>NC_087496.1:2717678-3019642 GCF_036417665.1 Passer domesticus | reverse complement strand
TTTGTGCTTTTTATCAGGAGGATGTGATTGCTGCATTTGTGGTTTGTGAGGCATTTGCTGTGTTTGGGATGTGATTCTCAAGCCCTGCTCCCCAAGCACAGGAGGGACCCACAGAGGAGGTCACTGACACTTAAACTGATTTCAGCTCCAAGCCTTCTGTCACATTGAAGGGCTGAAATCTGGCAGCAGAAGAGCATAAAGGTGATGAAGCAAACAACAGACTCACTTGTTTTTCCAGGAAAAACAGTTCACCAGCCCATCCGAGCCCTGGACAAGGCTCACACCTGCACAAGGTTCATGCCATGGATCCAGGCATGTGTCCCTCGTTCTAAATGATGCAGCCCCTTGTTATCTGTCTGTGCTTGGAACTCCTGCAAGGAGATCCAGTGAGTGGGGAACTGGGCTGGACTGGAAAAGGGCAGACCCCAACCAGGGAGGGAAATGGACTGAGAGGTGGGAGCAAGGGATGGGGAAAGGAGCTTCATCTCTGTGATGGGATATTACCTGGAGGCTTCTGGGGGAGGAGGGAAGCAGAAATCAAACATCCTGCAAGGCTGGGACACAGGAACACACCTGCACAATCACCTCCATCCCAACCCCCTCCAGCCTTTCCTGCCAGGAACTCACACAAGCATGAAGTAGAATTCTCTTAACAGCAACAGTGACAAGTTACAGGCAGGAGGCTGTGCCCCACACCACCCATGGGAGCAGCCCAAAGCTGCCCCCAAACCCTTCTGGGATCACCTTCACCACAGGGCTGCCTGAATCTTTTAAGGTAAAACCACCAAAACTTTATGGGAAAGCAAAGATTTAATTTTTTAAATTATTTTTACTATTTTTTTTTAAGATTTGTTTCAGAAAAGCTGTCAAAAATGTTTAATTGATGAAAAGCTGGATTTCCAAGGAAAGACATGTTTGAGAAGTGACACTGATAGCCATGTGAGTAGAGAGTCTGGGGTTGAGTGTGAGGAGTGGGTGGGAGCACAGGGGAAGAACACATTAGAGTTGCAAATGCAGAATGAAACAAAGCCCTCCATCATCTTAAAATCTCTCCTAAAAGGGAGTTTTACTTTTTGACCTGATCAAGAGTTCACACAGAGCCGAAATGCCAGGCCTAGCTGAGAACAGCAGAGAGGTGTTTTAGTCCCTGAAACACCCATTTTTGAGGTCCCAGGCAGGGATGATCTGACATTTCCCAACAGGAATCAGGACTGGCAAATTAACCTCCGTCCCAATGCTGGCTGAGACCTGGATTTCAGCTACCCCAGTCTCTAAACACCACAGAGCTCACGGCTCTCACTGCCACAGAGCTCAAAAATGGACTCCTTGTTCCTGTACCACCTCTTTGAACAGGAGGTGCTCATTTACAGAATTCCAGAGGGAAGCGGGATGAATTTCTGCCATACAACTGGTGAGAGCCAGCAGCCAGACGTGGTAGGATACTGAATCCTGCAAACGGGTACCAGGAGAGCTCAACTCCAGCTTTGATGTTGTAAAACTGAAGTTAAAATGAGCAAGGGAACGCAACGAGGATAGAAATGTTCCCTGGTATTTTCAGAGAAAAAACTTCTTTTTTACCCCTGTGGCTTATAAATCATGCAACAAAACTACAAAGCTAGAGATTGCTGTGTTTGACTAATGGGGCTGTGCTTTCCTCGGAGGGGAACGGTTTGACCTCAGGATGTCAGCATTAAATAAGACAAAACCATCAGCCACCCTCCCCTCCTTTCATCAGAGCCGTTGTCGCCGTGTTTCACCCGTTTCAAAGTGCCTCATCTCTGCAGTTGTGTCTCTCAGGGGAGCCTGTTTGCTGTAGGACACCCAGAAAATTTCAGGAGTGGGTGCAAGTGCTGCTTAGGCAGCTCCCTCCATGCTGAGGCACATTCCCCAGAGCTCAGAGTCCCACAGACAAATTCATGGAGCTGAAGTATGGCCCCAGGACTGGGAGCAGTGCCTAGGGCAGGGATCACAGCCTGTGGCATGGGAAGAGCCCCCACTGCCAGCTGTGGCCCTGGGATGTGGCTGAGCAGCCCTTCTTGGAGGAAACATCAGGTTTGTTGAGTGAGAAGGAGCAAAAGGCTTCCAGAGCTGCCTGCAAATAGTCAGGGTCAGCACGAAACCATGCCCAGCACAAAACCATGCATCAAAAGTCCTGCAGCCACACCACAAAAGGAGCAGTAAAGTCACTCTGCCATCAAGAAATAAAGTCACTGTGCCATCACAAATTTGCAAGGAATGTGGGAAATAGTAAAGGTAAGATTTTTAGCTTAATAATGATTAGATTTTAAGCTAAATAATGATGTATTGTTAAAAGAAAGAAGACAAGCAAGCATTGTGTGAAGCAGGTGTATGTGTGCTTTTAGTAATTGGCTAAAACAATTGTCTGTAAGCTTTAGCAATGTGCTACTGGCTAGAAAGTTTTTAAAGTGCTCCGTAACAGAGAAATCTTTGGCTGCTGCTGGCTGTACATGAGCTTTGCCATCTTCCTATTGCCTCAGCCATGTAATGAGGCTGAAGCTGCAAATAGAGCTCAAGGAATGTACCCCAGCAGTCCTGTCCTGTTCGTGAATGAAAGAGAAAAAAAATAACCACACCAAAATAAGGCACTCTGCCACTGAGGAATGCAGTGACTCTGCCATATACCACAGTCCCAATAATCCACATTTCCAGGTCCTTTCCTGTATGGATCTGCCAGTTCCCAATTGAAGAAACAGGCGATCCCCCAGCCAGGGAATAATGTGCTCTGACTCCATGATTCAGAAGGCTGAACAATTGCTTTATGAACACTATACTATATTACATTAATACTGTATTATAACTATACTATATTAAAGAGATGCTATACTAAAGAGATACTATACTATACAAAAGATACTAAAGAAAATCCCCTGACTGTCTGAGACAGTCAGGACACAGCTTTGACCCAATTGGCCAAGGAAACAAAACAATCCTCAGCAGAATCCAACTGACAAATCACTTTGGGTAAACAATCTCCATAACACATTCCACAGGTGCAAAAAAACAGGAGCAGTGAATAGAGATAAGGATTGTTTTCTCTTCTTCTGTCTGTGCTTCTCACTGCCTCCCCAGGAAAAATCCTGGGAGAGAGCATTATGTCTCTTTCTGTTCAGGGAATGTGAATGCCACAGTTCCCCATCTCCCCAACAGCCCAGCTGGTGTGGTATGAGCCTGAAGGGCTGTGGGGAGAAGACAGGGATGTCCTCCAGCTTTACGTGGCCAAACACCCACCCAAGGGTGGCTCCTGGAGAAGCCAAGTGCTCAGTGCCACCCCTGGGACAGTCAAGGCTGGTTCTGGTCCAGCAAACAGCTGGAAAACAGCAGGAGAAAGAATGAACCTCAAGCTTTGCAGCTGAAGGAAAAGGGTTAAGCTACTCCTTGAAAGTCAGTGGGTCTTCATATGGAGAAAAAACACAAGGTGATGCCTGGAGATCTGCAACACCCAGGTCTAAATCTAAATTTAGTCTTAAGAGTTCTCTGATAGCACAAAATGAGATAGTTCCTATTTAAAATCCTTCCCCTCAATTTTCCCATGCAGGGAAGACATCCAGGACGTTTGGCCTCCTGATAAAACTCCAAAGAACAAACACCCAGCACAAGAGGTCAGTTAAAAACATGCACCTGTGTTCCTAGTGCTGAAAACATGAGCAGAACAGTAGAACCAGCTGGAACACCCCACTTTCAGATGGCTTTTTTCTTCCACCATCCCTTCAAAAACATCCTGTATAGCTGCCTTTATAGAAAACATGCACCATTTGGAAACAATTTGCCTCTTTTTTTTAATTTCTTTTTTCCTGGCTGAAAACATGTGCTGAGTCGACCGCTTGGGTCAGCACAAAACCACATTTGGGGATGAATAAAGTAGTTGCTGGGAGCAATTTGCCCAGCACTGCTGCAGGCCAAATTGGAGAGTTAAACTCACAGGCACTGCAAGCTGGCCTGAAATTACTCCATGGACTCCGAGGCCATTTGCTCCGAGTGAAAAACTAAATATTATTTACCAGGAATAATCCAAGAGGATGGTTGTGTAGCCCAGGCAACCTGGCTGCTGCTCCAGCACAGACACCACAGGGTGAGGTTTGAAAGAGGAAAAATTCCTGCCTGATTTTGGCGGGTGTTTGGAGCTTAGGGATGGACCAAATCAAGTGCTTGTGATGAAGGAGAGTTTGGATGGTGTGAAGTGGAGGAATCACCCTTGAAATCACCTCTTCCCATCCCTGCTCCTTGCTCAGCTTCTCCTGCCACAGGACTCAGTGGGAGCTGCTCCAGTGCTGTTCCTCCTACAAAACCATGAAGAAACTCCTTTGAGCCCACAATTTGCCCATTTTTAAAGCAAATGTAAGTGTTCACTGTGCATCAAACCTCAGCCAGGGCAGCAGGGATGGAGAGGGAAGGTCTCCTAGGAACTTCAAGGAGAAGGGATGGGTTTCTTCCCTACTTTTAAGAGGTGAACACAAATTCAGGAGGAGGGCAAGAACACCTCTCCTCTCCAGTTGATTCTCAGCCCTTACTTCTGATACAAGAAACCCAAACACCTAGGGCTGGGGAGAAAATATCATTTTTAAGCAAAAAGGAGTAAACACAAGCAGAGCTCCAATCACTGGCCACAGGTTATTCAGTTTAGGTCTTTTTCCCCCATTTGTGTAAATTATAGAGGAAAAAAATATTTCAGAAAACACTTTGCTCAAGACTAAGTTGCTGGTGGAATAATTGAATATTTAGCAAACCTGCAGCCAAAAGTGATGGCAATTTTGCAATAGTGTCTTACAAGGATCAATTTTCAATCAGGGCCCTTCTAAAAATCAAGTCCACTCAGAAGTACCTCAAATAAAAGTTTGCAAAAAATTCACTGACACAATCTGAGATTCTCAGCCTCTTGTCAGCTGTGATCCTTTATTTTCTGAGTTTGCCATGGTAATCTGGAGGCATTTGGGATCAGTCCTGCTTCCTGATTGTTAGATAACCAGAGAGGAAAATTTCCAGTACAGGCATGGAGATGGCAGTCTCCCAACTGCTGGCCCTTTGGAGAGGAGCCAAACACGAAGCCACGAGGAGGAAAACCCAGCCCAACACAGCCTGCACTGGGTTTGGTGTGTCTTGCAACGAAGCAAAGGAGCTGGATGCTTTAATCGAGATCAAGCCAGCCAGATTGGGAAGGAGGGAGCGAAAACCCCCGAAAATGAATTCTCTGCGAGACGCAGCTTGCCAGGAGATCTGCTGGGTGACACCTCCTGCGAACTCCAGAAATGCAAATCGCAGCCGCGCGGTGCCACCTCTGCGGAGAGCCCGAGAGGCGACGAGCAGGATGGCACCGAGCAGTGCCCAGAATCCCAATGAGGCTCCCCAGGCACTGCTCCTGCAGCCCTGGCTGATGGCTGGGTGCATGGATTTTGTATTTGCAGGGTGCCCAGATGAAGGAAGGAAGTAATGAATCTGACTCCATGTTCTCAGAAGGCTAATTTATTATTTTATAATACTATATTTTATTAAAGAGTACTAATCTATACTATACTAAAGAATACAGAAAGGATACTTACAAAAATCTAAAAAGATAATAATTAATCTCATTACTCTCTCTCCAGAGTCCCAACACAGCTTGGCACTGATTGGCCAATGAGTCAAAACAACTCACAGCAAAACCAATGGAACAACCACCTGTTGGTAAATAATCTCCAACCACATCCCAAAGGAGCAAAGCACAGGAGAAGCAAATGAGATAAATTTGTTTTCTTTTTCTCTGAGGCTTCTGAGCTTCCCAGGAGAAAAACCCTGAGTGAAGGGATTTTTCAGAAAATATGAATGCCACACATGGGATGGCTGACACCGAGTGTGGAGGAATGTATCTGAGCAACCTGGGCCTCAGTGTGTGCCAGCCAGCCTGCTTGTAACTGTTCTTATCAGAATTTTCTCAGGGCCCTCTGGAATTCATCAAGGTTACTAAGACATAAACTGTGCTAAAAGAAGAAAGAAGAAGCTGAGAAACAGAATTCCAAGACCACAAGAACTCGATAACGGGGAGCAGAGAAGCACCTGGACTGTGACCAATCACATATTCTGAGAGGTGCATGCAGGACATGTGGACAAGACAAAGGCACCAATCAAGAGATACATGATCAGCGTGTGCAGAGAGTTAGAATGTATAAATAAGTGCATAAAAACAAAAAAACAGCTTCTGCTTAATCATATTGATCAGTTGTCCAGGAGTCCTGTTTCCTTCACAGGTGTGCTGGTGGTGCCCTGTGGGTGCTAAAGGATTCTGTGGCTAATGCCAGGTTGAGGCACCCAAAATCCTGCAGGGCATGAGGGGTGGGTGTGAAGATCACCTGCAAGGGCTGCCTGGCACCTCCTAAGGCTGGCAGGGAAAAAAGAGATTTGAGAACAGCAATTCAGGACCTCCACATGGCCCTTCCCATCTCCAAGCCTCAACATGCTGCTGAAGCAAGGGTAATGCCTACCCACAGAGGAATCCCTGGGTCTTGGCTGTTGGCACCCACCAAGCTCCTGGAAAGCCCAATGTCCTGGAAAGTGTCCTCCAGGATATTCTGAGGGCACAGCTCAAGCTAATTACAGAGCTCCCCACCCTGACACCCTTTTCCTTCTAGTCCCACTAACAACACCAGACCCAGCAGATCTCCAGGGTGTCAGTTCTTTATCTTCTTTTCTGCCTGGGTCAGGGTTGGGATTAAAAGCACTCAAGATGATATTTTGTGTTCAGACTCTGATGTTTATTATTTATTATCTATATCACAGTCTTACAAGCTGTGAATTCTACAGCATTCTGCTAACAAGGTACAAAATGGCCCTGTATCTATGTCTACAGGGTTTAGTGAACATACCAGTGCTAGATTAATGGTTGGACTCAATATTCCAACCGTAATAATTCTGTGATCTCCTGCTGCCCCACACCAAAACTCCAACAGCTCCTGCCTGGCACAGTGAATCCCATCACTGCCTTTCCAAAACCATCCCCACTGCTGGATTTTCACACCACCACATGCCCATCAAGCCATTCTGGAGCACAGGAGGCCAAGAAAGTGTTAAATGTTGGAGCAGCACAGAGCCAGGTGGGAACTCAACCACTCCATCGCTCCCGCACCGGCCCCAAGGAGACCAAAACCTGACTGAATGACTCTGGCAATTAACTTCCTGAGTCTCTAACCCAATTCCTTTTAAGGTAAATTTGCTCACGTTAATGGAAAAGGGTATTTTGGTTTTCCATCACCTGCCAAGTCATTTAAAAAATTGTTTTCCCCCTTCTCCCCTCTGCATTCATGACTTAATTGCAACAGCTCTTTGACAGCAGATAGGTTCCAGTGGGCTGCCACTCCAGATGTCAGGAACATGTTAGCAGGAAGGGGCCCTGTAGGATATTTATGGCTTTAATTCCTCGGTAGAGGGTTTTGTTCTGTCATGCGGTGACACACGAATTGCTACTCATTTGATCCTGTATTTCCACATCAGTGACACTTTATGAAGGGCTCCTGGTTCTCTGCACTGTCTCCAGAGTTACTGGTCCCTCTTCTGCCAGCGCTGGCCTGGACAAGCTGGGTGGCTGGAATTGCCAAAAGGGTGTTGGGCAGCAGCCCTCCTGGGCAGGCTGCTCAGCAGCTCTTCCTCCTGTGCAGCACTGGCTGAGGATGAGAGAACTGAGAACTCAGAAAAGAACACCAAAAAGCAGCAGCAGAGGTCATTTATTCCTCTTCTTCTCTCCATCCCCTCACCCACAAAGCTGAGGCATTCACAGTGACCCCCTTGTTCAAGTGTCTGCAAGGCCTTTCCTCCTCTCATCCCATGGCCAGGAGTCTCCAGTCTGGGTTCCACAACCCTGAATGAGCCAAAACCACCAGGCCCTCCCCATGGAGCTACACCTGCAGCTGTGGTAACAAACAGCAAGTGATGCACAGCCCTAAACACACCATAAATAGATGCAGCATCAAGCCCCAGCTCCAAGCTGCCGGAATATTGGCAGCTTGATCCCAGATGTGGGATCAGCAGGCACGTTAAACAATTACTTTTCAGCAGCACCGCTCTCCATCATCTCACTCACACACGAGCAGGTGATGAACCACTCCATAAAACAGGGGAAGCTGAAGGGCAGGGATTCCAGAGAAGCTGTGCCTGCTGCAGCCCTGGAAGTGGTCAAGGGTTGGACAGGGCTTGGAGCACCCTGGGGTAGTGGAAGGTGTCCCTGCCCATGGCAGGGGATGGAATGACACTAGCGTTGTCATTAAGCACTTTCTTCAAGAATTGTTGCTATTAAGGTTAAAAAGTAACCAGTAGTAGGAAAAATGTCTTCAGGTCTTGGAAAGAAACGGATGCAGACCTGTGCTGGTGGCTTCCAGGGCTGCCTTATACATTGTAAAACCCTCTTCTTTGGAAGAGTGTGATGAACTCCATGGCCCTCCTGTGGAGAGTTGGCTTGTTGACATTTTTTGGTGCAACTTTTCCTTAACTGCAGCAAAACCTCCTTCAGCCTGGGAAGCGGCCACCGTCCTTCCTGCTGCCCACCATCATGAGCTCCCTCCAGCCCAAACCACTCTGGGATCCTATGATTTCAATTGGGACTGGAAACGGGTTAAAGGAGCAGATTTGCCAAAAAGAAGAAAAGCCACATAAAAAAATCCCACTGTAGCACGGGCTCAGCAGAAGTGGCCAGGTTTTCTGACCCAAGGAAGGAGCACAGCTGCTGGAGAGGAACCGTGTGTTTGGGATGAAGTGTCCTGCAGCTCTGCTGGAAACCCTGCAGCCACATGCTCACACAGATCCCACAGGCTTGGGAAGCTGCTCCCAGCACACCAGGACTGCCTGGAGCCAACACATCCCCTGGCCGTGCTCCTTAGTCAAAAGCCACTCTTTAAATTAAGGAGCACCCTGGGAGACAACAGATGGTGTGTGAGCTGTGGTTCAGGCAGGACTGAATCCCATCCCTCCCTCCCTGGGCATCAGGGGCAGGAGCAGGGTGGGACATGGAGCCAGACTGACCTGCCAGTGCAGTGAATTCCCATCATTTCCCAGTTCTGAGCTGCCTGAGAACAGCAATACCAAAAAAAAAAAAAAATCCTGTGGATTTCTATTTGCTGCAGTTTATACACAACAAGAACAAGTGCATACAAATACTTTCATTATTTTGTCAATACAATTAGCTCGGGAAGCACCAATCTGAGGCACCACTTCCCCCGCCCTGTTCCTGGAGGAAATTGGCTCTGCTAAACGCCACGGTTTGATTTTCCCCTCTCCAACATGCACATTTGCAGGCAGATTGGGCTGTCCCCCCCTTCCCCGGAAAAGCAATCTTGCTGGAGCATTGAGATTTCTCTGGCTGATGGAGACTCCCTCCTGGGAAGCACACCGGGGGTCCTTCCCTCCATCAGTGCAGCATCCCTGCTATTTGCTTCCACCAGGCAGCTTGCCAGCAAGCAGAGGAAAATGGGAAGAGGAGCAGGGAAAAAAGGCCAGAGAGGATGGGGGATGACAGCACAAGCCAGCCTCGCTCTAGGGCTCCTTGTAGCACATCAAAAATCCTGCAGTTACACCATGAAAGCCAGGAAGGAGCAGTAAAGTCACTCTGCCATCGAGGAATAAAGTCAGTGTGCCATCACAAATTTGCAAGGAATAAAGGCACTCTGCCACCGAGGAATAAAGTCACTCTGCCATCACAAATGTGCTCGGTGGTTTCTGACACGTCGACTTTGCCGCAGCCCGGATCAAACGCTGTCCGTGCCCGTGGCTGCAGGGGGAGGCAGATCTCACCTGCTCCTCCAGGGGCAGCGTCCTCACAGAGCTCAGCACCCTGGGGCACCAAGGATATTGAATAAACCTGGGGAAAATAGCTGCAAGAGGACATCAGACATCACCCCCCTTGTAGGGGAGAAGGGGTGATGGCAAAGCTGTATAGTTTCCAAAATGGAAAGAGCCCCAAGCTCAGGTACAAGGAGCTTTTGGGCTCTCACAGGGATTTCTTGTGCCAGGGAGCTGTGATGGTATCAGCATTGCTGCTCAGTCCGTGGGGAAGTGGCATCAAGACAGGACAAGGGGGAATGGCTTTAAGCTGAAGAAGGGGAGATTTGAATTAGATACCTGGGAAAAATTCCCCCCTCTGAGGGTACTGAGGCCCTGGCACAGTTTACCCTGAGAAGCTGTGGCTGCCCCTGGATCCCTGGCAGTGCCCAAGGCCAGGTTGGACAGGACTTGCAGCAATCTGGGACAGTGGAAGGTGTCCCTGCCCATGGCAGGGGTGGGATGAAATGAGCTTTAAGCTTCCTTCCAACCCAAACAATTCTGGGATTCCACGACAGCACAGCAGCCCCAGTGCTCCCCCCAGCATGGGCTGGCCCCACACACCCCCTTCACCACTCGCCCTGTCCAGGCATGGAGCCCCTTCAGGGCTCACTGATTTCCTTTTCCCACTCTTGTCCCATTCACACAAACAGTCACGCAGCCATTCCTCTTGAACAGGACATGGAAGAGCCATTCAGGCTTGGGCTATTAATTAAAACCCAGTAATGCTAATTTTACTGCCAACCTGGAAGATCCTTACTGCATTTTATTAGGTAATTGCCACTTGTAAGGGGTTTAAATTGATGTCTTTATTAGGCGATGCAATACAGAATAGTTATGATAATAGTTGAAATCATATCCTATAAATGTTCAGCCACCTCCAGACGTAGCTCCAGCCTTTTCCTCTGAGCTGAATGAGGAATGGCTTTTCCCTCAGAGACCCTGATCCCAGGGCAGACATAACCCAAACCAGACAAATCCTGTAAAAATGATACATTTCTGGCATGTGTCTAACTGGGGAGAAAGGGAAAACCACAGGGCAGCCAGGAGTAGCCTCTGATCACCCCAAAATGTCACATTTCCATCACCTTTTTGTGTTCTGCTCAGATCTCTTCTCCAGCAAAGAAAAACCAGGCACCTGCACTGCTGAGTCACTTCAAATCTAAGCTATAAAGCCAATGCATTTTGTCTTTTTAGAAGCTTTTTGTTCATTTGGGGAGTTGATTTGTGTCAATCTGCATCTCCTGGGTTTCCTGTGCAGGGAGAACTTACATCCCAGCAGATCTTGCTGGGAAAGACCTTCCCCTTAACAGAGACTCTGGGAACATGCTTATCCCTGACACACCCCATGCCTTGGATACATGGGACATCCAAGAGAAATTCACAGTTCACAGAATTCACAGAATGACCAGGTTGGAAGAGACCTTTTTAAGATCATGGAGTCCAACCCAGTCCCAACACCTCAACTGGCACCCAGTGCCACATCCAGGCTTTTTTTGTTTTCCCATCCTTTCCCCAGGGAGAGGCACATGGGAGTGGTGTTTTCTTTTCCTTGACCACCAGGTCTGTGGAAGAAGGGATGAGAGGGACCAGCTCTGCAGGACCACCCTGAGGGCTGAGGGCAATGCAAGATGTTCCCACCACAGCAGAGATGAAAAGAACAAAGTCTCATGACCCCAAACTTCCCAGTAGGAATGCCAGAATATCAATTTCCCCACTCGTTTCTTCAGCTCGACCAGGGAATCTAAATAAAAAACTCCAGCTTTAAGCCCAGGGATTTCAGGAATGACAGCAGTTTGAGAAGAGGCAGTCACCAGAGCTCAGAGGCAGTGATGCCCATGCCCAGAGGGTTTGGGTGCTGTCAGTGCTGGGAAGGAGCTGGGGAGGTGATGCCTGTGTGGGTGGGACAGAGCTCCCCCAAAATGAGAGATCCCAGGAGGCTTCTGCTTGAGGCTTTTGCTTCCCCACAGACCATCAGCCTCTGCCTTCAGCCCTTTGTCCTCCTCCTCACATCCCTGCCCAGGAAAGCCGCCTTTTCCATCTGATCTCTCCTCACACCAGCTTCCCTCCTCAGCCTCTTGTCCACCCTTTTCTTTCCTGCTTTCCCCATTCCTTTGTTCTCTCACCTGCTCTCCCTTCACAAAGATTAAAGCTGAGGAATTTTTTTTCCCTCTCTTTGGCAGGTTGGAATTGCTGGCCTGTACTCCTTGGGAGGAAAAAGCAACTGCAAATGGCATTGGAATTCCCCTTTGCATGTGTGGGAAGGGGAAATGGTGGCTTCAGGAAGGAGGGGGACCAGCACTGCCCCAACCTCAGGACAAAAGTGAGGCAGTGAAATAGTCTGGGGAGAATTGTTTTGTATTTAAATGAGAGAACTTTAATTCCCAGGTTGAAGCAGGAGAAGGAGATTTAGTGGTAAATGTAGGGGCTGGGGGGAGGCTGAGCCCAGCCTTGGTGTGCCAGACACCCTCAGCCCAGGGATCTCACCTGCCAGGCACAGGGAGGAGAGAGCAGGGAACAGGGGAGCAGGAGAGCAGGGAACAGGAATGCCAGGGACTCCAGAGAACAGCAAAGCCAGGGATTCCAGGGAACAGGGGCTCTAAGGAGAAGGAGAGAAGGGATTCCAAGGCGGAGAGAAGGGATTCCAGGAACCAGGAAATCAGGGATCCCAGGGAGAAGAAGAGCAGGGATTCCATGGAACATGAGATCAGGATTCCAGGGAGAAGGAGAGCAGGGATTCCAGGGAACATGAGAGCAGGATTCCAGGGAACACAAGAGCAGGATTCCAGGGAACAGGGGAGCAGGGATTCCAGGAACAGGAGAGCAGGGATTCCAGGGAACAAGGGAGCAGAGATTCCAGGGAACAGAAGAGCAGGGATTCCAGGGAACAAGGGAGCAGAGATTCCAGGGAACATGAGAGCAGGGATTCCAGGGAACAAGGGAGCAGAGATTCCAGGGAACAGAAGAGCAGGGATTCCAGGGAACACGAGAGCAGGGATTCCAGGGAACACGAGAGCAGAGATTCCAGGGAGAAGAGCAGTAATGCCAAGGAGCAGAAGTGCCCATGCTCACTAGGCAGAGATGACTAAGTTTAAAAAGCAAACTCAGATTAACCCAGGAAGGTTTGAAACCTGGGAAATTACAGGTTCCCTGCACTAACGAGGACCCAGGGCTTCCGTTTCCCATCAGGCTCCTCACAGCTTGCAGCAGACTCGACCCCGACTGATAAATTTACAGCAAAAGAGAAAATAAACGCTGGAAATAAGAGGATTCACCTTCTCAGAAGTTTAAAGCCTATTACCAAAATAGGTGCACGGTGTTGCCATTATGAATGTCATTCCTAACACCTCCCGATTTCCCCCTTCCCGCCTCCTCCACTTTCACACCGAATTGTTCAAACTATTAGGGAACAAAAGGAAGCTGCCTTTTAAATCTCATTCACTGGGGCTCCTTGCCTGATAGATGGCTTCCCCTCTGAAGCTCTGTTTCACATAAAAGCATCTCAGCACGGTGCTGTAAATCTGGTCTGCACCAGCTTTTATGGGAGGCTGGGTTGGGTCCACGATTAAATTACCATTTATTTATTTGTTTGCTTCCAATATTTTTATAAAACGCCACTGCTGCTCAGACTGGAGGGCTGGCATCCCTAAATGTGTGTTCAGAGTGGGCTGGATGGAGCAGAGGCACCGCAGGTCCCTCCTCTGCCAGGAGGAGGCTGAGCTGAGCTGATCCATCAGTGGGATCCGCCCTCCGCAGCCCAGAGCCCGTGAGGGATGAGGAGGATGAGGAGGAGCCAGGAGCTTCATCCCTGCGGCTCCAGAGTGCCCGTCCAGCTGCTCTGTGCTCCCACATCCTGAATAATTACACATTAAATAATTAGCGCCGGTCTCGGAATAATTACGAGTTCAATAACTACCTCCAAGGCAGGGAAACTGAGGCACGGAGTTTCACTCACCAAAATCCTTACAGTAAGGGAGGAGTAGCTTTGCCCTTTTCTCTACCCCACCCCTCTGAGGCAGCACATTCACATCCATTGCAAGAAGAGGGGAATGACGTTTGGGATTTTACCAAGTGTTTTGCTTCCCTCTCAAGCTTTTATTCTTTCCATTTGTTGGAAAAGGCAAAAGCGATGTTTCAAACAAAAGGTCAGTTGAACCAAAGACTGCTTCCATTAATAATGGAGAGAACCAAAGACTGCTTCCATTAATAATGGAGATTGGGGTGGTTTTTTTTCATTTTTAGACCGATCTTTCCCAGACAAACCAAGAAAATCAGCCAAATGTTTGAGATTTCCCTCTGAAAACCCTCACCTGATTCCCATCTCCATCCAAGGGTTAACACTGGAGAAGTGGGGGTATCCCAAACCTGCTGTGAACCTCCTGGATCAAACACAGCCCCTCCTTCTCCTCACCCTCATCCTTTAGAGATCCCTGCAGCATGGCAAAGATGCCAGCGAAGAGCCAAGCCCTGCCTGCCCCAGGAAAAGCTTTCCCTCACTTACCCAGCTGCTCTCCCTCCACAAAAACCTTCCCTTTGCCTCACATGCACTTTTATAGCCTCCTGCCCCCTCTCTCCTAATAATCAATATTGATTTTACTGCCTGTGCTATTATCCCAGCTTAAAGATTTATTTCCTTGCTTTGCAGTGTGTGGTTTGGAGCAGGAGCCCTTATTTCCCTCCTCCTCAGGATCATTACCTTGCCCCACTGACGAGCCAGGGAGTTCATTCCATATTGGAAAATAATCATCAGCTTTTAGGGGAAGGCACTCAGGTTACAATCAGGGGACAAGAGAGCACGAGCTCATGGCAAGCCCTTGCACTTGCTCTTCATCCACTTTATTTTATATTTATTTTTTAAATGGGTTTATTTCCATCAGCTCCTGCATTTTAGGCCTTTCCTCTGGTCCTGGTGCCAGCTAACCCTGTGGCACCACGGGTCTGCCAACCCCTGCACCCAATTAGCAGAACAGACCATGTGAAACACATGCTTGACGTTGATATGATTTAACATTAATAACCAGGTTTCAAATATTTATTACAATGGCTGTTTTTAATAAATATTTCATGAACACCAATTTTTATCCATTTTTTCCCACCTCTCTCCCCATCCATTGCCAGCTTTGTGGGCTTAATTTGCCTTAATGAGAGTAAAAATCACTCTGATAAATTGCTCCTTTGCAAATGCACGCGACGTGAGAGCAACACTTGGCTGAAATATTTGTCGTGAGGAGCTGAGAGCTGCAAACAGATTCTGGGAGTGAGGAGCCCCCAGGATGGGGCTTGGAGCAACCTGGGCTCGTGGAAAGTGGCCCTGCCCATGGGAGGGGTGGAAGGAGAATTTTAAGGTCCCTTCCAACCCAAACCATTGTGGGTTGATGCTGTTTTTAGGGACCATAAAAAGTCCCAGATTTAAGCTGGAGAAAAAGGCAGCTTCCCTATACAATATCCACAAGAAGATAAGGTATCTCCCACTTTTATCACATATTCTACAATTTTCCTTGCAGGAAGAGCTCCTGTATGTTTATGCCCCAATCCCAGGGAAGTCCTGAGTTAATACACTGAGGCTCAGCATTAAGAGCTATTGAACTAAAAGCTTTCTTGAGCACATGCAGCTAAAGCTGAGGCTTTTCCCAAAACTAACCCAAGCAGAAATCCTTTCCCTGCAGGCACCAGGCTGGGAGGATCCTCAGCATCACCCCCAGCCCGGGGCTGTGCCCAGCCCATCCTACCCTCTGTGGCTCTCAGCACCCCACTCTTCCCTCCCAAATGCAGCAGGGTTTATTTTAGGAGCTTGGCAGGCTCGGCCAGCTCAGCAAACAGGATCTGGGTTTCTCCCTGCTCCAGTATTCCAGGCATGGCAGACAATTAGAGCTGTCTAATCAGCAGTGCCAGGGGCAGGGCTTTCATGTGAGGACTCTCAGGGGGGGTTATTACCATATGAAGCATCCTTGGCTCAGCTTTGCTCAGCCACAGCTTTCTGCCCCCTCCTGCAGCCCCAAACCAAGAGGAAATCCAAGCAGGGATGTGCAGGGAGAGCCACAAAAGGTGCTTCAGAAGCAGAGCTTCACTTTGTCTTTTGCTGCCGTTTCATTTCTTTTGATGTTTCGTTTTCCTTCCCTCCTTAGCTTTATTTATTCTTTTATATTTATTTTATAAGGTACATTTTGGTGCATATTACAGCCCTCCAGCTTTCTCTCCATGCACATTCTCCTCTTTAGGATGCATCCCTGATGCACAAAGTGGGGAGAAAAACCCCATCCCATAGCCAAGAATTCATAGCAGAGGCAATGTGGATAAAATCCAAACAAAGCCAGGCTGGAAAGGGCTTGGAGCAACCTGGTCTACTGGAAGGTGTCCCTGTCTCAACTGCAGCAGCTATTTCCAGCAGGAACAGCAACTTCATTATCCAAACTGAATTGTGTGGAATAAAAAATAAATATATCAAGCTTCCTCCTAGAAATCCTTCTCTCAGCAAGCCCAGAAGGAGACAATATTTATTTATACCAGCTAAAATATATATATATATATTTTGGAACCGTCTCATGAAACCTCCCGTCCTTGGGAGCTCATTTCAATAATCCTGAAGTTTTGATTGGAATGGAACAAAAAAGCATCATATGGAAGAAAGCCTTCTCCAATGGGTCAGAGATGCAAAACACAAAGGGATCTTTGCCACAATAAGGACAAATAATCCCCCAAAAAACAAGGTAATGGGCATTTGGGATCATAAACAGGAATAGATGAAGTGGAAGCTGACCACATTGGTTTTAATGAGAATTATCTACAAAAAGGTATTTTTTACCCCTTCAGCAATTCAGTATTTTAATGCCTTGAACTTTTCCCCCCCAATCTCACTTTTACCAGGTGTGCAGAAAGTTACCAAAAACATCAATTGGGAGATGTCAGAATGAAAAATCTCAGCATTTCACTTCAAAGCAAAGTATTCTGCTTCAAAATGTCGGTGGTTTATAATTCAATAAGCCGATTTGAAGCATCTTATCTGGCAGGCCTCTGTCAAAAATGGGAAAATCGACTTTTTCTTCCAACAGTTTTGGTAAAACCCTATATTTCTTAGGCCCATTTTCAGTCACATTCAATCACCTTTTGTTTTCATGTTATCTCTGCTGAGACTCTTTGTAGAAAATCTTTTCCTGCTTAGGAAACAGGAGTTGGTCTCCAGTCAAATCCTACAATATTCTGACCTAAAACACTAATAAACAAGATTCCTGGAAAAACACACCCAGTGCAGGAATATTACTTAGTGCTTAGGCAGGTGATGCCATGCAGGAAACATCAGCCACATATTTAGGGTTCAGTTTATGTCTTGTGTTCATTGTTCTGCACAACAATTGGATTCTTGGCCAACCCCAAGGCACTGGGGGATTAAAGACAACCAGTAAAAGCAGTTTCATGGTTTCTAACAACACCACTTTTCATTGGAAAAAAAAAAATCACTTAGAGATACAAACTTGCAGCAGGAATTAACACCGGGGATGATAATTGGGAAACTCCAAACTCCGTGAGTCCCTTTACGGAAGGAAAATCTGTTTAAAAAGCCTTTACAAAGCCCAGCTTGAAATCTAGCAGCCAAAATCTTCCCTGGACAGGAGAAAATGTACAAGAAAACCAGGAATGACAACAGCATCCTTGAGCAGCTCCCTGTGGGCAGCAGCATCCCAAATTGCAGGGGATCTCTCTCCACATATTAATGCAGAGCAAAGTGACCAAAATGGATATTTGTTGCAGCTGCAGAGCATGACTCCAATTTTATTTTTTTTTCCCAGCAGATAATCATCTTCCCAGGGTATTTTCTGCATATGCACACGTGCAGAGACATGAGGAAAATCTGTGCTCTATTTTATAAGCTCATCGAGATTCTAATCTCACAGCAAATAAGGCATGGCATGGAGATGGACGGTATTACAGGAAAATCAATATTGATTATTAGCAGCAAAGATGCGGGATGGAGCTGACAGTTAAAAATCCTTTTAAGATCTTGGGAGAAAAATGACAGCTCGACACAACAAATACAGCAGTGCTGATTCAACAGCTTCATCACCCAGGGGATCAATGGGGCTTTGGGCAAAGTCTGGGCAGGTGCAGGAGCCTCAGCCTGGGGGAAGGCAGGACAAAGGTGCATTATTTTACACAGGGGGAGCATTACTGGGATATTTTCTGAAAAATCTCTTTGCCAGGATTTCTTCTCCTGGGAAGCTGAGAAGTCTCAGAGAAAAACGGAAATATTAATTATCTGATTCTCTTCTCCTGTGTTTGCTGCCTTGGAATGTGGTTTGGAGGTTGTTTACCAACAGGTGCATGTTTCATTGGTTCCATGTAAATTGTTTTTACTTAATGACCAATCACAGCCAGCTGTGAGTGACTCTCCGAGGAGTCACGAGTTTTTATTATTCATTCTTGTTAAGCCTTCTGATGTATCTTTTCTCCATAGTTTAGTATGGTTTTAATATAGCATTCTTTAATATAATATAATATCATAATATAATAAATCAACCTTCTGAGAACATGGAGCCAGATTCATCTCTTCCCTCATCCTGGAACCCTCACAAACACCACAGGGGAGCACCACAGAATCACTGAAGTCTGTAAAATCGGGTCCCACCCTTCCCCCAGCACTGCCCAGCCCATCACTAATGTCCCCAGGTGCCACATCCATGTGGCTTTTAAATCCCTCCAGGTATGGGATTCCACTGCCACCCTGAGCAGCCTTTGCCAGTGTTTAACAACCCTTTCCATGAAGAAATTTTCCCAATATCCAAACTAAACCTCCCCTGGTGCAACTTGAGGCCATTTTCTTCCATGCTGTCACTGCTCCCTGGGAGCAAAGCCCGACCCCCACCTGATTCCAGCCTCTTCCAGGGAGCTGTAGAGAGGGAGGAGGTCCCCTCTGAGCCTCCTCTTCTCCAGGCTGAGCCCCACAGCTCCCTCAGCCACTCCCCATCAGATTTGCACTCCAAAAGGGATGTGGGAGGGTTGGGATTTTGAGTTTCAGCTGCCTGGACACACAAGCTCCAGGAAGAAACAACCAGCAGGAGAAGCACCAGGCAGGTGAGGTTCAGGAGGAGTCCTGGCCCGCAGGGTCAGCTGATAGCTGTGTATCCCTATAAAACACACTGTGCAGGGAAATCCGTGGATTTCCTCTCCCTGACCAGGTTCAAATTAGATCTGTGGGATGAAAAGGTCTTTCCCTGCTGTCTGCCTGTTGGTCAGGGAGCAGAGAGGCTTCTCCTCCCTTGTTTTCCACTCTGGCCACAGGACAATCCAGCCTGGCCTTGGGCACTGCCAGGGATCCAGGGGCAGCCACAGCTGCTCTGGGCACCCTGTGCCAGGGCCTGCCCACCCTCCCCGGGAACAATTCCTAATTCCCAATATCCCATCCATCCCTGCCCTCTGGCAGTGGAAGCCATTCCCTGTGTCCTGTCCCTCCATGCCTTGTCCCCAGTCCCTCTGCAGCTCTCCTGGAGCCCCTTTAGGCCCTGGCAGGGGCTCTGAGCTCTCCCTCCAGCCCTCTCTTCTCCAGGCTGAACACCCCCACAGCACACAAAGGCTCCTCCTTAGCCCAGTTTGTGGTACCCCCCTCCCCTAGCAGTGTGGGGTCACTCAGGACCCCAGTGCTGCACACAAAGCCCTTCAGGCCTTGTGCCTCTGGTGCCAAAGGCAATAAAACCAGCAGGAATGAGCCCCACAATGAGCACATTGATTCCTTCAGTGCTTTTGGTCACACACCATGTGGGAGCCAGTTATGTCCTGGGAAGCCCCAGGGGCTGCCAGATTCCCAAAGTATTTGTGAAAACAGGTTTCCTATCAAAGATGCTATTTTTCAAGCAATAAAGGAACAAATTAGGGAATTTGGGCTTTTTCCCGCCTCTGAGAATTCTACAGCAGGGACTCCCCTTGCTCAGAGCCCTGCAGAAACAAGGACCTGCCTGCTCAGAACACTTGATCCCAGCTGATCCATCACCACCTTGATCCTGACTCCCACAATTACACTGAGGAGAAAGCAGCAGCTGAGCTGGGAAAACAATAGGGATCAAGTGGCTCTAAGGCAAGAGGTGCTCAGGGCGCTGAGCTGATGAGTTCATCACTAATTGGGATGGATGTTTAAAATAAAATAATGCTGCCTAATCACCCTGAGATCCTCCCAGGCACAGCCATGGCATCCTCTGGGAGACTGATACCTCAAAAGTCAACTTAAAGGAAGCAGCACCAGGATCATCCTCTGCCTAGTGAATATTTGGGCTTTTTAGCTGATTATTTAGAGGCAGAAAACACAAAGTGTTCCCTGCACACACCCAGCTTGCTGCAACAACTGGGGTTTTTGGGACTGCTGGGACACAGCCCTGCTCCCTAAGGCTGCAGCTTCTCATGCCAGACCCGGCGGCTCCTCCGTGGGATAATTAATTGGGAAGTCACTGCGGGGACATGGAGGGACATGCTGCTCACACCGCGGCTGCATCGATCCCGCCCATCCCTTCTCAGGGACACGCTGATGTCACATCCCAGCCCAGAGAGCAGCGGATGGATCAGAGCCAAGCCTCAGAGAGGAGATGCCCTCTGGGCTTCGGGTAAAGACCAAAGCAGCTGCCTGACACCGAGGACCGAAGGACAGGCAGGGATCCCTGCAAGGGATAACGCTGCCCAGGGATACCTGCCTCATCCCTAGTGATGCCTTGTGCAGGCTGGCCTGGAACCGAGGCTGGACAGAGTTAAAGAATAAAGCAGGGATTTATTAAAAAGCCTCCATGGATGCACCTTGGGCAGCACAAGAGCCCAGCCAGGGCTGCACCCAAGATGAACCCAAATGGCCCCAAAATGCACGAGCGCTGCCGGGGTCTCTCCCTGGGCTCAGCTCTGCTCCATGTGCACATTGCAGTTCAGTGTCCAATCCCAGCTGCAGCCCCTGCAGTCCCATCCTGCTTGTTTTTCTCTCTGCAGCCCACGGGGTTTGTGCTCTTGGGCTGAGATTTGGATCATTTGTCCTTGGTGCCCAGCTGGAGCAGGAATTGTTTTGTCTCCCATCCCCTGATATGAACCCACACCCACACACTAAACAGCACAGAATCTGAAAAATAGAAAAACTAAACCTGAGGCATCATTAGATCTCCCACCACGACCCCAGCCACCCTTCCAGCCATCCCAGTGCCACTACAGCCCCTCCCACACCCCTGATGCCCTCCAGCAGCCAGGACTCCCATCCCAGCTCTATTTCCAGCAAGGCACAACCTGCACTTAACCTTACCCTGAGGAAACCCCACCACAAACCCCACCTGCACCCCCCGCCCCAGAGCAACCTCCACCCCCTACTCCTGTCTCTCACACAGCCCTGCTGGAAGCAGCACCAAGGATGAAGTTGCAGGCAACTTTTGCAGAGTTCAGGCGGAGCCAGCTGCCCTCCGTGCCGCCAGCACGATCCACCTGCGGTTGCCGGCTCAGTGGGCGTGAAGGGGCCGCTTGGAATACAAATGGACTCTTTCACTTAGCAGGAGGCAGGTAATTTCTTTTGTCCCCGCTGATGCATTATTGATTGTGATGAATGTCAGAGCAGGAGCCTGTTCCAAAAGCCATTAAACAATAATTTCATCTCCGGAGGGTAATTGATTGTCAGAGGGAGCAGCTTTGCCAGTCGCAAGGTGGTGGTGACGGGGAATGTTTGTATTTGGGTGGGGACGGAGGGAGTCTTGGGCAAACTGCATGATTTATTAATCAAACATGGAAAAAAGAGTTGGGAGAGGGAGTGCTCTGGAAAGAAGGAGCCAACTTCTTCCGAGCTGCTGGGCAAGGCTGAGAGGCAGCCTGACCCCAGGCCGGCTCCGTCACGCTCTGGAGAACATCCCTAATGGCACTTTGCTGGGGCTGCTGGGCTCCAGTGACACATCCCAACGCTGGCCTGTCACCTCCCTGCTATTCCAGCCCCTGACCCGCACATTAAAGTGCTTTTCTGACACACCTCAACTCCTTCCCTGCCTCTCCATTAGTGCACTGCCAGCACAGCCAGAGTGGTGAGCAATGTGCACCCCAAAGCCGCCAGCTCCTCCCTCCAGCACTGCTCCAACCCAGCAGGGCCCTTCCACTGATCTCAGAGAGAAGCTACATCACATCCCCTTGGAGGGAGCATGGGAAGAAGCAGGGAGAAGGGTCTGGGTTTGGGATTGGAGCTGCAGTTTGTGGCATGGAGCTGGAATGCAGTGAGGGGAGGGGGGAAGGACCCTCCCATCCCAGAGGAGATGAGGACAAGACCCAGAATTAATCCCTGCTGGTTAACAGTCATTTACCAGCACTTAGAGACACAGCCCTACAAAGGAGCATGGGGACATGTCCCCAGCCATGCCCAGCCTTCAGGAGGACACGATGCATCACCCCTGTGTCTGTCTGTCTGTCTGTCTGTCCACTGGCAGCAGAGGAGGGCAGGGATGGAGCAGCATCCTCACCACATCTCCAGCAGCAGCCACAGGAGAGACAAATCCCTCTGTCAGGAGAGGAGAGGGAGTTTATCCGTCTCCTCTGCGGCACATGAGAGGTGGATTTATCACGGATTTCCCTTTCTCCCATGCTTTATTTAGTAGTTCATTATCTTGTCAGCTGGAACTGGCCAGCTCCCACAGCACACTCTATCACTCCCAAATCCCTGCAGGAGCCACTCGAGGTAAAATGACCACCTGGACCACCTGAAGGCCACATCTGATCTGGGAGAGGACAGTTCCCAAAGGTGGGGAACAGGTTGAAGCACAGCACGAGAAAAGGAATTCCTGTCCTTTGGGTGTGAGGATAGAGAATTGTGTAAGCAACTCATCATTAAACATCCTCCCTCTGTCAGGCTACTTAAAAAAAAATAAACAACAAGCCAAAACAAAACAATAACATATAAAAACCACAAGCAAGTTGAAAATTAAAGTCCTTGCAATAGCATCAGGCAATGCCTTCCGCCTTCATATCAATCACAAGGCCTGAAAATATCTCTAATAAAAAAGGAGATTCTGTCCCCACCACAAAACTCTCAAAGGAGCAAGAAACAGCAGTGAAATGTCATTTCTAGGGAAGAAGGAGTAATGCAGTCTTCCACTGCCTTTCCATGAGCTGAGCTGGTGCCATACACAATTTTCCAGGCATATTTATCAGTTATCTCCATAGGAGGTGGTTGTGATCTGTATCTACAGGCAGGCGCCAGCCCAGCATCAGAATCCCAGGGTGGTTTGGGCTGGAAAGGACCTTAAAGATCATCTCTATCCCACCTTCCACTATTCCAGGGTGCTCCAAGCCCCGTCCAGCCTGGCCTTGGCTGCTTTCAGGGATGGAGCCACAGCTTCTCTGTGCAGCCTGTGCCAGGGCTCCTCCCATCCCAGGGAAGGACAATTTGCATATTTAAACCCCTCCCACTGCCATAATCATCTTTCAGATCCAGGCTACCAGAGGAGGCAGGAGCTGCATCACCCTACAGAGGACACAGACGCTTCCTTGCCTTTCAGGGCCAGACCTTGAAGAAGTTCAGTACAAATCTTCTGTGTTTATTTGTTTCCATTTATTTTCCCCATTACTTCTCCCGTGATCAATACCATTATTTGAATAAAAATGCACTATGTACAAGACAAATGCCATACAGAGAATACCAATTGAACACGCTGCCTTGAAGTGCAGCCATGGAGAGGGAAGGTAATTCTCCCAGGGAGCAGGAGGCCATCAAACCCTGATACCAGCACAGCGCTGAGCCGTGCTCCGCGCGGAGCGCTGAAGGGAACAAAGAAGAAAGGAAAGCAAAGAACCAAATCCCCACTTCAAAAGCCTCCCCGTTTCAAAGCATGGCACGAACACTAACTGACTTGTCTTCCCAACACCCCTTTGTGGTTGCACTGTTGTTTTCTGTGCTGCAGGATCAGCTCGGTTCAGGCCCCAGCCCGAAGCTTTGCGGGTTCTGTGGTTTGAGGTTTGTGGCAGCAGTGAGCCCCTGGGTGCCATCCTGGGTAGGAATGTGCCCCCTGATGATGGAGTGACCAAATTATCCTTTGTCTCCTTAAAAAGGAAAAAAAAACCTAGAAGTTTCTCTCCGCAATTAGGTAAAAAGACACCTCATAGGACCTGGGGAACTTCACCTCAAACTTAAGAACACCCAACTGGACAGAAGCCAAAAGGTCTCACCTAAGCAATTTACTAGAAAAAGAAGAGAACAAAGGAATTAATTGTTTTTGTGGGGTGTTTTATCAGGAACAAGAACCTCTTGCCCCTGGCTCAGGTTTTCTCTGTAAACATCTTTGTTATTTTGCCTTTTATTAAAACTTTTCTGTTTCCAACACTGCTACAGAAGCCATCCGGCTGATTTTATGCCATGTGAGGTGGCTGAGTATCTCAGGTGTGAAATGGATCTCCAAGAGCTTATGAGACCTGGCTCAAGGAGATCCTCAAATCAATCCTGCCCTGCCCTGAGGTGGGCAATGCCAGCCTGGAAAAGGGGCAGTACAAGCTGTTTCTTCCTCCATCTAAACCCTTGAGTTTATTAATTACTTTATAGCACATTCCCCATACCTAAAGGGGCTTCAGGAGAGCTGGAGAGAAACTTTGGACAATGGCATGGAGGGACAGCACAATGGGGAATGGCCTCCCACTGCCAGGGCTAGATGATATATTGGGAAGGAATTTTTTTCCTGTGGCGGTGGAGAGGCCCTGGCACAGGGTGCCCAGAGCAGCTGTGGTTGCCCCACCCCTGGAAGTGTCCAAGTCCAGGTTGGACAAGGCTTGGAGCATCCCGGAATAGTGGAAGGTGTCCCTGCCCATGGCACAGGGTGGGACAAGATAGGTTTTAATGTCCCTCCAACCCAAACCTTTCTGGGATTAAGCTGTGGCAGATCCAGTGGGAAATCTTGCATGGAACAACATCCATCCTCACAGTGAGTCCCTGCCAGGCAAATTCCAAGACCTGAACTACCAGGGTGCTGTCCTGCATTGCAGGAGCACAGGACACCAAACCCTCCCTCCTTGCACTCACACCAGCAGGAAATGCCCAGGCAGAGTCTGAGCCTGGGGCTCCTCTCCCAAACATCCTCCACAGCCATTCCAACCAGCAGGAAATGCCCAGGCAGAGTCTGAGCCTGGGGCTCCTCTCCCAAACATCCTCCACAGCCATTCCAACCAGCAGGAAATGCCCAGGCAGGGTCTGAGCCAGGGGCTCCTCTCTCAAGCTACATCAGGGAAGGTACAGGTTGGATATTAGGAAAAAAATTTTCACTGAAAGAATGATGAAGTACTGGAATGCTCTTCCCAGGGAGGTGGTGGAATCACCATCTCTGGATGTGTTTAAAAAAAGACTGGACATGGCACTTGGTGCTATGGTCTATTTGAGGTGTGAGGGCATAGGCTGGACTCAGTTATCTTAGAGGTCTCTTCCAACCTCATTATTCTGTGATTCTGTGAAACACCCTCCACAGCCATTCCAACCCACAGGAAATGCCCAGGCAGGGTCTGAGCCCGGGGCTCCTCTCCCAAACACCCTCCACAGCCATTCCAACCCACAGGAAATGCCCAGGCAGGGTCTGAGCCCTGAGCTCCTCTCCCAAGCATCCTCCACAGCCATTCCAACCCACAGGAAATGCCCAGGCAGGGTCTGAGCCCTGAGCTCCTCTCCCAAGCATCCTCCACAGCCATTCCAACCTGCTGCTCAGTTTAGGAAAGCAAAGCACGGCGACTCGAGGGCTGCTTCCAGCTTGGCTCTCGCTGCTGCTCTTAACCCCAGCGACCTTTCCAGCTCTGCCCTGCCAACACAGAGGAAAACAAGCCACTTGACAGGCTCCCTTATGCTCCAGAGGAACATTTCCTCAGGAAAGGAAGATCAAGGAAAGCACCAGCTCTCTGTCTAAAAGATGAGGAGATATATTCCAGCTGACATTCAGCACTATCAACATTTTATGAGCTTTGGAATCCAGTTAGTTAGCCAATATTTTACTTAACTCCAGTTTAGATTTAAAAACTTGACCTTCTCCGAGCGCGTGTCTGTGTCACATTTCACTTGGCCGTGTGCAGCTCTGTGTGTAAAGTACCAGGTTATTTATCCCCCCTTTTTATTGCTGCACTGTTATTTGTTCATTTGTACTATTCAAAAATCAATAAAAAGATGGGGGTCCCTGCACAGGCGCTTGGGGCACCCACATGGTTCTCCAAGGCTCTCTCTTATCACACATAGCAAGAGGCAAATGACCCAGAGCAGCTCTCCTCCTGGCCAGGAGGGCTGTAAATCAGGGCACAAAGCAGCCCTGCTCCTGCTCCTCTTGGAGAGGGAGTAGCAAAATGCTCTCTAGCTCAGTGTAGGGGAGCAGTTTGGATGCTCACACACAGATCAGAGCCCCTTTGTGCCTGGAACTGCGAGGAAAAATCACCAGTATTTAGTCATGGAAAAGGTCTGAGCACAGGGCAAGGCATCAATTTCAGCTCTGGCAGCAACAAAACACAAGGAGCAAGGAGGGAGATGTCCCAGAGGGAAAGGGAGCACTGGGACAACCCCCTAAAATACCAGAGCTGGAGGATTAAAAGTATCAAAGGTGGAAGAGCATCCCAGGAGTGTGAGCAATGGGTGACAACAGCACTGACAGGACACCAACACAGCCACCTGGATCCCTTGCCTCCTCCCTGCAGACAGAAACATTGCACTAATGAGGCTAATTAACACCCCAACACCTGGCTGGACATGCAGCTTCCCAGAAGATGCTCCTCACTCCACCTGCCTGTCTGGGATCACACACCAGACCCAGCCGTTCCCTGACCACATCTCAGCACAAGCAGCTTGTGGTAAGCAAATACCCCCATCCCCCTCCTCACACCACCTGCCTAAAGTAATACTGGATGAAAGAAATGTGTTTTAATAAAGAAAATTGATTTAGTTTGGTTTATTCATTAACACGTCGATCAGGAATGATTTATGACCACAATTTGCCAAATTATTCCTCTATTGATCAGGCCAGGGTTGTTTTGTTGTAGGTTCAGTCAATTAGGAGTAGCACTCAGGTGGGTAAATTAATCAGTCTTAAGTAGAGCCTGCCCATGGAGAGGGGCTTGGCAAGCCCTGGTGCCAATGCAAAACCTCACTAAGCAACCCCGCTGAGGTGAGACTTCTCCTCACAAAACAGCCAGCAAAAGGTGCTCAGAATCACCTCAGTCCTAGTAAAACTTGTTTTCAAAACTTTGTTCTGCTTCCCATCACAAGCAGTGATTCCAACCTGCAAGGCTTCAGCCCCTCTGAGCCCAGCTTGTCTCACCTCAGAGCCCCAGAATGGTTTGGGTTGGGTGGGAAGGGACCTTAAAGCTCATCTCATTCCAATCCCTGTCCATTCCCCTTCACCAGGCTGCTCCCAGCCCCATCCAGCCTGGCCTTGGGCACTGCCAAGGATCCAGGGGCAGCCCCAGCTGCTCTGGGCACCCTGTGCCAGGGCCTGCCCACCCTCACAGGGAACAATTCCTAATTCCCAATATCCCATCCATCCCTGCCCCCTGGCAGTGGAAGCCATTCCCTGTGTCCTGTCCCTCCATTCCTTGTCCCCAGTCCCTCTCCAGCTCTCCTGGAGCCCCTTCAGGCCCTGGAGGGGCTCTGAGCTCTCCCTGGAGCCTTCTCCTCTCCAGGTGAGCACCCCCAGCTCTCCCAGCCTGGCTCCAGAGCAGAGGGGCTCCAGCCCTGGAGCATCTCTGTGGCCTCTCTGGGCTCCAGTTCCTCCCTGTGCTGCCCCCCGAGCTGGAGGCAGCTCTGCAGGTGGGGTCTCACCTGGGGGCAGAGGGGCAGAATCCCCCCTGCCCTGCTGCCCACGCTGGGGATCAGCCAGGTCACAGCTGGATTTCTGGGCTGCCAGTGCCCATCCCCAGGCCTGGTCCAGCTCCAATTCCTCCTCAGCAGGGCTGGGCTCCAGCTGTTCATTGACAGCCAGACTCAGGGGTCCCTTGCTTCCTGACATGCAGCTCCTGCTCTGGACAGACCCTCCCTGGAGGCAGCCAGCAGGCATCAGCAGAGCAAAGCACAAATTACAGGGAAAGCGCCATCCCCGTGGATCAGCACGGGCAGGGAGCAGCCAAGAGCAGATGGCCACGTCCCCAGGGCAGAGCAGAGCAGCCCAGCCCCTCTGCTGGGAGCAGGGGACAGGGACACAGTGCCAGCAAACCCCTGAGCGTGGCTTGATGCTGTCCTGCACCCCGTTCTGCCCCGTGGCAGCGCTGATGGATGGGGCTGTGCCCTCTCTTATCTGCTCCAGCTCCAGGCCAGGCAGGTGGGGCTGGGGAAGCCCAGGCCGAGGCACGCAGGGTGTAATCACACGGGCTCATCTCTGCTCCCAAACCCAGCTCTTAAGGACCATTTAAGGCACTTTCCTTAATCTCAGCGCTTGCAGCAGAGCCCAATAAATCACAGCGCAAGTCCCCCACCGGCAGCCACAAAGCTGCTCCCTGCAAAGGCTGCTCTTCCCAGGTTTTCCTGGAAGCATCCCTGCAAATTCCGCTCTTCCGAGGTTTTTCTGGAAGCATCCCTGCAAAGGCTGATCTTCTCAGGTTTTTCCCCCATTCCAAAACGAAACATCCCTGCAAATGCTGCTCCCAGGTTTTTCCCCCATTCCAGAGGGAAGCATCCCTGCAAATGCTGCACTTCCCAGGTTTTTCTGGAAGCATTCCTGCAAATGCTGCACTTCCCAGGTTTTTCTGGAAGCATTCCTGCAAATGCTGCTCTTCCCAGGTTTTCCTGGAAGCAACCCTGCAAAGGCTGCTCTTCCCAGGTTTTCCTGGAAGCATCCCTGCAAAGGCTGCTCTTCCCAGGTTTTTCCCCCATTCCAAAAAGAAGCATCCCTGCAAATGCTGCTCTTCCCACGTTTCCCCCCATGCCAGAAGGAAACATTCCTGCAAATGCTACCCTTCCCAGGTTTTCCTGGAAGCATCCCTGCAAATGCTGCTCTTCCCAGACTTTTCCCCCCTTCCAGAGGGAAGCATGCCTGCAAAGGCTGCTCTTCCCAGGTTTTCCTGGAAGCATGCCTGCAAAGGCTGCTCTTCCCAGGTTTTCCTGGAAGCATCCCTGCAAATGCTGCTCTTCCCAGGTTTTCCTGGAAGCATCCCTGCAAATGCTGCTCTTCCCAGGTTTTCCTGGAAGCATCCCTGCAAATGCTGCTCTTCCCAGGTTTTCCTGGAAGTATCCCTGCAAATGCTGCTCTTCCCAGGTTTTCCCCATGCCGGAGGGAAGGATCCTGCTGCTGTGCTGAACCTTACAGGTAACACATGCTCGGGGCACAGAGTCCCTGCCCGAGCACCCCGGGCGATGCTCAGCGCGGCTGAGGGCTCGTCTCTGTCTTTGCAAATGTCAGGGCTTATTCTTTCCTGAATGAGATATGGATGTGGCAGCATGATATTAAATTACAAGTCAAATAGTACAAAGGCTTTTAATTACACGCCAAACACAAGCTGCTGTCAGAGAGGAGACACCGGGCTCGATGGCCCATCAGGCTGTTCCGCTCTGGCAATTCCTATCTAGCCGGGAAAGACCAGGAAATTGGATCAGTAATGGGAATGGGGGCCTTTCACCTCCAGCCCAGCCATTCACATCCAGCCCAGGAGGGAGAAGGAAAGTCATTACCAACCTGATGGCCGGGCTGGAGTGGGTTGGTGGGGCTGCAAAGCAGGGAGAAAATGTTGAGTTAGGGACAGGTGAATGAGTAACACACACACTCCAGGGCTCTTCAGAAGGCTAACCTGAGTTTATTAGAAATCCATTCTTTTATACACTGTTCTGATACAGGTGGACCTGATTGGTCATTTAATCAACACCCCTCACACCGTTGGCTAATTAAGGAGACACCCTCTGTTAAATATCTTATGAGAAAACTACTGTTCAAAACACCAGCTGCAAGATTGGTTTAATTCCTTCTCTCAGCCCAAAACTCCCCAGAACAATTCCTGGGGCAGTTTATCTGGCCTCTCTGACCAGGCTGTCCCATCCACAAGTGGGTTGTAGCCCCTCTGAGCATCAGTTTGGTGTGACAAAGTCATTGGGAGCTGGAGAGAGCAGCCCCTCAGCTGCCAGCACTTTCTGCCAGCAGGGATCTGCAGAGCATCTCACCCCCACGCTGGCTACAGCCTGAGGATGTTCCCTCCTATTTATGGAAAACACTGGAATATTTACACTCCTCTCCCAGCAAGGGTGCTGCAACGCTTTGGTCCTGCAGAGATGAAGGACACGCTTTGATGCTGGCTGTTTTTAACAACCTCTCACTGCAAAACCCACCCCTCCTCAACTGATGTGCTCGCACCCTCTCAGCACCCCGGGAGGTGGAAAAGCTCTGAATTCATCAAGGACAAGGAACCACAGCAGCAAGAGATGAGGGACCTCACAGCCACCAGGGAACTTGTGGGCAGCAGAGAATAACCATGTTTCATCCTGCCCCATGAACAACTTTCCTCCCCCTTCCAGCTCCCCAGGCAGCAAAGTTCACACCAGGGATGGTGAGACAAGGAAGAGCTGAGCTGCCTTCCAGCGTGATTTAGCCAAGGTGTAGATTGCAATAAAAGGGTGGGAAAAGCCTCTGATTGTCGTTTTCTTTGGCATTTTGCAGGAATTCCCACGCTCGGGTACCCAGGCTGTCGCATCTGCAAGCTCTGCCTCCAATCTGTAAGGCTAATTTGTTCAACAGCTTTGTTCCCCCTTGGGAATGGGGGTTGCTGGTCACAGAAGATTGATTAAGCTTTTGGTGCATCACCATTAATGAAAATCAACACTAATGAGTGTTTTTTATGGCAACCCCATAAAAAGCATTAGGACAGGTAAACACAGGAAGAGCCAGGCAGATCAACAAGGTCCTGTGTTCCTACAAGCTGGGCTTGCCTTTGCCAGTCCCTCACACTCCTTGCAGATTTATCCACAGGATTATTCAGATTAAAGTTCCAGTCAGCCCCTGGTGAGAGGCACGGTGAATTTAGAATCCTGGAAAGGTTTGAGGAAGGATCATAAAGATAATTTAGTTCCACGTCCCAAAATGGGCAGAGACACCTCCCACTAGACCAGATTGCTCCAATCCCACCTGAAAGGGCCTTGCACACTCCTGGGGGTGCAGCAGCCACAGCTTCTCTGGGTTTTATCTCTGCATGTTGGGAATGGGATGCTTTCATCCTTACCTACACCCTTTCTGTCCCCAGGGGTAAAATTGATTAAACTGGCACCAGGATGGGTTTTTTCTTTCCTGAAAACTCACTCCTCACAAAACAGGCAAAAATCAGGAATAAAAGACCACCCTGAGCCAAGGATTTGGTTTCTGTGACCAGCCAGGCTCCAAGAATGGAGACAAACATCTCTTTTAGGGCAAATAGCACCAGACCAAAAACCTTTCGGGCTGCCCTCTGGGCCCCAAAATTATGCTCACTTGGAGAAATCACAGATTTCAAACTGTTTCCTCCTTCCAGCCTTCAACTGTGGCATCATGGCTTCAGAACCAGCACATGGAAATGCCTGACAGGAGTTTTTTATTTCTTCCCAAGGTGCTTCAGCCCTTCAGATTTTGCGAGCCGTCCTTTAGAGGTTCCAGATCTAAACGGGATGATTGCAGGAGGCTTCCTGTTACAGGACATCATTAAAAATAATATATGTGCTTGAACTGCAGTCAGCGGGGCCATGCCAGGGATGAGCGAGGGGAAAGGAGAGTTCTGTGATCTTGGAAAGAGAGAACAAGCTATTAAAGAGGAATTTAGTTCTCACATAGAGCTATCAAACCCTTGGAAAGCCCTGCTCTCTGCCTCCGAGCTCCTGTACCTTTCAAGGACAGAAAAACTCCAGGTTTAAGCCATTTGACTGTATTTGAATATTTAAATTTTTTTTTAAGTCAGCTCTTGCACTGCTTTGGCACCAACTCATTTGACCAGGAGAGCTGAGGCCCTGGCAGCTCCTGCAGCTTTAGTCAGTGATAGTATCTTCCCCTTGAAGCAGCAGCCCCAGTCACTCCAGTGGAACAGAAATAATCTTTTGTTAAATACACGTGCACCAAAAAAACCTTCTAAGGCTGAAATTCTCACTAAGGTTTGACAGAGGAGAGATGTACAAGGCACCCAGCTGGGAATTCCCTCCTTGTCACGGGGATGACAGCGAGCAGGCAGCTCAGGGATTTCTCTCTCAGCCTCCCTCCCTCGCAGCACCCCCAGCCCCAGCAGGAGCAGTACCAGCACCTTCTGCATCTGAAAGGGCTCCTGCAGACACCACTGCAGATCCCACACACATCCCAGATCCCTGGGACTGCTGTAAGAGCTGCTCACTGACAGAAAAGAAAGAATTTTTTGCTGCTCAGAGAAGCTGTGGCTTCCCCATGCCCAGGAGTGTAGCTATGATATTTTAGTGAAAATTCCTCTGCTAGGATTTTTCCTGTCCTGAGGAGCTGAGAGCCTCAGGAAAGAAATGTAAACAATAACTGTGTGCTGCTGTGGAATGCAACAGGTGCATCTTCCATTGGTCCATGTGGATTGTTTTCAATTAGTGACCAACCACAGCCACCTGGGCCAAGGCTGTGAGCAGGCACAGGATTTTTGTTATGCATTCCTATTTTATTCTTGACTTTGTAGCTTTCTAATATTTTCTCTCTGTTCTTCTAGTATAGTTGTAATGTAGTATTTTAATATAATATATAACATAATAAATCAGCCTTCTGAGCAAAATGGAGTCAAGCCTCATGTCCTCACACAAGGGGTCCTTGTTTAAACAAGACGGGAGTGTTCCAGGCCAGGCTGGACAGGGCTTGGACAGGGACAGTGGGAGGTGTGGGATGGCCTGAGGGGCTGGGATGAGATGGGCTTTCAGCTCCTTTCCAACCCAAACCATTTTTTGTGATTTTTGCAAGAGCTCCTGCACAGCCCTGCACCCAGCCCCTCACTGCTCCACTCCTTCTCCACCTGTTCCCAGTCTCCCCAAGGAACAGACCCACTCCTCATCTCCAGCTCTGCACACCCCTTGCACAGATAAAATCCAGCAGCACCCTCCTTTGGACACAGAATATTTTATCAATATCACAAGTGCCTGTGTATCTCTTTGGCCTTAGCAATGTGTTTATTATTCATGCACTCATTTGTTCTTGCACCAGCTGAGAAAAGTGGAGAAAGATTAATTCCCAAGGAAAAAATAAATAAATAAATGAAATAAACAAGCAGGATTGCTGCCTTTTGGTTTTATTTTTTTTTTTTTTTAGGGACTCTGATCCATTCAAAGAGCTGCCTTCTCCAGGCCTCCCGTGTCACTGTTGATTGAGTTTGTTCCCTCCTCACCTCCTGGTTCTGTTAGAGTATCTTGTCTCCTCAGAATTACTGTCGCACTTCCTTTTCATATGCCTGAAATACACACTATTGTGCTCTGACTTTTAGTTTTTGTGCAGGGATCCCTTTCATGTCTTGTCTTCTGTAAAGTCCTTTTTTCTTGGCAGTCAAGTGTATGAATGTTTGCTGCCAGGAGATTTTGCTTCTATTGTATTCCAGACATATTATAAGGGGGTTTTTTATTATATTTTTTGTTCTATATTGTCTGTGAGGTGTTCCATGTTGGTTTTTTTTCCATGCTAGCATGACTTTTTCCATGTGGATGCTGCCTGCCTTGCTCTTTGCCCCTGTGCACACGCAAGCAGCATCCTTGGAAATGAGCATGAGAAGGGAGAAGGGGGCAGGAGCTGGAGCAGCACTGCTCAGGAACACCCTGGAATTATCCTTCCCCACATTCCACGTGGTTTGTTGCCAGCATTCCCTCTGCAAAACTGGGACACAGAACAGCAGAGTGGTCTATGCCACATCAGGATGCAACTGTGACCAAAAAAAAAAAAAAAAAAAAAAAGATTTTGGTTCCAGGGTCCATGAAAGGACTTTTCCACTAATCCTGATCTAAACGGCCACTGGATTTTCTTCTGCTAAAATTTACCTCTTCAGGCAACTTCACTGGCAGATTTCAGTCCTAAGAACAGTAAAATCCAAATGAGAAAAACAAAAGGAAAATGTGTTTTCAGGAAAGCCAAGGGCGGGATGAGGCAGATCAGAGCCCAGGAATCCTCACCCGTCACACCCCCATCTGTCTCCCCAGTCAGACTGGGATACTGAACTCAGCAAAAAGAACCAGTAAAGGTTCCCCAAAAGATGGATCCCCCAACTTGGACCATGGATCACATCCCATTTTCCTCCTGAACTGGAGCAGGGTCTCCCAAAGGGCTGGTGAGTTCTGGCACAGGCTGCCCAGGGAAGTGGGGAGTCCCCATTCCTGGAGGGATTTAAAAACCCAATCACCCTTCAAGAACACACATTTGGTCACACAGCAGCGCCAAAACTTCTCTCCTCATGTCTCTGCCAAGCTGAAGGAGTCCTTCCTGCAGCTCAGCCTGGCTCCCCAAGCTCTGCTCACCTCACACCCCACCTCTCCAGGTCAAGGAAAAACTCTGCAGCCCCTTTAATCAGCGCACACAGCTCCACCAGTACAACCCAGTCACGCATCAAGAGCAACAGCCTCAGCACATGGGGTGTTTCTAATCCTCCAGAAGTGGAAACATCAGAGAACCCAGAGTTTATACGACTTCAAACAACTCTACTGGGGGCTTGAAGTCAGAACAGCTTCTGGAGAGATTAGTTCTCCCGTAACACGCTCGTGATCAGGCTTTCTGATCTCTATCAGCATCCCTCAAAGAGCAGCTCCTTTTTCCATCCATTCTTTGGACCCCTCTCCTCAACTCTTTGACTAATTATAGTTTGTTGGTTGTTATGGCAACTACAGATTTCTCTCGGCGTCCAACTCTCACAATTTGGCTGTAAATTGCAACAGTGGACGAACACAAATAGAGTTTTAAATCCTCCTTTCTTGCCAACCTTCCTGGTAAATCCCCCCACAATGCAAGAGCTGCCCCGCTGGCTTGATGGGATTGAGGGTGCTCAGGGAGCCTGCAGAGCCTTCAGGAGGCCAGGGGAGGTGGGGAATGGCATCATTCCAGACTCCCAGCCCAAAGGGGCACGGGCAGGACTCCACTGAGCAGACATTGATGTACAACATCACCCTCTGCACCTCACCCCTGCTGGGACACTTCTCCCCACAGCTGCTAAGGAATCATTGAAGCCAGACACACCCCAGGAGTCAGGCTAAAGGCAGTTCCACCCCTTCCAGGTGGGGATGGATGCTCCAGCAGGACTGCACAGCCAAGCTTGGGGGCGTTTTTTTCAGCTGATGCAAAAGCACAGCTAGGGCTTCCCTTCCCTTTCCCCTCTGACCTTATCCCCTGGTGCACACCCAGATAATGGATTGGCACAGCTCAGGGACATGAGGCTGGCTCCAGCAGCAGGTACCAGTCACCCTGCACTGCCAAGCAACACGATCCTCCTCTCTGCCCCTCAAGCATCTCACCCCAAGGGAAGATGGATGTCCCTGGGTCCTTCTACAATATTTGAGTTAGAGACAGTGAAAACACTGCTGTGGACACCACTTCTTAACAGACAGGGTTTTCCCTGGCTGGGATGGACAGTGAATGTTGTGTGAGCAGCTCCACCAGAGTCTGGAACCCTCCACTCATTCAGCTCAGTGTCCCCTGCATGGGGACAGAGCAGGGAGCAGCTTTCCCACAGCACAGGGAATCACTCTAAAGCAAACACTGCACTCTGCTAATTTTCACCCATATCAGCACTACGGGGTCACCAGATGGGCGAAAATGTGGGGAAAAAAAATAAAAATCACTTGTCCTGAACTTGCAGAGACAGCAGCACGCTCCTGAGCTGTGATCCAGCTCCCAAGAGCACGGAGGGTTCCAGTCAGAGGTTTGGCAAATTAATATGCCCCACACACTGCTGGGCTCTGCAGAGTAAAACATTCCATGCCTTACACTGCCTTACCAGCCAGGAAAAAATGCAGATCTCATCCTCTCATGACCCGCCGTTATCCATCACACGTGTCTGCTCACGTCCACCTGAGCCTGCCATATTCCAGGAAGGATATTCTGCTCCCTGTCCTCAAGGACCCTGCAGCCAGAGCTCTGCAAGTGATGAATTCTTTTGGCTCAGCCATGGAAGCTACAAAGGCTGGCACACACCAAACCAAGTCAACTTTCTCCTCACCAGAACTAAACATGAGATTGATGGGAATGAAATTCCATGAGGTTAGAGCAAGCAATTTTGTTTTCAGGTAGGTATGTGATGGAATGCAAAAAAAAAAAAAACAAAAAACAAAAAAAAAATCCCAAAAGATGGATCCCCCAGTTTGAAACATGGATCACATCCCATTTTCCTCCTGAACTGGAGCAGGGATCTCCCAAAGGGCTGGTGAGTTCCAGCACAGGCTGTGGGGAGTCCCCATTCCTGGAGGGATTTAAAAGCCACGTGGACGTGGCACTTGGAGAGGTGGGTCAGTGGTTCTACTCAAATCTTAAACCAAACAAAATAATTCTGTGAATCTTCCATCTCTCCTGTGAGTGGAACTTCCTTTTCTCAGAAGCACATGTAAGTAACCCTTGAAAAGTGGGAAGCCCCATAAAGTACCATCAGCAAGTCAGCAACCCACAAATAAACAGGACATGATCACCTGCCTGCCACTTGCAGGCTCCCCAGCATATTTGTGGTGAAGGAATCCAGCTGTAGGGAAAAAAAAAAAAAAAAAAAAAAAAACAAAACAACAAAACAGCCCAGTGGGTGTGCCAGGAGTGGCACAAATTCTTCCTACTCCCCCCAGAATGGCTCATCCTTGCCTTGCAGTGCTCTGGATGAGGAGGACGTGGCTCTGTGACATTCATGGAGTGCCTGCTGATGGAGGGCTCTGTTTACCAGGCCAGCTGGGGAGGGACCCACCAGCAGCTCCCAGCGTGCAGGAGATCAATACTGTAATTGGGGCTGTTTGTAGCACATGAACTATTGCAGCAATTGGGGCAAGGAGTGGGGGCTGGCTTAGCAGGGCCTTGCTGCCCTCTGCTGTGCTATGGGAGCCTCCTTTCTGCTTTTGGGATGGGAGGTGGAGATGGGATTGCATCCCAAATGCACCATCAGGGAGCACTGACCCACAAACAAACCCCACTGTCCCCCCTCCTGTGCCAGGTGAGCCCCCCACATCCCCTCTGCAGGCAGGTAAAGGGATGGATTCCTCTCTTTTCAACTTAAAAACAGATTTACACACAGGAAATCTCACATTGGTTTCAAAGAGGCAGGGAGGAGAAAACCCAACAGCTTCTTGGACTGGGAGGAAACAAAGGAAATGAAGGGTTACAGGTGGCAGTGATCAATAAAGCATCAGGAGCCTGCCCCGAGCCCTGCACTCAGCCTGGGGGAGCAATTAGGAGCTGATGAGGGAACCCCACTGCAGACAGAGCCTTCCCAGGGCAGTGGGGAGGGGACATTGGGACATCCCCATCTCAGAATTCCTGACCAGGCTCACCAGCCAGGCTGCCACAGGGAAGGGGCATCAGCTTCATCTTAGAGAAAATAAAGTGATGGAAGGAAGGTCCTCTCTGACTCCTTCCACCCCTGGGAGTGTCCCAGGCCAGGCTGGATGAGGCTTGGAGCAACCTGGTCCAGTGGAAGGTGTCCCTGCCTATGGTGGGAGGAGGGGTCAACGAGATGAGCTTTAAATGTCCCTCCCCACCCAAACCATCCTGATTCCTCAGCTTCTCCTGCCTTTCAGGATGCCACAGCAACTCCTGGCTTTGAACGTACTCCAAGAGCCCCAAACGCTGAGTTTTTGGCCAGCCTGGCCCTTCAGACCAAGGCGTGGTTTCCCCCCCAGCCCAGCCGGGAGGTGCTCAGGTGCTGCATGGGCACTGTCTGCCATCTCGTGGGCAGTGGAAGACTTTCCCCGCAGGGTTTCTTTCTCTCCTTTGTCCTTATCAAGCATTTATCCCGCGTCCAGGCGTTCCCTGCTCCCCAGCATCGCTCCATAGGTCACCGAGCTGGCTGTACAGGGAGGGGAATTATTCATAGGCCAGTATCAAATATTAAAAGCAGAGTTGTATCGACATATTCTTTGTATATTCAACACTTTTACCAGCAAATTACCCTTTCCTTTTTATTTTTTTACTCTGCTCCTTCGGAGTCTTTCCTGAGCAGCCTGAGGGCTTGCTGCTGCATCTTGCTGTGTAATTGCATCTTTACCCTCCCACACACTCTCCAGTTGGAACTTTCTGGAAGCATAGAAATCACCTGGGCCAGCAGGCTGTAAATTTCTGGTCTTCTCCAGCAAGGAAAACCTTCAGTCCAGCTTCTCCCAGCTGCCCTGCTCAGCTCAGCAACCAAAGAGCAAATCCTGCTGCCAGTACTTGAGAGAAACATGACCTCCTTAGTATCACGTCAGGAAAATTAATCCACAAACACCAGAGACTGATGTCCAGAAAGGAGACAGAGAAGTTCTTTTTGGCTTTATTCAAATAAAGGGAGAGGCCATGGAGCATTTCCCTGGGGTGTCTCAAATTTTTTGGAAGACACAACCTCCTTTTTATCCCCATTTCCCTCTCTCTTTCCCCATTGGCTGAGGTACTTGAGAGGTTCAGACTTCCCAAAACACCTGATACCAGAGAATTTTCCTCTAATGTATAACCCTCCATTTTAATGTTTCATTCCTATGGAATTTAGGTTTTTTCCCCCATTGTTTCTTTCATCTTTCAATGTCCAATTTCATTCATCAGCAAAACCAAAGTTTATTTGTAAAGGCAAATATCTTTTTCCATTCATCAATCAGTGGAATCCTTCCCATTGTTTCTTTTAAAGCTCAGTGCTAGTTTTATCTACCAGCAGACCCACAGCTTGTTTGTAAAGACAAATCTGCTATACCTCTCACACACAAGGTCTCCTGTTCTGCCAGGAGAAACCCAGAGGAAATCATCTACACCACCACCTATTCCAACTTTGGTCGCCTTTCTCCTCCATCTCCAGGAGCCACTGAATGGAAAACCTTCAGCTCAAAGTCCCAAACCATTCCAAAAACGCACCCCAGACTGCTGGAGCAGGCTGGAGTCACCTCCACTTCAACCCAACGGGGTCTGAGCCCACCTTTCCTCCCCTCTGGCACCTGCAGCCTCCCAAGAATGATCTGGAAAAGGGAATAGAAGGAAGAAGGACAAGAAAAAGGGAATAAGTGAGTATCCCAGCATCACTTCCAGAGGAATCTGCAATGCAGATGGGCATGGAGGAGCCAGTTCAGCCCCAGCAGCCCCCGAAGGATGGGTCCAGACATCATTCAGTGGAATGGGAGCAGGGATGGAAGTGGCACCAGCGGTCCTGGGGAGCTTGGCAGCTTCTTTACAGCTGGGATGAAGAGTTCTCCTCCTGAGCAGGCCGTGGAGCTGCTCCAGTGCAGGTTCCACACGCGACAGGTGGAGAGGCAGCCCCAGCCACTTATCGGAACATTAAAGTTCTCCTAAGCCGCCGAGTTAATTCCTCAAACGCCCTTTCAAAGGGCTAGATAAATACAATCTGGGAGCATCTCCGCTCCCTCGGCTCACATATCTTTAGTCGGGCAGAGAGATAACATTTCATACAGATTGAGACAGTTTAAGCAAAGGTTGCTGGTTAACCTTTCCAGCAGTGGCTTTTCCTGCGCTCAGGTTTCCCTCCCCAGCGAGCAGAACCTGTGCCAGCCCAGCTCCTGTCCCAGCACTCCCGGAGAGTAAGGGCAGGGTGCTGCCTCCCCCAGCTGGTGTTTCCAAGGCATCACCTGAGTTTTGTCAGCTCTGTGACACTGATGCTTTGATAGATGAGTAATGTGGTGGTTGACTCTCACAATTAAAAAGCAAATATGTATATGATATTATGTATAGAGATATAGATATACAAATTTATAGACAGATATAGATAGATATATAGATAGATATATTTATATAGAGATATATAGATATATTTATATAGAGATATACATATATTTATATAGAGAGATATATAGATTATTTTTATATATCTATATATTTATATATAGATATATATATTTATTTAGATATATATTTAGATAAATATATATAAATAGCTATAAATAACGTATATATGTTAGAGAAGTTTTATAGGTTTATAGTTATGTTTTACCCCCCCCCCCCCCTTGTGTTGTTATCAGGGGTGCCCTGGGTTTGGGACATTTGGGAGGGTGGGATTGTTACCATGGCAACAGCTGACCTCCATCAAGGAAGTTATCTCCACCACAGGGCAGTGAAGGAGGAGTTGATGGACAGAACTTTGGGAGGAGCTAAAGGGTTAAAAGGAGAAACTTCCCTTGTGTGATGAGCACATGGTGGGGAAAATCTTCTGCTCCTAGCACCATAATATTTTCTTTATTCAGTCTTCTGCTGTATTTTTTATAAACCTTTATTAAACCTTTCACATTTTTGAAAGTGAGTAGCATTTCTCACACTTCCAAAACAGAATGGTGAGTGTTGTTACCCCATTGTCACACCCTGTGTAGTTCACTCGAGCTCAGCTGCCAGCTTGGCTTCACCTGGTTCTCAGTGGTTCACACCAAGGGAACATCCATCTCTCCCAGTGGAGAGCAGCCCTGGCTTCAAGGAGGTGTAAGAGCCCTACACAGAGCTGCTGGCACCTCACCCTGGCTCTGGGAACTGTGGACCACCCTGACCTGGAATGAACTGGGCTCCAAACTCTTGGAGCCCTCAAGCTCTTCCCAGGTGCAGCATGTGAAAAATGCAATTTTATTATTGGCTTTTCACAAATATTAAATTAATATCGTATGTGCTATGTTAGAAAGTTATGCTGTATTAATTTTCTTAAGCAGTGTGTTAAATATAGTTTTAGGTTATAACATAATGTTAAAATAGAAACTATGCTGTGTAAGATACTTTTTTTAAAAGAGAGGAACGAAGTACTACCACCAAGATAGCAGCCACAGGACACCTAAATCTTTCAAAGAAAGAGAATTTATTGCTACATTGTCAGAAGAAACTAACTTCTTCCCACCTCGCTCAGGATTAAGATGAAGAAGTGGACACTGACTAGATATAATCCCTTGTTTGAATGGAATTTATGCATCATGTATGAGGTGTATGAATACGCAATATGCTATTGCTTTTAAGGGTTAATCCTCTGTCAACATGGGTCCTTTTTTGGGCTTATTTTGCCCAGAAAGAGGTACCTGGACTGTCCATAACTCTTGGTTTTTATTGTCTTGTATCGTCCTAAATCCTAATTGTCCAATTTTTTATTACTCTAATCATATTACTATTTTTATAACCATTTTATTACTATTAAACTTTTAAAATTTTAAAAAAAAGTGATTGGCGTTTTTCACAAGCAGGACACTGCAGCCTCAGCATGGCCTGTGGAGATCCTGCTCTCAACACCATCCAAGCACAGCCCAAATCCAGCTTTGAAGCCTCAGAGAGCTGAGTTTGGTGTGAGGGTTTTAGCAGAAACTGTCAGCCACAGGGGCCAACAAGACACAACCCCATCGCAGGCTCAGCTGGGATGGCTCCAAGGGCAGCAGAACTGGATTCCTTTATCACTCACCCTCACCAGGAGCCCCCGGACAAACAGGCAGCACCAGAGCCAGGTGGGGAACATCTCCAAAGCCATGGCTGGCACGGGAAGGAAGGAGGAATGCTGGCAAATGACAGAGCCCTTATCTTAATTACAGGCTTATTTGCATTTAAATGAAGGTTATTCTATAATTACCACCAAATGTTTTGTGTTGCAGCTGAAATACCTCTCCATGGGCTGTCAAGCTCCTTCCCATTTTCATTTTCATTTTCTCTTGCCATTCTTCTGCTTTCTAATCAGCTGGCACACGCAGGGAGGGATCCACAGTGCCAGCCCACCCCTCAGAGGAGGCTTGGGTACGACCCCAGCCCAGCGTTTCTCCCAGGGAGAGGAAAAGGATGCAGCTCCCTCTTCCTCCAGCAGCATCACAGGTAATCAGCAGCTCTGAAGTCCAGGCACTGAGGTTTTGCCGGGTTCCAGTTCAAAACCAAAGAGTTTTCTCTGTGCACAAGCACATTAATTCAATTAATTAACTCAAACTTGTTGCACCAGCGTGCTGTGAGAGAAGAAAGTGTGGGGAAAATCTGTAAGAAATCGAATTCAAGGGAGAAAAGGGATTTGGGGCAAGAGCAGTCTCACACAGCCAGCTCAGAATTCCCTAAGCACAGGCTGCTGGAAACCAGCATCCAAGGACATCCCCAGCTTTTCCTGTCCTTTTGTTGTCCCTGTTTTTTCCTGCAGGCAGGATGGACACACACCAGAAGCCAGGAGCTGTGTTTGCTCTGGAGCTCACACTTCCTGGCAGGAGACAAAGCTCTCCCATGGAGAAAATAACACCCAATTACATCATTTCGAGCAATCACAGTGAACAAACCCATGCAAATGGCCAAATTAAGGCTTGAAAGGAGCCTTCTGCCATTTCCTAAATTGTTATACCTTTCATCAAACCCCTTTAACAATCTCTCTGAACCTTTTCTCTGTCTAGCCAGGAGATCCACATTAACCAACCAGCCCACCCAGGGCTGAACACGACAACAGCGATTACAGACACAAAGTCTGCTGTTTACGAGGGGGTAGAAATGAAAATAGACACTTATCTCTCTCTAGACCCATCGCTTCTCTCCCTGCTCAATCCTGCACAGCCTCTGCATCCCCCTGCCCAACTCCAAGTCTCTGCCTCCATCTCATGGAGAGACTGGATCTCTTCAGCTTCACTGAGTTTCTTTTTTTTTTTTTCCCTTAAACCAGACAAAATCCACCCCCTCTCCCCCAATTTCACATAGCCCCAGGCAGACTTACAGCATGGAAATTTTTAGCCTGAACAATTACTGCTTGGCAGAGAGTTAACTGGCTGCAAACAGGATCCTATAATGGGCAGTCTTGGCTATAAACAACTTGCCTGGCTTCATTTTAAGCAAGTTCATAGCTCAGGATAGATCTGCCCCCCCTGCCTCTCCCTAGGTCCATTTCACAGCTATTTATGTTTAATAAGAGGCAGCATCAGCAGCATGGGAAATCAGCAGCACATCCAGCGTGCAGGTTGGGTGCTGGTGCACACACTAAACTGATTTATCTTCTTCCTCCATCACACAGCACAGATTTAGGGGCAGTGAGCCCCAGTCCTGACAGGACAACCAGCTCCTCTTCTCCCAGCAAGGGATGGAACAACCACAGATCCCACCACTCAGCCCCACAGCCAGATCTGCCTTTCTGCTATTGCCAAGGGCAAATGCCACAGCTGAGCTGTTTCATCCTCACTATCAGCCCCAGATGCTGCTCTTTTCCACATGGAGCCCAGGAGACCCTGGGGAAAATGCTATTTTTACAGTCCAGTCACCCTAAGTTGCACAGCAAGCCTTGAGCAGGGATGTTCTGAGGTGCTGCTGGAATTTTGAGTGGGATATTTTAGCTGCCGAAGCCTCTGCCCATGAAAATTCCAGCTACTCATCATCCAATAACATCCTTACAAAATCTGAAAGGCTGTGTGCTTCCTTTGCCTCCCCCCAGCAACAGTTTCATTAGCCCACACGGATCCCCAGCTCTAAATTGCATCAAGAGAAGACAATCCTGCAGCCCTGGCTCCCCTGGCAGAGCAGCCTTGTCACAGGAGCTGTCAGGACTGCGATGAGCCTTTGGACAGGGACTGCTGGGATGGAGTCACGGGCTGGTAATTAAGTGACAGCGTTTGCCTGACGCTGAGCTGGAGCTGGGAGAGGAGGAAGGATCCACTCCAGGAGATGCTGCAGACACTGGGAGGTGGATACAGCTGCAGCACGGAACCTTGGGTGCAGCTCAAAGCTGGAAAGGATCTGCTCAGGCAACACAAGACCCTCATTTCCCACCCTGATGGAGAATGACACCTGGTCCTGTCCAAAATGATGACACAGGGGCAAAATAAATTAGGCAGGAAAGTGTGACATAATACAGGTTTTGCTACTTTCTGTTGTGAAAAAATCATGGTAAAGCAGACCATCCACTGTGTTAGAGTGTCTGGAACCAGATTTTTTTTCCCAAAAAAAGTTTTAGAAAGTCTTTCAAGAGAAAACCTACTGTATTCACATTCTCTGAACAGAAAGAGACATAATTCTCTCCCCCAGGAGTTTTCCTGGGAAAGGCAGTGAGAAAGCTCAGAGAAAGAAGGAAAACAATTCTTTTCTCTACTTGCTGCTCCTGTTGTTTGGCACATGTGGAATGTGTTATGGAGGTTGTTGACCGAGAGTGATTTGTTAATTGGACAAGTGATGGTTGTCTGGACTGATTGACCAATTGGGTCAAAGCTGTGTCTGAGACAGTCACAGGTTTTTCTTTAGTATAGAATCTTTTTAGAATAGTATCTCTTTAATATAGTATAGTATTAGTATAATGTATAACCTAGCTTTATGAAGCAATTGTTCAGCCTTCTGAAATCATGGAGTCAGAGCACATTATTCCCTACGCTGGGGTTGCCCTGCATCAATACAAACCACTGAATTTTCCAACCCATCCAAGTCTGGGGAAACACCTGTTTTTATAGAATTTGCTGTAATGCAAATTGTTAACGTGTCATTGTTACATGACCGTGTAATTTTAGTGTATGGATTGATGTGTGGTAGGAGCAGCCAAGGCTGCAAGATCAAGTATTTGGAGATGGAAAGTTCTGTTTCAGACCCATCTGTAAGACACTGGGCTGTACAGAAAGGAGCTCCCCAGTGTTCTGCCTGAAGCCCTGGAAGAGCCCAGCACTGCAGGAATGCCAGACATCCCACCCTGGAGCCAGTGCTACTCTTCCCTTTTGCTGTCAGGGCTTTCAGCACAAAATGAAACTCTTCTAAGCTTCCAATCAAGTTAAAAATCTCTTCCAAACCTTCCCTCTTATGGAAAGGGGAAAAAAAGCAAGAAACATCACATCTCTCTCCCTTCTCCATCTCCCTCCCCTCTGCCTTCAAGTGCTCCTTGGAGTGTCTCTGCAGAATCATGTTTATATGCAGTGAGTGCTGTTGTTAGTTAATAACATCGCGATCGCTGAACCTCCCTAATGAAAGAGAGAGACAACATAAACTGTCATTTCAAACAAACATGCAATCAGGGTACCAGCAGCTCTGAAAATATTATCTTCCCCAATTTCACGGGCTTCACGCAGGAAATAGGCTGCTTTCATGGAGATTCTGGTGCATGGCTCCTCACACCCAGGACCGGGGAGCGGTGGGGACACATTAAAGCCATGAAATTGTCTGGGCTATGAAGGAGGAATTGTTTTAACAGCTGCAGCCAGGAAAGGACAAATAACAGCAGTGATTATATCTTCATTGCTCGTCGTAACCAATGCACCAGGCAAGTTGTAATTAGGCTGTGAAAGGCTGAAGGTTTGATAGCGAAGGCTTTGAGCTCATGATTAGACACAGCGCATTTGTCCTGCCCCACGGCCACCCTGGCTCCTTCAAAAGGGGAGAGCAAATCTCCTGCCAGACTCTCCGAGTGCTGAAAATGCTGCTCAACCTGCAGAAAGCTGTGCCCAGGGTTCTGTGGCTGCGCACTTCTTCCTCCTCTTCTTCACAACCCATAGCTTAGAAGCCCAGAAGGGTCTGGGTTGGGAGTGACCCCAAAAACCTCATTGCAACCCCTTGCCATGGCTGTGACACCCCCTACTAGAACAAATTGCTCCAAGCCCTGTCCAGGCTGCCCTTGAACACTTCTGTCTCCACAGCTTTGGAAAAAACGCCATTTTCCAGCTTTGGGGTGATCTCCAGCTGACAAAGCCGATTTAGAGCAGCTTCATGTTCTGAAAACCTCAATAATGTAAAGTGTCAATTGTCCTAAAGAGCCACAGTGATGATGGCAATGGTCCCTCGATTGCAGAGGGTGTTTCCCCTCCAGGTTCAATGACCTGCTGAGGGTTTGACAAGCCACTGAGACTTGGAGACCTTGGGAGAGCATGGATGGTCTTCCCAGCCACAACCCACCTTGTTCAGAGCCAATGGAGGCAGCAGGAATCCTGCCTGGCTTTACCTGGAACCACTTTACACAGCCAAAAATCATGGGAACCAAACCCAGAATGGATCCACCTCGCATGGTCTGACCCTTGGATCTGCTTGGATGAGCTGGTACTTGTTTTTTATTCCAACCAGAATTAGTGTCTGACAGTCTGTGCCTCTGCACAGGCTTAGAGGGACACCTGAGCTGAACAGAGAGCAGGCAGAGCCAGAGCTGACACCATCCAAGGGCTTTCCCTTATCTCCTTCCCCCTGTAAACATGAGGGATCCCTCTGGGAAGCAGGACTGAAAGATGAAACCTCCTCGTCCTCCTGATGCCATCACCACCAAGTGATGCCATCATCTCCAAGGCAAGTGGAAGAGAGTTGGGGGAATGAAGTGGAGGAGAAAAACTTAGAGACAAATATCTGAGTTTTCCCTTGCAAAATATTTCATTAAAAAAAAAAAAAAAACACCTCAGGAAAAGCCAGACTGCACTTATTTACTGGCCCATCTCTGACCATCGTGGGATTGAAGGAAAACAGGGTGGGAACAGCCCAGCCCCACCCCAATGTCTATGGAAAGGGACAGGGTAAGGGAGGTAAATCACAGCAAAAACTTTCTTCCTGTAGGTAAAAAAGGAGCTAATTTCTCCTCATTCCAACATTTTAATCAACACCCACACACTGAGAGGACCTTGTGGGAGAGCCATGCAGGAGGTGACAGCACTGCCACCCAAGCCTGGCGGCCGCATTCAAATCATGTTTGAAAACTCTTCTGACATTTAAGAAAAATCAACAAGCATCTCAAGTGATGAGGGGACCCGGCATCTAACTGGCTGAATGTCACATTTAAAGCTGCAGAGATAGCAGCTGCTTTATCTCCTCAAGCAGGTGGTTGGACTGGTAAACAAGGCACCGAGGGTCAGATTCTGCTCCTGCACCTGCATTTCTCCATTGGCAGTGACTCTGGATTTGCACCAAGTGACAGACAGCCAGGGCAGGACTGGAGAGTCTATTAAACTTTAATACTTTGAGCATCAACAACGATGTGCTACCAGCCCCCTGCCTTGACTCCCAATATCTCTACGGGTCACAGCCACACCAGTAAAAAATTATTGATTTAAATTGGCGGTGCCCTTTTGGAATCAGTTGTCGTTCTGACTGATGTACAGATATGAGCAAAAGGACATTTGAAGCATTTTAATGCACTTTTTACTGCATTATCTCTCACCAGGATCTTCGCTGCTTCAAGGAAATGACTCACATAGCAAGTAGAAGAACCCAATGTAATTAACGACCTGGCAACTCTATAATGATCCTTTCTACATAAAAAGGTCTTCCCTATGCTATGAATAGACTTCAAGTAATTTATTGTGAGCCATATAAAGAAGAAACTGCTTTGACCTTGGGGATTTTAAGTTGTGGTGGGGTTTTTTTAACAACCATAATTGCAAAGAATATTTTAAGTGATAGCCCTTAAAGAAAAAATTTTAAATGCAATGTGAAAAGTGAAGAATCATCACAAACAGCCTTCCAAGAGAATATTAACAAGGATTCTCTGCATCATTTAGGGATTTCAAGGCTAAACAATAGATTCCTTCCATTTCTGATGGGTGTTACTCTAAGCCTCAATGAACTGAAACACAGGTGGGGTTTTACTCCCTTGAGGAGCTCCCAGGAATTAATGGCTTTGCAGGAAAGCCCATGGGGAAGCCAAGAACGAGCAGTTTCACTGCATTCTCCAGGCTGTCCAACGAAACTGATCATGTGCCTTTTATGAAACAAGCCAGGATGAGACATCGTTTTCATAGAATTATAGAATATCCTGAAGGGGAAGGGACCTGCAAGGATTGAGTCCAACCCTGGCCCTGCACAGACCCCCCAACAACCCCACCCTGGGCATCCCTGGAGTGCTGTCCAAAGGCTCCTGGAGCTCTGGCAGCCTCGGGGCCGTGCCCATTCCCTGGGGAGCCTGGGCAGTGCCAGCACCCTCTGGGGGAAGAATCTTTCCCAAAATCCAACTTGGGCACAGCTCCAGCCAACTCCCTCTGGTCCTGTCCCTGTCCCAGAGAGCAGGAGAAAGTTGCAGGCCTGGATGGGGTCTGACCTCAGTATCTTCTCCAGGCTGGAGAGATGTGTTTTACACATATCCAGCCCACACACCCTCCCTCTCCACGTTCCTGCTCCTGCTTTCCTTTGCTCCCCATCCCGAGCTCCCTCTGCTCGCATCAGCACGAGACATCAGAAGGAGCTCAGCTATGATTTACTGCGGCAGGACTCACGGTAAATTGTTGGCTTTATGTCCAGCCTGATTGTTTCATACTGGCTTTTACCTTTCACAGTGAAGCCTTTTCTCTCTCCCTCTCACTCATGCCTTCCCTGCCCGTGCGTCTTTCCTGCTTTCCCCTCGTTTCTCATTTCATCTGCCTCGTTTGTCTTTCATATCCCCCAGTCCCCTGCATTTTCACAGGGACAGAGGCATAGGCAGGTGATTTAAGCAGGAGTTGAGTTCAGTCTATCAGGGCTCTTTTCAAGGTCTTTGAGAGAGGCAGGGACACCTGGAAAGGGGTCACATCACACACAGGATTAGTTGTGGCAGGACATCTAACACGACGTGCTAGAGCGACTTCCACCCTTTGAAGTACCCGGAGCTGTTTTGATTCCTTTCCCAGAGCTTTGGGGATGTCTCGATTACAAGGAAACATGTCGAGCAAAGGAATAAATCTGGCCCAGGAAAGGCTATGTTGCGAGTTTGACTGAAAACAGCTGGGATGGAACCACTTTCCGTCAGAGAAATGAGATTTGTTGGAAGAGAAGCACTTTGCGGAGTCAGGTCTTTTTCTGCAGAAATTTCATTTCACAGAAGAGGTAGAAAAAAATCACATCTGACAACTTTGAATCATCCTGCTTTGATACTCCTCAAATCCGCTATTTGCATTGTTTCAAAACAACTTTAACCTCAGTCTTGTTTTCCCTCAATTGTTTCCCTGTTGTGCTTTTGCAACAAAGACATAAATAAGGTAATGCAAACCCAAGATATGTTCCTGCCTGTAATGTTTTAAAGGAGTGAGGAAACGCAGCTTTTCTCTCCCATTCAAATCAAAGCCACCACCACCAAAACTCACAGCTGAAGACGGAATTTCACTAGTGGAAGGGCATAAAAATGTGTTTCAAATGTATTTCAAAATTGGATGAGGATAGAGTCACCCTTTCCATCAAGTGGAAGTGCTTGAAGTAGTCAAGAAGCATCAAATTGATGACAGCAAAACAGCATTTATTCACCTCTTCTAGGCTGTTGTATCATATTAAATATACAGGACTAAATTTTCATATGATTTAAGCTTAAGTATAATTCTCACATTTAATTAAAGAGAAACAAAGCAGCGACGTGTCAATACCCGCTATTTTGATTTCAAATCACTTCAAATGCTGGTAGAAGTGACAAGGCTCAAAAACACCTTCAAGAAGAAAGTTATTCCTCCCAAAAAAAGAAGAATAAAAGCCCTCTGCCATCCTGCATCCCATTGACTACCAGATCACATCACTCTCAATCGCTACCATAGCTCACATTAAAAAATTAAGTCCATAACTGCAGAGAAGCATCTACCCATTTCTTTTATAGCTTCTTGCCACAACGAGCGATACATCTCCATTATCCCAGCACTCTCACCAACACACAATAGATCTGAGCCAGCATCATAAATAACATTTCGTGTAACGAAGTTACGCTGAGGAGAGCAGGCATAAATTAACACTCAGCCATGTAACTCTAAATAGTATTTTAGGCCTTGTCAGAAACCAATTATGCAAAATATCCTCCTCACCAAGATCTGCTCGTGATACTTCAAAGGATTACCTCGTTTCCAGCAGCGTGGTCAAGGCACGGGGATGTGGATTGGGAAAGGAGGGCTTAGCTGGGGGGTGCTCAGATGATTAAACCCTCTGAAGTCATCTAATTACTGACATCATGGCTCGAAAGCATCTGTGCACTTCCAAACAACGTTTTAATTTGCTGTTTGTAATGAAGATGCTTCCACTCAGAGCTGAGCCTGTTATCCCAAGTCAGCGAACATCCTGAAGCAGGAGGGACTACCAGGAATGAGATTTGCAAGGTTTAATCAAAGAAAATACCAGTAAAGCCTGTGCTGCCTGTACCTTTACACTATTTTGGCCATAACCCAAAGGAATACAACATCACCTTATTCCAGCCAGGAATGAAGATTAAACACCTTTCTCAAGGTCACACACAACCGAGTGGGAGAGATGGGGATAAATGAGAAGCATCTGTTATCTTTCCATCCCAGGTTGGATATCCAACTCTGGAACTGGTCAGAAATCCCTAACTGGCTGTAAAAATCTTGTCTGCTTTCTGTTCAAATGAGGAATGGGTCTGAAATTCCCTAAGGATGTTTACTAAAGTCCCCAGCAATTGTTTATCAGCACGGATTTAATTGTCCCAGCAACCCTGTCCCTAAGAAACCAGCAGCTGGGGTTTTAATCCTCATGATTATGATCCTCCATTCCTCATGCAGCAGCCGTTCAGATTTTTAAATTTCCAGGATTCTCCCCAAAAAAAACAAAGGCCAAGCACAGCTCCCGCTGATCCCCGCACCACATTGGCTGCTCACACCTCCCTCAACTCCAAGAGTTTGCTGCAAATCTGATGGCAGATGTGATTTCCAGCTGGGTCTATAGACCGACCACAGCAGGTTCATTAATAACAATTATTAAGTGCTTTATGTTACAAATTAGGCCTGTAGGAATACAAAAAATATCCAGCCGGTTGGCTTGCAGGCTCTTGTCAGGAAGAACTGTAAATTCCCATTGTCACAACAACATCACCATGACAAAATGGGGATAGGGACTCATCATAAATAAGGCTTTAAAATAGCTAAATCATCATTGGGGGCGAGAATATAAATTAATAGTCAGATGAAGCCCCATGGAATGGCTCAGATAACAGCTACCATTCATCAAGCTCACGGATTTTCAGAAGCTGCATGGAAAACATCTTCCTTTTGCTGCCTCCCAGCACCCAGAAGTTGCAACCACACAGGTCCAGGCATTTTGCTTAAAATATATCACAAATCCCTGCCAATAACCTTTGGAAATTGATAGATCAGGCAAGAGAGGAGCTGTTAAAATGATAGAGGGAGGAAACAAATCACTCCCAGTCACATCCTCAGGAACATCCATGGTTCCTCAGATAGGCTGGGAAGAGTTGCACAGGCTGGAAAATACAGAGGAACAGGGTGACATGAGGAGAAAAAAAAAAAAAACACCAGAAAAATGTTCCTTTAATTATTTTATTCCCCATTTAATTATTTCCTTCCCCCTAAGGGACAGTCTGCCCTGGAGAGGTGGTAGGGAAGAGCAGGGAAGCTCCATACTCCTGAATAAGATTCAACTCCTCAAAATGTGGCACCATGGCACCAAGAAAGAGAGAAAAAGACTCAAAGCTGGAAAAAAATCAAATTTTTTTGCCTCAAAAAAATGATGGAAAAAGCCTTTTCCTTCTCCTTACCCACCAGTCCCCACATAGCAATGTTCCCAGGATCCTGCAGAGGACACAGAAAATGGATCCACGCACACAAGAGATGCCGAGGCCACAGATCCCACCAGGGATTTCTCAGGAATTTATTTCCACTCGCTTCTGCCCGAGGCTGGATGTGAGGCAGCAGAGGAGAGGGAGCTTATTCATCCTGTTACTGGGCCCTTGGGGCATCCAGTTCCCCCCACCATGAAAATTTTAATAAAACTGGTGCATCGACTTTCAATTAGAAGGCCGTAAAACGGTTCATTTTCATCTGTTTGTTGCACAGTAACACAGATCCTCGGGAGAAAACAGCTCCTTTTCCAGACTGTCTGCGACGCAGAGAGCATTAATTGAATATTCTGTTGAAACCACCTTCAATTAGTGCCTCTGAGTTTTGCATGACATTCATCACTGCAGCTCGCCCCGCTCTGCATGCGGCACGTTTGGGGTTTGGCGATGCTCACATCACATTAACTCACAGCATTAGCCCGAAAATAACAATTTTATTTGCTAATGAGATGCTAGTTGAGGTAGGGCAGGCTGCTGCATGAGGCAACACCTCCGTGGCATGAAGCAAAATGGGTTCTCCAGCCACTAAATTACCAGTATTGATTATAAATTCCTCATCTAACCCAATCCATAGCATTGCTCTTCCACTCTTGCTGAATGGAAAAGATGAGGGCAACTCTATGGTTGATGTTGTAACATAGACACAGCTCCCTTCTTGGAGTTCCCCCACCAGAATTAAGTGCATGCACATCCCAGATGGAATTCAAGCTATAAATGATTGTCCTGTGGATCCTGAAGCACCATAAAGCTATGGATTTCCTTCCTTTGGCCATAGTTGAGGCAAAATTCAAGCTGAGTGGGAACCAAGGTCTAAAGGTCTACTCCAGGTAGCACTGCCAGCTGCAAACCTCCCCTGCACGAGAGACAGCTGAAGCCACTCATCCCAGGGCTGATTTGTCCTGAAAAACAAAGGAATTTTGCAGCAAACACTGTCACAGACTCATCCAGTCCACTGAGCAGAAGTTCCCACTGCAATCCCCAAAACTCTGACAAGCTGTGATGCTGCTCCCCCTCCCTCAGCATGGAGCAGGGGTGCTGGAAAAGATATTCTGGTGGAAAGGTGTTTTCATGACTCAAAAAAAAAAAAAAAAAAAAAAAAAAAAAAAAAAAAACCACCCACAAAAAAACACCAAAATAACCAACCAACCAAAAAAAAAAAAAACAAAAACCAAAAAAAACCCCACCAAAAAAAAAGCGTATTTTTATTTTGTATTTCTCTATGCTGACTGGGGAATCTTCTTCTGCTGCATCTTTTCCACTTATTCCTGCAGCTGCCAAGGTCTCTCCAGACACTGATGCAAAAGGCAGAGGGGAGACGAGGTGTCTGCCAGGCACCAGGAGCTCAGGATCAAAGTCCCCAAGGAAGGACAGGGCCAGGGAGTGCAGTGATGGGGGATTGCCACACCTTACACGTGGCTGTGCATCCCAGGGAACAGGAATGGCACAGCTGCTGCAAAGGAAGGCATCTTCACAGAATCACTGAGGTTGGAAAAGCCCTCCAAGATCGAGTCCAAGCTGTGCCAAATCACCTCCTTGTCCCCAGCCCAGAGCTCTGAGTGCCACCTCCAGGCCTTCCTTGGACACCTCCAGGGATGGGCACTCCAGACATCCCTGGGCAGCCCCTTCCAATGTCTAACAACCCTTTCCATGAAGAAATTCCTCCTGATATCCAAACTAAACTTCTCCTGGTGCAACTTGAGGCGTTTCCCCTTGTGCTGTCCCTGTTCCCTGGGAGCAGAGACCGACCCCTGCCTTGCTGCCCCCTCCTCAGGGAGTTGTAGAGAGTGAGGAGGTGCCCCCTGAGCCCCATTTTCTGCAGGCTGAGCCCCCCAGCCTCTCCTCACGGAACTGATTCTCCCAACCCTTCCCCATCCCTGGACGCTCCCACCCCTCAGTGTCTCTCTTGCAGTGAGGAGCCACACCTGGACACAGCTCTTGAGTGTCTTGGATTGCCAAGCAATTTGTATTCTATTTGCCATCTGTGTGGCAGTTGTCTCTGTTCAGTGGGCAGTTTTCCTTATCTCTTCCACACCCACTCCTCCCTCCAGGGAACATCTGCTGATAACAGGCTGTGGAATGTCCCTGCATGGCTGATAAGACATCTGCTGATAACAGGCCATGGAATGTCCCTGCATGGCTGATAAGAACTGCAGCATCCACTGGGAGATGTGAGCCCAGAGGGAGGAGCCAAGCATTCCTACCTGGATATAATCTGAGATTCTGGAACACCAGCACGGCTTCTCCACTGGATTTCCCAGAGGAACAGCAGCTGCCTCCTCCACTGGATCTTCAGAGGAAGACTGCACCCTTCTACAGGATCCCTGCTCCAGCAGAACCACACCTGACTGCAGGAGGGCTGAGCCACAATTCCAATGGGACTGCTACCAGTCAGGCTGTGTTCTGACTCTGTCAGTGTTGCTTTAGTTTACTGCATTGTTTATTTCATCTTTTTATTTTCTTCCCTAATAAAGAACTGTTATTCCTGCTCCCATATTTTTGCCTGAGAGCCCCTTAATTTCAAATTTATAATATTCAGAGGGAGGGAGTTTAAATTTTTCATGTCAGGGGAGTCTCCTGCCTTCCTTATCAGACACCTGGCTTTCCAAACCAAGACACCTCCCCATTAAAAGCCCAGCCAGGCAAAGAGGATCCATCACTTCCCTGGGGCACAGCCTCAGCTCGCCCAGCTCAAAGAGAGCTGGAACATTGTGAGAAGAAGAAGGAAGCAGGTTTTGTGGAGTGTGTTGTCATTTAAGAGAGCTCACGGTCACCTCCTGAGAACGCACTGTCACCTCCTGAGGTGACACACTGCATTAACAAGGTGATATTAATAGGCAGATCCCACATGCAGAATTTCACCCACGGAACTGCAGTGACGTTTAACCTTGTGCCAAGTGCGCAGCAAGCTGATTATTTTAATTACAGGGTGGGATTTTTGTTGTTTTTTTTTTTTCTTTCTTTCCCCGTTGTACTTCCATTATGAGCTTCAGCCACATCACCGAAAAGCTGAAGGGAGGAGGGGTCCATGGCAGCATCCAACATCCACGTGCAATCAGGGGTTGGTCACCTGGCTGAGCACCACCACGGGGGCACTGAGGTCCCCTCCCAGCCCCAAATCACTGCTCAGGCCTCTCTGTGCAGCACTGCTGGGACATTTAATGCTCAGCACAGGGCAACTCACACTTACTGCACATAAAACATTACATTTACACCTGAGCTTGCAGTTGGGTATTGCCCTGTGCTTCTAACTTTTCTAAGCCTTCTGATGTTTACATTTTTGCAATGGAGTTCTCACACATTTTTCATGTAAATAATGATTGTTTTGCATTCCTTTCTGGAGGAGGAGAAATTTGATGGACTGTTGGTTTGACCAGTGTTGTTGGAGAGGTGGCAATTTCATCCTCCAATGCAGGGTCACTTTGGGAATTTTATAAATATCGAGGTTGAGAAGTAAACTGCCCCTTTTTTACGTGGGACATCCCAGCTTCTGCATGTCATTCATTTTGTGTCCTATTGTGACAGCTGGGCTTTTGGCTTCCACCAAAGTCATGGGAAAACCCACATTTGCTTCACAAATAAACCCAAACACAGTGTTTTTGAGAAACCCCACGCAACAGCCAACATTTCATTTTTTTTAATTGTCCCTTAACTTCCTATCTGCAAATCTGCAGAGCACTCTAACATAATCAGGTCCTCTGCACAAGGGATTAGCAGGCTTATATCCCGTGGATCCAATCAGCAAAGTCTATCAGCAAAACATACTTATGTTGATACAGCTATTATAATCTGCATAATTCTTCTGAGTTCACATACTTAATGGATAGCAAACAGAGTCATTACTGCTGCAACTTCCATCCGTAGGATCTCTACGAGCCATTCACTGTAGTGTTTTTTATTATTCATAGCTTTAGTTATTGATTTTCAGCAGAAGATACATGCTTTTAAGCACCATAAAAGTAAGAGAGGAAAACAAATAGCACTATTCCAAGATTAATACGCTGCTCATAATAAAAGTATGGCTGTCACATTGCGCTGGGTTGAGCCAGCGGAGCCTTGACAAATTCCATGCAAAATGGCTGAGTCGCTTAAGCAGCTCGTTAAATAATTTAAAGGCAAGTTTTACTGGAGGCAGGGAAGTTCTTCCCCAAATCCACTTCCTTCGATTTACGAGTCTGGAGTACGTTAATCAACATAAGCTGGTGCTGCATCCCAGAAGGGCACAGACCGTGGGGAGGGTTTGAGGGACATGGGATATAGGATTTGATCAAGTGGGATCCCTCTGTGGAAGGTTTAAGGGACATGGGATATAGAATAAGAAGAAGTGTGATCCCTTTGTGGAGGGTTTGAGGGACATGGGGTATCGGATTTGATGAAGTGGGATCCCATGTGGAAGGTTTGAGGGACACGGGATATAGGATTTGATGGAGTGTGGTCCCCACAGGGAGGGTTTAAGGGACATGGGATATAGGATAAGAAGAAGTGTGATCCTCATATGGAAGGTTTGAGGGACATGGGGTATAAAATTTGATGGAGTAGGATCCCTCTGTGGAAGGTTTGAGTGACACGGGATATAGGATTTGGTGAAGTGTGATCCCTGTGTGGAGGGTTTGAGGGACATGGGATATAGGATACGATGAAGCGTGATCCCTTTGTGGAGGGTTTGAGGGACATGGGGTATAGGATTTTATCAAGTGGGATCCCTTTGTGGAAGGTTAAAGGGACATGGGATATAGGATATGATGGAGTGGGATCCCTCTGTGGAGGGTTTGAGGGACATGGAGTATAGGATCTGATCCCTCTGTGTGTGATCCCTCTGTGGAAGGTTTAAGGAACATGGGATATAGAATAAGAAGAAGTGTGATCCCTTTGTGGAGGGTTTGAGGGACATGGGATATAGGATATGATGAAGTGTGATCCCTTTGTGGAAGGTTTGAGGGACATGGGATATAGGATATGATGAAGTGTGATCCCTTTGTGGAGGGTTTGAGGGACATGGGATATAGGATATGATGAAGTGTGATCCCTTTGTGGAGGGTTTGAGGGACATGGGGTATAGGATTTTATCAAGTGGGATCCCTTTGTGGAAGGTTTAAGGGACATGGGATATAGGATATGATGAAGTGGGAGCCCCACATGGAGGGTTTGAGGGACATGGGATATAGGATAAGAAGTGTGATGCCTCTGTGGAAAGTTTAAGGGACACGGGATACAGGATTTGATGGAATGTGATCCCTCTGTGGAAGGTTTAAGGGAGATGGGATATAGGATAAGAAGAAGTGTGATCCCTTTGTGGAGGGTTTGAGGGACATGGGGTATTGGATATGATGGAGTGGGTTGCCTTTGTGGAGGGTTTGAGGGACATGGGACATAGGATAAGAAGTATGATCCCCACAGGAAAGTTTAAGGGACATGTGAGATAGGATTTGGTGAAGTGTGATCCTCACATGGAGGGTTTGAGGGACATGGGATATAGGATTTGATCAAGTGGGATCCCTCTGTGGAAGGTTTAAGGGACTTGGGATGAAGTGGGATCCCCACATGGAGGGTTTGAGGGACATGGAGTACAGGATTTGATGCCTCTGTGGAGAGTTTGAGGGACATGGGATATAGGAGAAGAAGAAGTGTGATCCCCACATGGAGGGTTTGAGAGACATGGGGTATAGGATTTTATCAAGTGGGATCCCTCTGTGGAAGGTTTAAGGGACATGGGATATGGGATATGATGGAGTGGGATCCCTTTGTGGAGGGTTTGAGGGACATGGGATAAGAAGTGTGATCCCCACAGGAAAGTTTAAGGAACATGGGAGATAGGATTTGGTGAAGTGTGATCCTCACATGGAGGGTTTGAGGGACATGGAGTATATGATTTGATCCCTCTGTGTGTGATCCCTCTGTGGAGGGTTTGAGGGACATGGGATATAGGATTTGGTGAAGTGTGATCCCTGTGTGGAAGGTTTAAGGGACATGGGATATAGAATAAGAAGAAGTGGGATCCCATGTGGAAGGTTTAAGGGACGTGGGATGTAGGATTTGATGGAGTGTGACCCCTCTGGAGGAAGGATCCCGAGCCACGGGTGCACAAGCTTGGGTGCAGTGATTATCCGTGCTCAAACCGTGGGACACCAGGAATCCTCAGGGTGGGGCACATAAACCTGGAAAGTGCAAGGACAGCTCATCCTTCCCCTTTGCCAGCTCTCCAGCAGAGGATTGATCCCAAACATTTGATTATGACCCAACATCCCTCTGCTTCCTACAGCGTGCAGGCTGCACAGAGCCCATTTAAAAGTCTAAAAATAGCATCGCTTTAAAAAAATTAAAAACAATCATGAAAACGCCGATTCAAGCAGAAAGATTTTGATTCAAAAATAGGGTTTTGATTAAAGGCAGTTTTCTTTGGTGCCCTGTCTTCCTGCAGGACTCACACACAGCAAAGAGACACTCTCAAAACTGACATATTTGGGGTGACTTTTACAGTCTCACAAAATGCTTCACTGGAAATGAGCAATTCCCTGTCAGGATCCGCATCCCAGCACCCAAATCCCACCCAACACCCACTGCAGCTTTTAGTTCATTGCTTTATTCCCACTTTTAGTTCATTTTGTGCATCAACACCAGCCCAAGAGCCACAACCACACACAGAAAAGCAGCAGAAAGCCCCTGGCAAGTTTTGGGGGTTGCAGCACCAAACACAAATATCTTCAAGAACAAATTATTTAATTAAAATGAAAAAAAATTATAAAAATTAATAAAACTTAAAAATTAAAAACAAATTATTAATAAAAATTGTTGCAGCAATACTTTCACAAAATTCTTCCAACACCTGGAGGCACCCAGGACTCTGGCAGTGAGGGCCCCCTCAAGTCCCCTGCTCCCCAAAAGTGGTTTTAAATGAGATTAAAAAAAATTCTTTTACATTTTTGCAGTGATGTCTCATTGCTGCTGCCATCCTGTTGTCTTCTTCATGGAGCAGCTCCATAAGGAACTTTGGGGAGCCTCTTCCAAAGAGAATTTAGGGGTGTCCACACCTCCTTAGTCCTGCCAGGAGAAAATCCAGGTGTCTTTTTGAACATCCACAGAAGATTAACATCCAAATTCCTTCAGGAACAGCCCCAAAACTGTGCTCAGGAGCTCCCACATCCACAGAGCCCCAACACAAAGGTGATGCTCCCCCAGTCCCATTAATTCCCACCCTCACCAGTCACTCCTCTCCTTCTTACTGCTCCTCCATGAAGTAACAAGGCTCAGGTGTTTTCCAAGGCCTCAAAGTTTCACATTTGCATCAGCAACACAACCTGCTCTTAACTTTAAAGAGTAGAAACATTAATTTTTTTTTCCTAGTACTAGGAATATATATAATTTATTATACAGGTATACTATACCTGTATAATAAATTCAATTTTATTTCATACTAATACAATTAATAATAGTATTTCTTATTTTTAAAAATTATGAAGAGAAAATTCTTCTTTCATACTTTTCTTAATGCATAGAGAATAAAAGTTGGGGGAAGTGAAAGCTTTTATTAGCAGCTGTGAAACATAATAATGATAATACTACTAAAAATTGTTAATTATCTAATATGCATAATATATCATTTCATAATACCTATTATTTATATATTTTAATTGTATAATATATAAAAATATAGAATATGTATTTTTATATACTTTTAATGATGAAGTGTATAATATATTATTTTATAATGTATATTTTTATATTTAAAATTATCGAATATACATCATATTATATAATAATTATATAACATATATTTTATATTTTTAATATCTAATATATAACATGTATTGTTTCTATTTTAATTACACTATATACAGAATATAGTTTTATTTTATATATTCTATATATTTTTAATTATAAAGGATATATGCGAAAATTCCATCATGTAGATTATTATTATTATTATTATTATTATTAGTATTAGTATTAGTATTAGTATTAGTATTATTATATTATAATTTTAGAGCTTAAAATGCGATACTCCGGTGAGACCTCCGGCCCGCTGGGGGGCGCTGTGGGGAGGCAGCACCGGAAGCGGAAGCGCGGGCGGAAGCGGCGGGCGGTGCCGGCGGAGGCCCGGGCGGTGAGCGGGGCTCGGCGCTCCCGGCACCTGCGGGCTGGGCGCCGCTGCTTGGGAAGGGGTCTGCGCGCTGGGGCTTGAAGCACGCGGTGAGCGACCCGTCCCCGTGCGCGGTGAAGGCTCCGTTCGGTCGCGTCGCTGTGGATACCTGGTCACGGCTCCGTGAGCCGCGGTGCCCGCTGAGGGGCTGCGCTCGGCGGATCCGTGCCCGGAAAGGGGCCTGGCTGTGCCCAGCCCCAGCGCTCGGTTCGGGCCCGGTCTGAGGGGCTCAGTGCCGATGAGGAGCGCGGTGCGGGGGGCCCGGAACCCGGTCGGGGCTCCCGCTCTGCTGGGCTGTGCGAGCCCCGCTGTCCGCTTCCCGGTCTGGGCGTTCTGACCCAGCCCAGGGAGGGCTCCGGACGCGCTGAGGTTTCGGGGTGCTGGAGCCCCCGCTCCCCGCTGGAGCCCGGTGCGTTCTGCAGCCCTGCCCGGCACCCCGGCTGCCGCACCGCCGCTGCTCTCCCCGCCATGCCCCCGCGGTCCCGCCGGCCGCTGCTGGCCCTGCTGGCGGCCCTGGGCTGGCTGCTGGCGCTGCAGCTGCTGCTGGACCTGCGGGCGCTGGGGCTGCTGTGCGGGGCGCTGGCCGTGCTGGGCGGCTGGCTGGGCCCCCCGGCGCTGCTGCCCCGCGGCCGCCGCCTGCGCCTGGAGCGCTTCGTCAGCTCGCTGCGCGCCCCGGCCGGCAGCGCCGCCGACGAGGGCCGCCTGCAGAGGGAGATCGCCAGCACCGTGCGCAAGGTGGTGCGGGATTTCGTGGCCTCGTGGTACCGCACGGTGAGCAGAGAGCCGGCCTTCGAGGCCGAGGTGGAGAGGGCCATGCTGGGGCTGGCCGCGGAGCTGCGGCGGAGGATGAGGCGGGTGGACCGGCGAGCGCTGGCCCGCCGCCTGCTCCTGCTCTGCGGGCAGCACCTGCAGAGCTTCCTGCGGGCCCGGGATGCCCTGAGGGCCGAGCCCAAGGGCGGCCGGACGCTGTGGAGGGAGTACAGCCGGCTGGCGGGGCCGCACCCCGCCCTGCTGAGCCCCGCGGCTGAGGTGGGCTGTGCCCGCGCCGCCGTGGACGCGCTGCTGAGGGCGCTGGTGCCCTGGCCGCACCTGGAGACACGGACAGGGCGTTTTGTGGTGGTGGAGCTGGTGGCCTGCAACGTGCTGCTGCCGGCCATCAGGAAGATGTCTGACCCCGACTGGATCAACCTGCTGCTCATCGGGGCGCTTTCCAAGAAGCCCCGGGGTGGGAAGCCCCACCCTACACCCCCCGTGCCAGATTCCTTGCCTGTCCCGGCACAGACTGACACGGCTCCTGCCGGGCTCCCCCTGTCCCCGAGGGCTGCCGAGGGGCTCAGGAGAGAGGCTGGAGAGGAGGGAGAGGAGGCAAGCAGGTCATGCCATGCAGAGGAACCCTTCCTGCGCCCCCAAGCTCTGGGATCCCTCTTCCCCTGTGAGGGTTTGGAGTTGGAATCCCCTGCACCTGACCTGGGGCAGGATGCAGAGCTGCTGGCTCCTTCTCCTGCTGGAGAGCTCCTTGATGAGCCTCCCCAGGACCCTTCTGTGCCAGAGGGAGCACCTGCCTCAGAGGATGGCACAGGGGACCTGGACCACGGCCCTGGCCCCAGCTCAGATGCTGGCCTGCTTCCCACCTCTGCTTTGAGCTCCTGCCCTGACATCCAGATCGAGCCAGCGGCTGAGAAGGAGGAGGAAAGCCCAGCTGTCCCCAGGAGGTTCTCCTCACAAAGACCCTCCAGCCTGGGGAGAGATCTGGGGGCAGCAGAGGGCCCAGCACAGTTTCCCCCAGAGCCTGGGCAGAGCCTGCCCCTGCTGTCATCCTCCCCAACAGCTTCCATGAGCACCTTCAGCTTTGAGCCCCTGAGCAGCCCCGAGGGGCCGGTGGTCATCCAGAACCTGCGGATCACCGGGACCATCACTGCCCGCGAGCACAGCGGCACCGGCTTCCACCCCTACACCCTGTACACCGTCAAGGTGAGGGCTCCCGGGCACCCTCCCACATCTGGGCTGCTCTTTGCACCTGAGGACTGACTCTGGGTGGGTCTCCACAATAAATTTTGTCTGGGAGCGGGGAAACACTGGGCACTGTGGCTGTTTAGGATTCCTGTGGGGCTGGTTGAATCTTTTTTGCTTTTGTTCCATCGTGATTGGTTCCTTCCTCTTCAGGGAAGGGTTGAGTGAGGAATTGCTGGGTGGGGTCTGGGGACTGAGGGGCAGGCAGGGAGCAGGGCTGTTTTGGGATGTGTCAGGACGATGCCTTTGCCTTCCTCCTCAGTATGAGACAGCCCTGGAGGGCGAGGCCGCGGGCAGCCTGCAGCAGGTGGCTTACCACACCGTGAACCGCCGCTACCGCGAGTTCCTCAACCTCCAGACCCGGCTGGAGGAGAAGCCGGAGCTCCGCAAGTTCCTGAAAAGTCAGTGCCTGCCATGGCTCTCTGAGAAAATCCTTCTGCCTCTTGTTCCATTCCCTGTTCCTCTGCTCCCTGGGTTTCCTGCCCTGCTTTTGCAGCTTTCCTGCCCACATCCACCAGTGCTCTGTGCAGAGCTGGCTGGAGAAATGATTTATCTCCTCTGGAAGTAAATTCCAGTGTTTCAAACCATTCCTCTTCCCATTCCACAACAGTTGGCTTTGTAGTTTTGCACCTTAACAGTGGATAGAAACACTGTGTATTGCCTTGGGCTGATGCAGGCAGTGTGTGGGGATAGCTTTAATCATTAGAACATTCAGGTTTTAATAAAGACTAAAATGTGTAGATTTAAAAATTTTAATTTTTAATCTTGAAAATTTTTCTATTTTAAGATTTAAAAGTCTTTTAAATTATGGTTACTGTGATTTTGCAGTTTTCTCAAACTTGCCTGTGGGTTTGTTTCCTTTGTAGACATCAAAGGACCAAAGAAACTGTTCCCTGATCTGCCATTTGGAAACATGGACAGCGATAAAGTGGAAGCCAGGAAAAGTCTGCTGGAATCTTTCCTGAAGGTGAGATGTTTGTGTGCTCCTGTGTGCTAAAAGCAGAGCTCAGGACAGCTTTGTGCAGACAGTGCAGCACACCATGTCTCTTCCATGTGACATGATCAGGTTGGGAGCTTGACTTCAAAATGATCTAAATCTCCATCTATCCTTGCAGCAATTGTGTGCAGTCCCTGAGATTGCAAACAGTGAGGAGGTGCAGGAATTCCTGGCCCTCAACACCGACGCCAGGATCGCCTTTGTCAAGAAGCCCTTCGTTGTCTCCAGGATAGACAAGGTGGGAAAAGTGGGGAGCTGCCTACCTGAGCCCTTTCCAGCTGCCCCAGAGATGCTTCCTAGGCTTCAGTGTCTCCTAGGAGCCAAAACCCTTTCTTTGGAGCTGAGCTCAGCTTGCCCACAAACCCATAAAGGGTCAGAGTTTGTGTTAAAGAACCTATTTAATAGAAAATCCAGTGCAAGTCTCAGAACTCCTGATGTATGTAAGTAACAAGGATCAATCCAGTAACCAGAGGCGGTGCTGGCTTTGCAGATTGTTGTCAATGCCATTGTGGACACCTTGAAGACAGCGTTCCCCAGGTCAGAGCCCCAGAGCCCCACGGAGGATCTGAGCGAGTCAGAAGTGGATGGGAAATCCCAGCCAGATGGGAAGAAAAGCAAGTAAGGGCTCCCTCAGCTTGGCAAGAACAAGGGATTAATGCACAAACTGAGCCCATGGTGGGTCAGAATTGACTTGGTGCTTTGTGTTGGGTAGTAAATTCTGTGTTGGGTGGTAAATTCTATCATACTCTAGCTAAATTACTTCCTCCTTCCCTTGCTGACCACAACTGCTTGAACTCCAGTTTATCTAGAGGGCTGACAGTGCCCAGTCTCATTGTGATTGTCTCATCAGTGGTTCTTCCCTCACCAAGAAAGGGAAGATTTCTGCACAAGTATGGCTTTTCTGTCCAAAAAGTGATGTTTTGCTGGAAAAAGCTGCTTTGGACAGAAAGACAAACGCGAAAAGTACAAGTTTGGAACCATTTTGGCTGAAAAGGACATTCCTTAATGATAAACAGGCTATTTTATAATTTGTCCCAAAATCCCAATGTCCGTTCATATCCTTCTTTTTGTCAGTGTTTATAATTGGATTTCACAATCCTGCTGAGTGTATTTCATCTCAGAGGCTTTTCTGAACACTTCCCTGTGTGTGCTGCAGTGCTCACACCTTGCTGACATCTGCCTACATCTCCCTATCAGCTTCTGTGTAACAGCTCCTTGTGGAATGCTGGAAAACCTCGGCTCAGCTCAGGTGTACGTGAGGAAAAGTGCTTTACAGCTTTTGTTGTGTGGTTTCACTGCCATCTCTTAGTTATCCTGGAGGCAGATGCTTTTTCTGAACCACTTCAGGTCTAATCAGATTTCTTAGCTTGCATGTGGCAGCAGTAACAAGTCCTGGGGCTTGGCTGAGGCTGGAAAGCTCATGACTCAGCTTGCAGAGAAAACTGACTGTGCCATGGCTCTGCTTTTCAGGTCCAGGCTGAGGTTCTCATCCAGTAAAATCACTCCAGTGCTGAGTGTGAGTGAAGCTCATGACAGGATCGTGTACTCCATCAGGGAGGGCAATGCTGTAAGTTCAGATCCTCTTGTAATCCTTTCACAACCCCAATCACTGCCCTGTTTGGGAATAGTCAACATCCACCAGGGCTGTGCCTGCTGCAGCCTCATTGCCACAGGCCAGCTCTTGGCAGAAGGACAATAAGCAGCCCTGGTTGTGCTGTTGGCTACACCTGGGTGCAAACCAGGAGGTGGGAGGTTGTCTGGGCACTGCAGACCCCAGGCTTGTGGCACTAACACACTTTTGTAGGTCTCTGGCACCCTGTCGCTGGCTGCTATGGAATCCTTCATCCAGAAGCAGGAGAAGCTGCTGGAAGCAGTCCCCAGCAAAGCTCCTGAAGGCCAGGGAGGCAGAGAAGCCAAGGAAATCTCTGTGCAGGAAGAAATGGATGGGCTGAGCACAGCGGAGCAGGGAGCACATCCAGACACTGACTCTGGTGAGCTCAGCCCCTCTCTCAGTGCTTGAATTTCTCCCCCTCGGCACCACAGCAACTCCAACATCTGCAGGTTCAGCTTGAAAAGTCTTCAGGACCTGCTCTCCTGCCTGTTGTATCTTGATTGAAGGGAAAGCAAATCAGGTTTTCCAGTGCTGTTTGGTGATTGCTCTGGGCATTGTTGCTCGTGGAGCAAATTGGGTTTTGGCTCAGTTGTGTCACTGCAGATCTTCACCTTGGTGTGCTCAGCACAGTCATTGCACAAAGAGGTTTCTTAAGGACACGCTGCTTAAACTGGCAGTGTTCTAAAATCAAGTTCTTACAAACTAAAAGTGGGCCAAAATACAGTTTCCTGGTAGTTTCCAGTTAGCCTTGATATGTCCATACACTATAAAAGGACCTTTTGAGATTAAGTTCAGATAGATTTGATGGGAGTAGCACAAATGTAATCTCAGTTCAAGGAATGATGTTCCCTTTCTGCTTCTAGAACCCTCCTCTGAAGCACAGGGCTGTCTCAGAACAGTTATAAGATTATCCTGAACACATACAAAAATATGTTCTCCAATCTTTTTCTTGGAATAGCTGAGCTGTATCAGCTGGAACTTCCCAAAAAACTTCTCTCCAGTGGTTCAAGTTTGGCAAGCTCTGACTGAAAGCACGTGTTTGTGACAGGATAGACCTGGTGTTCTGAAACCCAGCCTGTGCTACCAGCTTTAATCTTGGAACACATGCCCGTGGTTCTGGGGAAGCAGGACTGGAGTTGGGGGCCAGGGTTCTGCACAGAGCAGGCCAAGTTAGCTGAACTCTGAGGGAAGTGGAATGTCAGTGATCTCAAATGCTTGCAGGTCTGGGATGCTTCAGGCGGGGCTAGCAGGGTGAGGAGAGCAAATGTCTGGATAAAAAGGCAAACCCATGTCCATATCTGCTCAAGGAGTGACTTCTGGGAAGTGGTTGGCCAGCAGCTCTCTGAGGAAGAGGATTTGGGTGCCGTGGGAATAAACAGCTTGCTGAGGATGCTCCCTGTGTGCGGTTCTGGGGAAGCTCCAGCCTGCTCCAGCCTGCACTGGGAAGTCTCAGGGGGCAAAGCAAATGGGCAGTAACTTATGGCTCAGAGCAAGAGGTGCCAAGTGCCCTGTCTTTTCCAAGTGAAATCCTGGAATGAATTAGTCCAGCTTTTAGGAAGAGGAAGAGCAGAGGAGAAGAGGTGTAGGGCCCAGAATCCCTCCTCCCTTTATTTCCAGTAATAAATGTGAGTGTAAATTGTCTCTGTAGACAGAGAGGTTGGAAGATGAGGGATGAGAGGAGCCAAATTAGGAAAAGGTGCTGCACAGGATCTCACCTGGACAACAAAGCCGAAGTAGCAGCCTCAGGTTGGGGTGGTGGTCTAGGAGTGGCTGTCTGGGGCAGTTTTGTGGCACATCAATGAGTTTTTTCAGCACAACACCTCAAGGCCAAACAGCATGAAAGTAATTCCTTAGCGAGTAGAAACTGTTTCTGCTGAAGGCTCTGACATCCACCTGAGGATCAGAGGGAGGTTTGGTGTCCCAGGTCTTTGACAGCAGAGATATTTGGGTAGGTGTGTTGTGTTTTAACTGGTAGATCTGGTTTATCCAGATGTGTTTCATCCTGCTCCCTGCCAAGCCTGGGATCTGCCACACGATGGCAGCCCGCAGCCACCAACAGAGCCTCGTGCCTGGAAAACTGCTGGAAGAAGGGGAATGAGTGGGGAACACCAGGGTGACAGTCCTCAGCAGTGCACCTCTTCCTGGCTACTGTCACCACCTGCTTTGTCACCTGTTTTGGCCATGCCTGTGCGGGGACTGGGATTTGATGATCCTGCTGTTTAATTGAGAAGGAACTGAGCCTTCGGTGCAGCCCTTGGTGGGAGACTGGGGCTGCCTGGATGAGCTGGAAGTCAGAGTGGGGAGGGCAGGGTCCCAGGCTGGCTGGGCTGCAACAGGTCATCTGTGTGTGCACAAAGGGCCAGGCTGGGGAGAAGAGAATGAGTTTGGGATGATGCTTTTCACCAGATTTGCCCTGAGGTGGCTTCTTCATCTGCCCCTCCTCTTCCTCCTGGCAGACTCCGAGACAGCTTTGGCTGACCTGGCCATGGACGTGCTTCGTCTGGTGCTGGTGGATCACTGGGGCTGGCTGTGCACAGAGAACATCCAGAAGGTCTTCAACCTGCTCTTTGGGACTCTCCTTCAAAGGTAAGGCCAGAGTGACCAGCCTGGCTGCTCTGTGAGAGGCATTCCCTTTGGAGTCACAGTTGGAAGTGGAGCTCGTGCCCGAGTGCAGATTAATGCTGTGTGTGCACCAGCCAACAAGGTTCTGTAAAGCAGGTGCTCCATGAATGTGGAGTAAACACCCCTAAGGATCTGCACCAGGAGCTGTTTTCTCTGTGAGCAGTGGTGCAGCTCTAACAGGCAGCCTCCTGTCCCTTGAAATCAGGGAAAGGGAAGATCCAGCCCTGGGAGTGGGAGTCTTGGCTCATGCAAGGGCAGCAGTGCCCAGCTCTGGGGCTCTCTAGGGAGCATTGGCCTCCTGGTCTGTGCTCCCCAGGGCTTCAGCTTGTTCCTTCTGCAGAAATAGAATAAACAGGCCCAGGGAGCAGTGACTGTCAGTGACAGCTCGCGGTGTGGTCTCTGCTCTCACTGCTGCACCCCTCTGCTCTGCCTGTGCCTGGGGCAGGGACCCACACATGGAGTAGGGACAGGCTTCCTTTCCAGCTGGGATGGACTTGCCAAGCTTTCCTGGGGCCAGGGCCGCTGGGTGGTAAGGCTCAAGGCCAAGACACACAAACAGAGAATTCCTGTTTTTTGGTGTAGGTTGGTGACTATCACTGGCTGAGGATGTGGTTTTTTAGAGCACAAGGAAAGCCTTCCCTGAAGGGCTTGGGAGAGTCTTGGAGCACTGCTTTTCCCATTCCTGTGCCCTTTCTCCTGCAGGCATCCAGAGCCAGCATCAGAATGTGCAGGGCAGCTCATTATAACAGAGCTGGTAACCTGAGCTGCCCTCAGCAGAGGTTGCCAAAGTGCTTTGAGGTCAGTCCTGGTCTGTTCCTTCAGTGGCAGGAGGTGGGGGCTGCTCCCACTTCTCCAGAATGGGCTCTGGCCTCTTGGGAACAAGCTGCAACCCAATCTGAGTGTGTAAGCACAGAGGTATGAGAGCTTCAACAGGCACATCATCACCTCCTAATAAGCTGTGTCCTGGTCACCCAGGGAGCCTGCAGCACCCACACGTGGCATTGGCATTTTCCACTAGAGAAGTTGGGATATACACAGCACATCCTGGCTCTGGAAGGTGGAGGAGCTCCCTGAGTTGTGCTGGTGGAAAGAGTGAGGAGGAATGTGTTTGTAGCTGCTCCACTTGAACAGGTCAGAGGGAACCCACGTGTGCTGCAGGCAGAGCTCTGCCTGGGGTGATATGGGGAAGCCCTGGGACTTCTTGGTGTCCCCATCAGTTTAGGGTGTAACTACAACCTCTTGAACAAACCCTGTGTCTGCTGAAATCCATATGTTGAGGCTGGCTCTGCTCTTGTTCTGGGACAATCAGGAATCCCAGGGGACAGGGGAAAGAGCTGGACAGTGGGGACTGACCTGTCACCAGGAGGATGGTGTTGCACCTGAGTTGCTGCAGGGAACATTTTCCTCCCATTTCTGCTGCCTGTAGTTGCCTCCACAGTGGAGGAGATCTGGGAAGGGGGAGCCTTCCTGTTTGCCATCCACCCTGACCCTGAGACTTGTACTCATTCCTGGCCCAGGTGGTCACTGCTGTCCTGACCAGAAGGTCTCAGACCTGTCTGTCCAGGGACACTGTGGATTTGGTGACATTTCACTTCCATTCAAGTATTTACAACTTGATCACTGCTTGACCAGACCTGGCACTGCCATTTTGGCTGGCCCTGTGTCTGGGGACCCTTTACAGGTGGGGAGAGTAGCAGAAACTCTTCTGGGAGCATCTGCTATTCAAGGAATTGATGCTCCTGCCTCTGAGAACAGGCAGATGACCTTGGGACAGCAGATGGATTTGCATTGTCTTCAACCATTGCTGGTCACAAAGTATGAGTGGGCTTCATCCCTTCAGGAGATTCCTGTTCCTGCCAGTGGCTGGGTTAGGTGGTAGGGGGTGAAAAGGAGGTGTCCTGGCAGTGTTTGGAGGGGCTGCTGCTGGACATTCCTCTGCCAGGTTGTGTTTGGAGAGTAGGTGTTGTTCCTGCTGCCTTCTTGCAGCTGCCAGATGAGTATTCTGCTCTGCCATGGGACACTTGATGCAGAGTGATAGAAATGACCACAAACCAACAAAACTCACACCAAGAACGAGATCCAGCTTCTCCCAAGAGCCAGTCCCCCTCTTCTTGGAGCACTTTCTGCCTTGGGCTGGCAGTGCCATCAGATGATTGCTGTGACCACACTGTTACTGATGGTAGAGCCTCCCGACCTGCTCCTTTCCCTGTTTTGTGCAAGGAGCATCCCACCACACTCCTCCTTCCTCCTTCTCCTCAGCTGGGCTAGCTGGAGGCAGGCACCATCCGTCTCCCTGCCTGTCAGTCCCATGGCAGTGGGAGAGGAAGGCTCCATGACCGAAAAAGGGATTGTTGAGTAAAGGGCGGCCGCGTGCGCGAGCCCGGCTCCGCACTGCGCCCATCCCATTATGTAACAGGGAGTGATCCTTTTTTGGAGCTGAAAGGAGAGGCGGATGGAGGGGCTGGGAGTGGGAATGACCCTGGGGCCAGGATTGCTTCCAGCAGCCTCTCTGCGTGCTGGGGCCGTGCCTGTAAACAAACCCTGTGCCCCGCTCCCGCCTCCGGCCGGCTCCGCTTCCCTCCCGCGGCTGCACAGGATCATCTCCCTTCCCCTGGGAGGCTGCAGCAGGAACCTGCTGCCACAGGGAGGAGGTGGGGCTATTCTGGGCCCTGCTGTTCTGTGCAAGAGCTCCGAAGCATTTGGAGAATCTGGGTGCTTTTTAGAGCCTTGTGAGTCAATGAGGTGTTAAAAATACATGGCAAATGCGTGCGCTGTGACCCCACACCCTGCTGTGACCCCACACCCTGCCCTCAGTCGTCCCCACAGTGGCCACAGGTCTGGGGGCTGCCAGTGCCCTGCAGAGCTGGGGACAGTGCTGGAGCCAGGGTGACAGTCACCACCTCTGCTTTTTTTTGGAGGGGAGCTCCAGCAGAGTGCCAGCACCCCAAGGACGGACCTGGGAGTATTCAAGGGGCAGATCCTGGTCTGTAAGCTTTTCCTGGCTCCTTCCCATGCAGCACAGCAGAAATGCCATGGCCACAAAGCACTGAGTGAGGGGAAGGTGTCTCAGCACACCCTGGCTGTCTGTGCCCTGGAACCTGAGCAGGGCTGGGCACAGAGTCTGTGCCAGGCTCGGAAGTGCCTGTCCCTGAAAGGAGCATGTGGAACTACTCAGGCAGCTTTGCTGGTGTCATGTTCCACTGAGCATGAGTTAAAATAAATGCAAATCATCCCTGCCTTACCCACGAGCTCAGCACTGCTTGGCTTGCTGTTTGCTTTGGGTCATTCCCGTGCTCCTCCAGGCTTTGTCCATGTCCCCTCATCCCTTGGCCAAACTGGAAGATTTGAGGTGATATTCCAGGCTGTGAGCTGTAGGTGGAGAGGCAGGGATGATTTGAGACTGGTTGCAGGTCACCATCATGCTTTTGAGAGCTGGTTCCTGCAAGTTCATGCTGTCACCTTGGTGTTGGGCTCTGCTGGTGTCAGGCTGAGTGTCACAGGCACTTGTAAGTCAAGGAGGTCTGGAGCTTCAGAGAGCTGCTGCCTGGGTGCTTTGTTCTGATTTTCTCTTCGGTTCTCTTTGATCTCTGTGCCAACAGAACTGGCACAAAGACCCTTGGCAGCCCCCTTGGTCCTCTTGACTGGAAAGTGCCACCAGCAAAGAGTGATGCCTGACCCTCTTCAGTGTCCCTGAGTAAACCTGGAGCAGCCAAGCACTCCTGGGCTGGCAGTGCTGGGAGCACAGTGCCCATGGGCAGGGAGCTCTGCCAGCCCTGGGGGGGCCATGTCTGGCAGCTCAGCCTGTGCTTCCACTTCCCTTTGTCTTCCTGGCTGCCAGGTACCACTCCAGCCTCAGGCAGTGCCTCTGAGTTCTGCTGGCAGAAATGCAACATCAGTGCAGCTGGGGCATCTGAAACCACTCACTCTCCTGGTTTGTTACCTGAGGAGTGGATTTGGGCATGTTTGGTGAGGATCTTTGCAGCTGCACACAGAGGGGCTGTGCTGGCAGGCCCAGGTATGTGGCAGCAAAGTCCCTGTCCCTAAAAACAAGCCTAAAAGCAGCACCAGAGTTGGGAACTGGGAGAATCAATCTCATGGCATCTTACTCCTCATTTCTGGGTTTGGCTGTTTGTGTTGTAGCCGTGAGGAGCAGCAGGAACTGCAGCCTGTGGTATGTCAGTAAAAGTGATTTCAGGACTCTCTGTGTCTTCGTGTGTATATGCAAAGTAAATAAAATCAGCTTGGAAATGGGCCTCGATTCAGTTGTCTCCAAGCACCTGGAAATTTTGGATCTGGCTTTGAATCTCTGTCCCAAACAAAATTTTTTTCCCTCTTCTAGAAGCAGCATTCTTCCAAAAACATCCACTCAAATGAAGCCAGCACTCCATGCTTTGATAATAATTGCAACATTATTCTAACTCTGATTCTGTTTCAACGGTTACACATGCCAGCTTTCTTCCTGGAGTTAAAAAAGCTCAACAACTTCCTATTTCAAATAGAACAAAGAAGAAAAGGATTGAGTGGAAGTAATGTCTCCCTGTTGGTTTTAGTTTTCCCTGGTTTGAGAAGGGTTAATAGTGGATTTATGTATTTTGATTCTGAAGTGGGCTAATGAAGCAATTGTTCCAAGCAGGGCCTGGCTGAGACAGCCTGGCCTCTCCCTGGGGCACCACTGAGAGCTTAATTGGCTCAATAAATACTTGAAGAAGATGTTATCAAAAGCCAGGATGCTTTGTGAAAAATCAAGGAGGTTTGGGGACGATTATTTTAATCACATGCCTTTCCCCCCTTCCCTGAGCCCCAGGGCATCTCTGGAAGATCTAGGTTGGGAAAAGCAGTGCTTAATTCCCTGCAGGGTGAAGCCATTGGAATCCTGTGAGTTTCCATGATTTCTTCTTGCAGCAGGTGAGTTTTGAGGGAGCAACACATAAAATGGCACAGAAATCCCAGCACCAAGGGGTGCTTTCCTCTCTGCAGGGATGAATGATTGCCTACAGAAGAGAATGATTTCTTTTCCTTCCTCTCTGCCCCACAGTCAGATGTCCTTACACCCACATCTCCCAGAGTTTCTGCCTGGGTCAAGCAGGTAGGAAAATCCCTCTGCCCAGGATGGGTTGTTTGCAACTCTAAACATTCAGCAGGGGAAGAACATACCAAGAAGGAGAATTTACTTTGTGCAGAAGTTTAAAAGGCCTCAGGATGGTTCACATCCTTTCATTTATGGAGTTTTTTTTCCCTTTTCTTTCTTGTTTCCTTCCTCAGCACAGGGTTTACCTATGGCCTGGACAAGTGTGAAGTTGCTTTGAAGGTGCTGAGCTGAGCATGCTGTACATGTTTCTGCTGTGTGGAGAAGGTGGATTTAGGCTCAGGTAGCAGGTGCTGAAAGCTGAGCCTCAGGGCAAAAACTCTCCATTTGTGTTTTTCAGTTCTTGCTGTGCCCACTGCAGCTGTTGCTTCATTTTTACAAGGTTTCCTCAGAAGGGTTTTGCAGTCAAAGCACTGAAATGTTCCTCCTCTTGAACCCTTGAGTTAAGGATAATCTTGTGCTTTATCTGAAGAGGAATTTGGGGAACACAAACTGGTAAGGCAGGGATGGTCTGGTGATTTAAGCACCAGATTTTCTTAATTTCAGAGTCATGCTTGAATGCCTCGTGTTTTCCAGATGTTGCTTTTTTGCTTCAATCCTTTTCACTACGTTGGTCCCAGAGGCCTTTTTTGAGCTTCTGGATATCCACACTGTATTTTTTAGGGCACAGGGGCCATGTTCTGGGGTGGGCACCAGTCAATGTTGAGCTGGACATGCTAGTTCATGTATATTTGTAGAGCTGTTTGTATTTCTACAGCTAAAGCAGAGAGGCTTTCTCCTCTTTGTCATCTTCTAGCCTGGCCTTCAGTTTGTGTTTATCTAAATCCTTAAAATCCCTGGGTTTGAGGAAATCACAATTTCTATTGCTTCAGGTTTCTGTTACAGTCAGCATATTTAACTTGGCTGTTCCTTAGATGGAGTGATCTCAGTTTTTATCCTCACCTTGATGGACAAAAAGAGCAGAGCTTTACCCATTTCTGGCAGGTAGGTATAAATCTGGGAGTATTACATCTCTTTGTTTATTCTTAGTACATCTTTGATGGCCAGACTAAGCAGATCCAACTTGTCCAGGCTTTACTTGCTGAGCTGAGCTCTCTGGATAGTCCAGTTAAGTGAGAGATCCAGCCAGGTAAAACCAAGCCCATTTACCTGGTCCTGTCTCTCAGCCTTTCCTCCCTCCTGTCAGCCCTTGTTGTTTCTAGGAGCCCAAGGAAGGCCAAGGTTTGCACTCCCCAGCCCTTGTTTTTCATTCCCAGGGCTTTCTTATCCCAATGGACCCCTTCAGCTGACCTTGGAGTTCCAGCTTAAACCATGGCATTAATTGGGCTCTTTTTTAGCAGCCATTTCATTCCTCCACCAGCAGCTATTTCAAACAGAGGTGCCTTACAGCATGGGCAAGTTATGCCCCTGCAGATTATCTTCCAGGCCTCAGTAGCCTTTGCAGTCTGGCTCTTTGCATTGGGCACTATCAAAGCATTCTGAGCCCAGGAGGTCACTTTATCTATTTCTGAAGTGTAAGGAGATGGTTCTGTGATGGGTTTATTTTTTTCTTTCTTATTAAGGCTATTTCTTCATGAAATAGCAGAATGAAAATAGTAACTCATCAGCCATCCAAAAATAAATAAAAATAAAAGAGAGGTCTATTTATGTTTCCTGGTGGATTTATTTCTACCTGGGAGCAGCGTGTGAGTGCTTTCAATGTGGCACATGAATCTCAAATGCTTAGGCCTTTAATAGCACAAAAAATCATCTGTGACCTGCTGGTGAAGGTCAGCTTTGAACCAGCAGATATTTGGAGTTCCTGAGGTGTTAATCCCAATCCTGGTGCAATAAGTCTGCCTGATGGAAAGGTCAATTTGCCATTTTCTGGGGTTTACTCAGGTAGGAATTTTCAATAAAGTTGGTGTGACTCTCTCTGAGATGTAACTACAGGTGTGGGAGTTGAGGAGGCATTCTTGGGATGTCCTGTGCAGGGCCAGCAGTTGGACTTGACCTTCCTTGTGGGTCCCTTCCAGTTCAGGATATTCTGTGGATTACTTTGCTCCTCACAGTTAAAAGCTGCTGGTGCCACCTCTGTGTGTTAGAATGGAATGTGATTCCCTAGAATGGGTGTTGATGGTTGTCTGTGGGTGAGAGGAGGGAAGAAAACTCTTCATGGCAGGTCACTGTGTGCTGAGATTTTCTTTTGAAGCCTCAGCTGCTCTCCCAGAGTGGATCTGGAGCCACATGGACCAGTCTTGACAGTTCTCCTCTGTTAGAATCTGAAATGTAAAGAACTCTCAGAACTTTGGGCCTGTAAGCCAAAGCTTAGAATTAAACACAAGATGTGATCTGAGACCTTGGAAAAGGCTTCCAAACTTAAGTGATAGAAGCAAGAATGCAGATTTACAGTTTAAAACAAAGACAAATTAAATTAAGTAGAAAAAGTTGAGAGTTTTAGAGTTTAAGATATAAAAATAAAAGTAGTTTGAGGGGTAAACAAGGAGTTTAGAATGCAGCACTGTAGGTTTGTGTGTCATAACATGATTAGCTAAGAAAGCTTACACTGTAACATGAGTCCATAAGATGGAATATATAAAGATTGAGTCAAAAACATAAATATCCTTGTTAGCACTGTTTTATTAGTCAATAAATCCTTAAAAGGTCTTGTAACGAAAGGTCTTGTGACCTTCTGAGCCATACAGTAAAGATGTGAGCCAAACTCACCCTTCCTGCCTATGTAGAAGATATGAAAAGAAACCACATCATCAAAAACAATTCAGAAATCCCGTCTCTAACTCATTCAAAACTCTTTCAGGATCCCCATTCTCCTCTTCCCAGTGTCTTTGGAATGGCAGCACTGGCAAAGGTGAGCCCAGAGCAGAGGTGCTTTAGTCTGTGTTCCATTTGCACCTGCCTTTGGTTTCTCCTTCTTTCTTGTCCCATTTCCTCTTTAGTTCCTTGACTTTTCCTTGTAAACTTTGTGGGTTTGGGTGCTCCTTCCCCAGCTGTCTGAGCAACATGGGGCAAGTTGGCCTCTTCTGAGGAGCTGTGCGAGACCCATGGAGCCATTCCCAGATCCTGCCCTCTCCTTCCCAAAGCTGCCAGCCCAAGGAAGAAAATCCATCCGTGGTGTTTCACAACTGTGGGAATCCAGACCTGTAAGCACTCGCCTGCTCACAGATGTGCAGATCACATTTAGAGGTGTTACTTGGGGGCCTTGTTGCCTAATTCTGGTGTTTTTAGGGACATACTTGAGCTGGAAACAGGAGGTTGTTTGTGTGGGGCCTTCCAGCATTTGTCAGTTCTCAGCTTGCTCTTGAGCTGTCTGGAAACGTGTGCTGTTCTCTGTAGGTTCAACTTTCTCTCTACACTATTTGCTTGATTTTTTTGCTATTTTAGGAACGTCTCTAAGAAAAAAAAAGCTTGTTCTTTGCTTTCTGCAACCTTTTAAAGGCTGGAAAGTGGCTGTTGCTGTAATGAGTTTGGAGTCAATGTTCAGTCTGATCCCCCTTGGTGCAGGGTTGACTCTGCAGCTCTGTCCCCAAGTCTCTGAACTTCTGTTGCTTGTCAGATGTTTTCTCAGCTAGGAGAGCAGGTTGTGTAAGAAAACATGTTAATGAAAAACCATATTAATGAAAAACCATGTTAATGAAAACTCTTGCCCCTAGAGAAGTCACAGTTTAACACTTTAATTTGCTTGGGAATAGCCGGAGGGTTTACCATGATCCAGAGTGTTAAAATCTGCTGATGGCTGGAGATTAGAACCCCTTTAATTGTATTTCCAACATGGCTTTTCCCAGGCAGGTCTGGGATGTGACATTTTGTCCTCTGAGCCAGGTGGGAGGTCTGCACCTCTGGATTATCCTGTAGCAGCATCCATACTCCGTGTCCATGGCAATGCTGAGCATGAAGGCTGTGCTTCCCATTTCCAGTGCCAGTCCTGGGAGCACTGGGAACATCACCTGTGTCCCTTGCTCCGAGACATTCCAGGCCTTACCACTGCACTGAGATCCTTTTCAGGTTTTTTAATGTCCTTTTCTTTCCAGCTGGCATTTCCTAGGTGTGCATCCCTCAAGAATCTCTGTTTACCCCCCATTTTTTTCTGCCAAAGGGATCCTCGCTCCACAGCCCTGTCCCACACGATGCCAACCTGCTTACCTTTGGCTGCTGCTCTTCCCCAGTGCCCAGCTGTGTGGGGAAGGACACCCTTGGCCCGAATGCCTCGCCCAGGAAGAATGCAGACAGTCTGGCAGAGCGCAGGTTAAATAAAGTTTGCCTTGGCAGGGCTCTTGGATGTACTCGGAGCTGCCGGGGCGTAGTGGTGACGGAATTGCAAGCACGAACACCAGCTGCCAAGAGGAACGGCTCTCCTGGCCCTGCTGGCTGACTCCTGTCCTCTGGGAATCTTGAAGAACTGGCAGAATCACAAGCTTTTCCCTACCCCAGCGCCGTGCTGACACTCCCAGCTTTGCTGCAGAGCCTCCTGCCAGTGAGGCCAGCAGCACCAGCAGTGCTGCACCCTGAGCCCTGCTAAATCAGGGAACCTTCCTGTGGGATTCATCCACGGCCTCTCCTCGTTCTGAGGGCAGAGATTTTAGGCAGTGCAAGTTCTGACTGATGGCTGTGGCTTGTGCTGTCACTAGGGAGTGATTTCACATCTGGGCAAGAGGGTCCATCCATATGGTTGGTTTAGAAACTGTGCCTGGCCAGCCCTTGAGTGGTGGGGACACATCACCCAGTGCAGCTGCAAACCCCTCCAAGCCCTTCTGTGGGGCAGGGATTTGGGGATTTGCAGGTGGTTACTGGGAAAGGGCACAGTACTGCCCCAGCAGCAGGGACCATCAGCAGTTCTGCTGGATTTTGGATGGGAACAAAAAAGTCTTGGCTGTGAGAGTGAGGAAACCCTGACACAGGGTATCTGGAGAAGCTGTGGCTGCCCCTTCCTTGGAAGTGTCCAAGGCCAGGTTAGGGCTTGGAGCAGCTTGGTCTAGTAGAAGGTGTTCCTGCCCAGATGAGCTTTAAGGTCCCAAAATCAAACCTTTGGGGATTCTGTTATTTCATTGCTTGCCATCAGTGGATGGAGCAGGACTGGACAGCAGGATGAGAGGGGGGTGAAGCATCAGGATATTCATGGCTTGTCATACTTGGAGTGTGTTTTGGTCTCCAGGAAAGACATCCTTGGCTGTCTTGGTAGCAGAGGGAGTGATGAGAGGAGCAGAGGCTGCCAGAACAGGGCTTATGTCCTTCCAGTCCTTCCTGAGGGTTGTTTGTAGTTAAACACCAGTTCCTCCAGCTCTTTCTCAGATTGTGCTTGGAGATAACTTAGGAGCTTCAGGCCAGTTGTATCCCTGAGCTGGGCTTCCTTTAGTCACCAGTGACTCACTTGGGTTCCTGTGATTAGCAGGGGGATGGGGCTTTTTATGACCTTTGCTTGTCCCATTTGTCTATAACACAGGGAACATATCCCACTTTTGGTGCATGGAAAACTCAGCTAATTAAGACTTGTGGAAATCTTTGGTGTACAGACATGAAAACTGCACGTTAACAAACCCAGAGAAGCTGATTTAACCCTCTTGATGGGTGGAAATAATCTCAGCTGGGTTCCAAGCTGGACTTTTCCTGACCTTTGTCCCTGTCCCTGTTGCTGCAGGTGGCTGGAAGTGCAGGTGGTTACCCTGACCTGCACCCAACGCTGGGTCCAGTACCTCCAGTTGCTGCAGGAATCCATCTGGCCTGGAGGAGTTTTACCAGCAGTGCCTAAACCCCCCAGGACAGAGGAGCAGAAGAAGGCAACAGCAGAGCAGGCCCTGCAGAGCCTGATGGGGATCTTGCCCAGTAAGTGTGTCCCAGAGACTTGTCAGCTGCCCTGGGACTGGAAAGCAGCTGGGGAACACTGCAGTGCACTGGAATCTCTGGAAATGTGGTTAAATACAGAGGTGGAGGCTGCTCGTGCCAAGGCACTGGGAAACCTTCATGACCCTTGAGGTTTGATGGTTTCCTGCAAGCAAAACCCAGAGTTTTCCAGTTCTGGATAGTTTGTGTAAGGGTTTGGGAAGCAGCCCAGCTCGGAGGGAAGGGATGTGAGTCCAGGCCATTCCCATCTGTAGCCAGGCCATGATTCAGTGCTCAGTTCTGCTGAGCTGCCTCACCAAGGCAGGCTCAGGACAGCTTTGCTCCCACCTGCTGCCAGTGGGTCCCATGGTGAGGAAAGTCACCATGCAAAGCCTGTGGCTTTTCCACTGGACTGAAATCCCAAGCCCAGCTGCACTGGATTTCTCTCTCTTGAAGTTTGACACGGGGACCTTTGGCATTAAAGCAGCTGCTGCCTAATCCTTGTGAGTGCAGTCTGAACTTTTAACTCCTTGATGTAGTGTAAAGGGCCCTCACTGGCCTTTGGGAATGAAAAAGCACTGCTGGTATGTGCCCTTCTGGCCAGGAATGCTTTCCTGGCACTCCCTCCTCTCCCAGCCCCAGAGCACCATCACAAGCTTTGATCAGCACCCACCAGGAGAACACTGACCTGTGGAAATGTGCACTTCCTAAAGCTTTGTCTCCAACACTTCCAGATGTGATCCAAGAAATCCTTGGGACCACTAAGTGTCAGATGAGCTGGAACCTGGTGCTGGAGTCGCTGAGCCAGCCTGTGATAAACAGGTATGTGATGGTGGTCTTTACCCTGGTGGGCTCTGAGAGCTGTGCCCGGGGTTTTGCCAATGCTGCTTGGCACCAAACACCCAGCTTATTGTTCCAGACTTGCAATATCAGGGGGCATCTGCATGTCTGGCTGCAGGTTATTGAGCTAATCATGTTAATTATGTTGTTTGGCTTGCTTGGTTAGTGGATGTCAGGGAAGTAAGACAGGTCTTGGTTTAGTTTGGTTCTGGAGGAGCTGCAGGTCTGTGTGGGGGGTGTTTCTGTCTGTTCCAAATGCTGTGAGCCTGGAAGACAAGGGTTTGGTGATGGACAGCAGAAAAATGAGGGTCAGACTGGACATCGGGAGATATTTCTTCACTGAAAGGGTTGTTAAACATTGAAAGGGCTGCCCAGGGTGGTGTTGGAGTCCATCTTCTGAGGTGTGCAGGGAACAACAGGACATGGCACTCAGTGCTGTGGGCTGGTTGACAAGGTGGGGATTGGGCACGGGTTGGACTCGATGATCTCAGGGGTCTTTTCTGTCTTCAGTGATCCTGTGATCCTGTTAAACACGTGTTTTGTTCCAGAAGATGCAATTGTGTTTTCTGTGCTGCTCAGCAACTTCAACACCCACTGGTTTGGGGAAGTGAAAAAAAGCTGAACCACCTCTGGAAATATTTCTCTGGGGACCCGATATTGTTCCTTTCTCCCCTGGAGCTTTGGAACACTCTTTCCTTGTGCTGAGCTTTGCCTCCCACGCCCTGACCAGCCTAAGCTTTGTCTTTTTTCCATTGCAGGCACCTGGTGTTCTGCCTCCTGGACATTCTGCTGGAGTTCTTGGTTCTGAAGGACTCCAGCAAGGAGCCTGAGGCTGCAGCTGCCACACCGTGTGCCTGCAGTGGCCCAGACAAAGGTGCCCCAGCACTTTAACCAGGGCTGTGCCCCAGCAGTGCAGGAGAGAAGCAGCCACAGGCATGGAGTGATTGGATTTTCAGCCTTTACTGAAGGTGCCTGGGAGCTTCCTGTGAGGAATTTCTGCAGCCAGGGCTAAATGAAGCTGCTTCCAGGCTTCTCTGTTTCAGCTGGTGGTGGATCAAACCCAGTGTGAGGGGCTGTGCAGCAGCTGTTCCATTGCTGACCTGATGGGGAGCCTGGAATGAACCAGCCTGACCAGCTGGAGAAGGAAGCACAGACCCTTCTGAACATCTCTGACATCTACAGAGAATGCAGGAGATCTGCTTTTGTGGCTTCAGGGTCCACTGGCACTGAGAGGGTTGGTGTGCTGGCATCCTGCTGATGAATGTTTCTGCAGGACAGGTGAAGGGGTGCAGTGCTGTCCCTGCTGCCTGAGCAGCCTGCCCTGTGCCTGCTCTGCACCATCTGTGTCACCAGAAGGAAGATGGGGAAAGGATGGAGTGTGGAGATGTGGTCCTGAAGTTCAGCATCCAGCTGCCCAAATACCTGGGAGGTGAGAGCAGGGGCCCAGGGAGCTGCCCTGCCTTAGGGACAAAGATCAGCTGCTTCTCCCTGGCCCTGCTCTAGTTCTCCATCAAACAATAGGTGCAGGCAGGCTGTGATCCTGGGAGAGACTCTCCTCAGGCTAGGGAGGAGTGGTGGCTTGGCTGGACTTTAGGACTTTTTTATATTGTGCTTCCTGAGTCACCTTTTGGTCCCTGGGACAGTCACCTGCAAGGCACAGGCCAAAAGAGCTGACCCATGTGGGACACAGCAAGTAAATCAGCTCCCACACAGAAGTGGTTGTCACAGGAAGCTCTGGAAGAGGAATGAGGACCTTGAGCCCAGGGGAATCCTGGATGTGTGTCATGGACAGTGGGTTAGACCCCAGCAAAGGGGCTGGGAGCACTGCCTGAGCTCTGCTGCCCATGGCTGTGTCACTGGGCTTTGCTTTGCTGTGCCTGCTGCTGGCACAGCTCTGTGCAGGGCTCTGGAAAGCTGCTCAGGTCACGGAACAGGGACTTGGAGCTGCTCCTCCAGGTGTCCAAGACTTGAGTGGCTTTGTGAGCACTTAGTGTTGCTCAGGCTCCTGGGAGTACTTAAAGGACTCAGAATATGCACCCACAGCCCAGTTTGGTGACCTGCTTTGGTGTTTTTTCTGGGAGAAGCATGGACTGACCAGTGCTGGGCTGGTGAAGGTGTTCCCTGCAGATCCCAGGGCGCCATGCAGGATCACATGTGGTGTCTGTGCTGCAGGACCAGGTGGTTTCATCCCACAGAACCACGGAATACCAGGCTGGAAGGGACTGCCTGCAGTTTCTTGGAGCTGGATGCTCCATGGCATGTTTGGAGAGGAGGCAGTGTAACTCCAACATGCCTATCCTGCTCCTCCAGAGGAGCTGCTTAATTATGGACACACAACAGTGTGAGCTGCTCTGTGCTTCTGTTGTGTGGAAATACAGAGAGGGATCATTTTGCTGCAAGCAAATAGATTCTTAGGGAGCTCTGGGGACATCCCAAGACCAGGCAGAATCCAGTGTCATGAAGCAAATCAATTCTGCATCACTGATGGAGCCATTTCTCAGCAGGGAGGCTTCAGAGATGGTAGACTGGCCACCTGCTTGGAGAACGGAGGTGTGTGTTAAGTGGATTAAGGGTAGATGAGGTGGAGAATGCTTTGGGATAATCCCAAGTGGCCAAGCAGCAGTTTGGAAAGCAGGATTCAGATAAATCCTTAAATATCTGCTTGGAGCAGCTGCTTCACCTTGTCCTTCACTGCCGGGCACCCTGAGCCAGAGGTGATGCAGCAGAGCCCTGCTGTGCCTGGTGGCTTCCCAGATGTTCCTGCTGTTCTTGTTTGCTGTTGCTTCCCAATGAATTGTGTGGTTTTGGAGCTCCAGGACTGTGCCCTGTCATTGATTAGGGAGAATATTAAGAGGCTTTGCTGAAAAGGATCATGGAGTACAAATTATCCACTGCCAGCTCCAGGTTAGGGCAAAAGGCTGAAACAGGAAACTGGATGTGGTACTGGCAGGATGAGCTGACACTTCTCCTTTGCCACGAAGCCCAAATTCTCCCAGCTTTTAACCCCCATCTCTGAAATTATGCAAACAACTGAATATTCAGTCCTCCAGATGGAAATAATCTGTGATTGCTGCCAGTCTGGGAGCTGGTGCTCTGCTGGGCTGGTGCAGCAATGATTTGGGGTTGTCCCAGCAGCAACATCCTCCTGTGTGTTAAGATACAAAGAGCTGGGACAGAGAGAGAAAGGAGATTTATTTATGTGCACTCTCAAGGCAGTGGGGGAGTGGGGAACAGACCTAAGGAGTTTGAGTTGGAGAATGTTGTTTTACTCTCCAGAACCCCCTTTCTTGTCTCAGATATGAAGGGTTGGAGCCCTTTCTCATGCTCTCACTGGCTGGGCTTCAAATTCCCATCTCTCCTTGGGAGATTTTAGTGCAGCCTTAGAGCTGAGGTGAAGTGCCCAGGAGCAAATAGCCCCTCTCTGCATCGTGTTGTTAAGGAGTAAAACAAATCCAATAAAAAGCTCAGCTTTTTTTCTACTGTGAGTTCTTTGCCTCGCTGTGATTTTGGGATTAAATTGAGCACAATGGTGGCAGATAAAAACTTCTGCATTCAGGTGGGCTGAAAGTTTATTTCCATTGGACTAAGACTAGAAAAACTGCTCTGCTAAAACAAACAGAGTTGACAAAAAAACTTAAGCTTGCTCAGTGTGTCATATTCCCAGCAAGCTCCTTTTTTTCTGCAGGAATTTGTAGAAGGAATTTGCAGGAGGCTCCAGCCACCTCTCTAAAGGGCGGGTGGTGAGAGCAGCCAGATTTGACCTCAATAAAGAGTTGCAGCTTTGTGTCACGTTAGGTCAAGAGCAGTACCTGCCTCAGGTGGCTGCTCAGCTCTCCCTCTCCAGGTCCTTCAGGCTTTGTGATCTGCCTCCAGCCCACCACTTGCTGATTTTGTGAAGTGTTTCCCTTCTCACTGCCTTAGTGTTTCCCACAGCTGACTGGAAGCTTCCTGGAAGGGATTGCTCCTGTGTGTGACTGTGCAGTGGTGTAGAGCTCCAAGGCACCACTCTAAGCTAAATAACTATTTAACTGTGTTTTTAGGGGAAAAAGTCCCACCATGCACTGACTCCCTGTCACATTTCCTGTGCTGAACCCTTTGTATCAGCTGTTTTTGGTGCTGCTGGAGTCTGTGGAATTCTGCTGTCTGGAAAACCTTTTTAATTGTTAAATGGGGAGCAAACCTTCACTCCCATGTACTTGTGTGAAAATAATGCTTTATTTCAAATTTACTTCTCTGTCAGAGTTTAAAATCTGCCTTTGGTAGAGAGGAACAAGTGGGGAGGAGGCTGGGTGTGAGTGGGCAGAGGGGAGGTGACTCCCAGGTGTCACAAAATGCATGGCAGGGCAGCAGGGCAGGGGACAGTGCAGGTGGGACAGGTTTTCCCTCCTGGCACACAGGGGGACTGCTCAGACATGGGAAAGACCAAAGTGCTTAAAGCCTGGCCAGGAATCAGAACAATTTCCCACCCCATCAGCATTGCTGCTTTCTCTCTGACATAAATTCCTTGATTTAGGCTCTCTGGGGAGTCTAAAACCAGGGAAGCCATGTGGATCGTTTGCCTTTCTTCTGGCAAACAGGGAAGGACTCCCCTAGCAGCAGGGATCTCAGACCCATCTCCACATCCCTTGGGCAGTACTGCATTGGAAGCTTTCCTTGCTGTCAGTGCTGGAGTAGGAAAGCTGCTAAGCTGTAAGGAAATAGGGAATGTCTGAAAACGAGGAAATCCAGATGAAATTTGTAATACTATGTCAAAGGAAAAAAAAAAAAAAAGAGGAGATAAGAAAAACCTGATACAATGAATGCTTGTGTCATGTATTTTTGTGGATTAGCTGTGCCACAGAGGAGCCTGTGCACCCCAAGAACTCCATTCCCTGCAAGGCAGTGAACATTTGTACAGCACATGATGTGGGACCATGGCTGCAGCCAAGTTCCCTGGGATAATATCCACCCTGGGGTAGATTGGGCCACTTCCAGTGTCAACAGCCAGAGGATTAAGCATTTATCTCTGCAGAACAGGATAATTAATACCAGATCACACTCGGGGCTGTGCTGGAGCTGAGCTTGTGCCCGAGCGTGGTTTCTCCGCTCGCCGTGGGCAGTGGCAGGATGTTCTGGGGGCTGCAGGCATTGCCTTGGGCTCCTGGAATGGCACTGGGATGCCACCAGGCTTCCCAGATGAAGCTGAGGGTGAGCTCTGCCATCGTGGCCACGCGAGGTGGGTGTTAATTTTTCATCCTTATCAGGAAGACTGCTCCGTCCAGCCAAGAGTAGAGGAGTGCAATCAGGGTGCTGTGATTTGCCATCTTCTGGGTTTCGATGGAAAAACCAGGTTTTGGCACTTCTGGCTTTGTTGAAATAAATGAATACCATTATCCTGGCCACAGTCCAGGTCAGGTAATTATATTCTTCCTACCTTAATGCCACTGCAGCCCCTGTCTCTGCTGGATATCCTATACTCTTTAATTCCTGTCTGGGACTTGCTTATTATGTTACAAAGTTGGGTTTTTTTCCCCCTCTCAGTAGAATTTGTGCACAGAGCACCAGCCAGGCCCCAGCATTGTGCTCAGCTGCTAAAACAGGGAAAAACTGCTTTAGACATTTATTTGACTGTGCCTAGTGTTCTCCTGGAGCATCTCTCCTGGCTCTAAGGCTGTGGAGCTGGGAAGGTGGGTAACGTGGAAGATGAGAGAACCTGTTACAGCTCTGGTTAACTCAATGCGTGCTGGAAACCTGCTTTTCTCCTCTGCCAGTTCCTGAGGCTGATGAGTGTGTTTGTGGGAGAAACTCAGAACTCGTGGGTGTCTTACCTTCCTCTCCTGTCATTTCCTCAAAGATTTTGGGAGACTAAAGTACATCCATGATGGGGGAAAAGTCCTCCTGCCTTCAAGAACATTTGCCATGTCCAGACCTTTCTGATGAGGCAGAGCAGCCCTGTGTTGGTTTGAGGTCCAGCCCTGAGAGCCCCCATTTCCTGCAGTACCTGAGCTGGTTTGGAGTGCCTGCTTTCCCTGCTGAGCTCAGCTCCTTGTCTGTGCTGATGGCTCCTTGGCCTTTACATCTCCTGCAACTAATGCATTGATTTGTTTTATTTGGTTTGTTTTTTGGGGGTTTTTTTTCCCTTTTGAAAAGTATTTAAAGTCCCCTTCTTTCCCTGCCCTTTCAGCCCCACTCTTCCTCTCCCAGCCCTGCAGACGGGTGAAAGGGTTGCTCAAGCAGTACTTGAGGACAGCATCCCGCAATTCCACGCACTTCCTTCCTGTTCCCAGGCCCCTCCACTCCACCCCGGCCCTCGAGGACAAGGAGGGCTTGAGGGACAGCAGGGGTGAGGATCAAAGCCCCTAAAGCACTGTTTAAAACACAGAGTGCCCACTGCTCCTCTGGAGTGGTGCATCTGGCAGAGCCTCATTAACCTTCTGCTTCCCCCTCCCACTCCTTTGCCCCTGAAAATCAACAAAGCCAAACATAACAAGTTGCCTGGCCTGAAGCAGCCTGAAGTGTGTGTGCTTAGTGTGAAAAAGCACAGCCAAGCCATTGGCCAGAGCCCCTTTTCTGTGCAGGCCACTTCACATTTATTACACTCCGAGCCGGAGCTCTTTAAGCCCCGATGCTCTTTAGAGTTGAGCTCTTTAACTTTCTCCCTTCCTCCCTTGCAGGCTTCATTCTCCCCTTGTTCTGCTCCTTCCGCTCCCTCCCTGCCCTTTTGTCCTGTGAGAACGAGTCTTTTAATCCCCTTGTACTGCAGATTAAAGCTGCTGCAGCCTCCCCAAGCTGACATTTTCTCAGAGAGGCTCACAGCCAGAGCTTTATGAGAGCTCTCTGTCTGTCTGCTGCTGCCTTTCTTCTCGCCACACTCACCTCCCTCCCTGACCTTTCCCTGAGCAGGGAAAGGCTGTGCAGGGCAGTCCCATGTAGGCACTGCCTGGGCTCAGCAGGGCTCGGGGGGCAGGAAATTAAGACCCATGGAAATTAAGAAGTAAATAAAGAGAGAAAGAAAAGGTGATGGGAATTAAGGGGAGAACCAAAGCAACATTCGGCGTGTTTGGAAACCAAATGCTGGGCTGGGGTCTGAGTTTGGCAGTCAGCCTGGCTTTATGAGGAGCCAGACCATTGACCTGGGACTCATTTCCAGAGCTCACCTTCCAGCACCTAAGGGAGCTTCCAAGGAGGCTGAAGAAGGATTTTCCACAAGGACATGCAGGGACAGGATAAGGGAGAATGGCCTTAAGCTGAAGGATAGAATTAGATTAAATATTGGGAAGGAATTCCTCCCTGTGAGGGTGTGAGGCCCTGGCACAGGGTGCCCAGAGCAGCTGGGGCTGCCCCTGGATCCCTGGCAGTGCCCAAGGCCAGGCTGGACAGGGCTTGGAGCAGTCTGGGACAGTGGAAGGTGTCCCTGCCCATGGCAGGGACAAGATGAGCTTTAATGTCCCTTCCAATCCAAACCATTCTGGGTTTTGGTTTTTTTTTTGTTTTTTTTTTTTTTTTTTTTTGTTTTTTGTTTTTTAGTAGGAGATTGGTGTTACCCAAAACCCAGAGTTCAGTTTGCATCTGTTCCAAGAATAATGGACTCAGACACCCACAGGTACAGAGGTAGCTGCTGTTTGTGAGCTTGCAGGGAATGAAGTGACTTCTGCTCCTGGGGCTCTGTCCGTGACAGCAGATCTCTTACTGTTTGTCCTCAAATAAATGACTGTACTCACCTCTGGGACTGCAGAGTGGATTGATGTGCTGGTCCTTGTCCTGTGCACATCATAAAACCACAAAGGATCAAGGTAGCTTGCCTAGAAGTGTGTGTTCTAATGGCAGAAACATCTTCCCTCGAGGTTTCTGTCTCGTCATCAGCCCTGCCACTGCTAAGTGTCCTGCAGGTGTCCCAGAGTTGCTGACAAAGCACCAAGCAAGGTGAAAATCTGTTCCTGAGATGCATTTCCCAGAGAAATGGTGCAGAGTGGCCCCAGGCAGGCCCCCTTTCAGGTTTGTGTCCATAGATGAGGAGGCATTAGGGAAGGGGAGAGGTATCTAACATGCTTTTTGAGCAGGGAGGGGACAGGTTGGGTTCTGCCAGAGCTCCTGCATGGACTTGGCCTGGTTAATCTGAGCCATCGTTTCATCCAGGTGTAAAATTGGGTTTTTACCTGACCCAGAGCTGTGCAAACACCCCCACACTGCCATGCTCTGGGTGCTGAGCTGCCCCACCTGGCCTGACCTGGGGAAAATCACACAATACCTGTGACCAGTGAGTACATAAAGGTCAAGTTTGCTTCTGGGAGAATTCACCCGCATCCATTGACACCTGGACCCTGTTTTACCTCCCGTGTATAAGTGTGGAAGAGGTTTCACAGTGACTTCTGTGAGCCAGAGAGGAGTTTGATAAGAAGATCCACATTTATCCCTGAAAGAATTTCCTACCAGGGTCCTTGACATAGAAACCAAGAAAGAAAGGAGGATAAATAAGAGAAACTTGCAATTGCCTATTCCAATGAGCACTTTGTCTTTCCTGACCAATGAGTAAACTGAAGAGTTTTGTAAGAACGTAGAAAAAGCATGCATGTTAGAATAAAAACAGGTTTGAAGCCTTCTGAAAATGGAGTGTGTTGCTTTGTGTTGTGACCATCTCAACTATGACACAAAAGGACAGAGATTTGATTTATCTGTGAGAACAGAGTCTCCACGTGTCTGCGCTTAGGAAATGCTTGAAGAGTTGAGTCCACCAGCTTTTGCTAAAATAAATGGTGACCACATATAAATAATAGACCAGAGAGATGTGGATTCCCATCCCCAGAAGCTCAAGGCCAGGCTGGACAGAGCCTGGAGCAAGCTGGGGTAGTGGAAGTGTCCCTGCCCACCCTGCCCATGGCAGGGGCTGGAACTGGATGGCCTTTGAGGGGCCTTCCAGCCCAAGCCATTCTGGGATCCTGTCAGAAGGTTTCCTGTGGGTGAGGGTCTGTAGTGACACAGAGTGCCCAGGCAAGTGCAAAGGAGAGATGCTTTATTGCAAAAACCAGGCCTTTTTACACAGCCCAATATCAGTTACAAAGTTTTAAATCATAACAAACATAATGCAACAACCACCATACACCAATGTGAATGGCTATATAACTTGTTTTTCTACCTCCAGTGCTGAGTCACTTTCCCACAGTCCTCTAATACTTAGCTGAAGTAGCAGGCCTGAGCCACGATTTTACAAGGGTAACAAGGCCCTTATTTTATAAGGCTTCACCAATATGTGACATTTTCCCATCCCAGCTGGTGCTGTCAGGCCAACTCGTGGCACTCTGTGCTCTCCCATCCCGTGCCCGAGCAAATGCAGAGGCTTCTAGGGGCAGCAGCAAAACTGCTTTCAGAGGCACTAATAAAAGAAATGCAACTTTCCCTTTTTGGGAACTCATTTCGGGGCAGAAGCCTCCCGGCAGCCCAGCTTGCTGATAATGAAATCAAACCAGGAGCTCGCCCCTGGAGGGTCCGGACGTGTGAACCAGTGCCATGTCGAATGCGTATGAATCCTCCTCCAGGAACCCCCAGCCCTGTAATTACTGCTTTTCTAGCAAGCAGCCTTTTCTTTCTCTTTGTGTGGGCCCTCTCCCGCCTCCCTGTCCCTCGGTGAGCACATAATAAGAGGATATTTGTAATGAAAACCGCCGGGCAGCAGCGGAGAACAAAGCGGGGGCACTGGGCTCCCGCCTGGGGCAGCACGGTGGGCACGGCGGGCTGGGCAGCTCTGATTAACCTCCCTCCATCTGCACAGAGGGCTGGGAGCCACGCTGGGCCCCGTTCCATGGCTACCCCAGCTCGCTCCCAGGCGTGCAGCCTGATGAAGGGACAGTCTCCCCAGCAACTGTAATGGGTTTTTGCACCGTGCCCTCTAATCTGGGGTAGAAATGTCACCGCCGTCACACCCCAGGCTGGCAGCCCCCAGCCCCGGCCGTGCTGCTGAGCACATATCCAGCTTCAACCTTCTGGTTGCTGGGGTGAAAGGGCCTCTTCATCTCCACGGGGAGAGGCAGATGAATCCCTGGCTCCAACAAGGAACCTGCTTTTTTTTTTTTTTATGCCCCACTCCCACCCCCCCATCTGCTTCAAGGGCTCTTTATTATGTCTTTTAATTCCTGGCTGCGAGTGGGAGGGAGAAATAAGGCAAGGGGGGAAAAGCCCTCACAGTGGGGAGAGGCCCCAGTCAGCAGTGTGTGAAAAGAGAAGGCAGCGTGGGGATTAAAAACATCAACTTCATGGGAAGTGATTGATATTTAATAGCCTCACTTGATTGCTGTGAGGCTGAGACATGCACAGCGCCCCAAGGGCAGCTATGAGCCCTTGGAGAAACCCACTGGACTTGCACTGGAAGGACAAGAATTCCACTTACCTGGGCCAGTGGAAGGTGTCCCAGCCCATGGCAGGGATTTTGGAACGAGATCATCTTTTAGGTCCCTTCCAACCCAAACCCATCTGGGGTTCTGTGATAAGTGATGCCATTTCTGGGTGTCTCGGGCACTCCCACAGTACAGGATGGGGTGAAAGAACAGATAGGGTGACATCAGGTCAGGTTGGCAGGTCAGGGGCTCATCCTCTCTGAGCCTGGCTGGCACAGGGTGCAGGACACACGTCCTGGCACAGCAAACAGAGCTGAGCCCCCCTCCCTCCCATAGCTGAGAGCTCTTGTGTCTTGTTTACTGCAGAAATGCTGCTGCATGCCCTGTCTGTAAAGTATCCTCCAGTTTGCTCGTGTTTGCAGCCACCTTTAGAGCATTAGCTTTGGGTAATCTCCCCTCCTCAGCAGATGCTCTGATGCTTATCTGCCTCCTGTACAGTCAGGGCCACTGGAGGAATCCATCTGTGTGACAGAAGTGTGTTCCTGCACCAGTTGGGATTTCAGCACGATTTTTATCTGATTGGGCCAACACAAAGCCTTGGATTCCTCCCTCATCACTAGCATGCACGTGCTGCAAACACCAGCACCAAAGTGCACGCTGATTTCTCACCCAGATCGCCTCCCTGCCCCTCTGGGTGCAGCCAAGAGAGGAAGTCACAGTTGGAACACTTGACTCTGACAGGATGGAGATTGCTTCTCGTCACTCCTGTTGTGATAAAGTGATGAAGGCACTGGAGCTTTCCTGGCATGGCTGCTGGGTGGTTCCCAGCACTGCCCTTCATCACTATCTCTGTTGTACCAGGGCTGCTGTGGGCTCCAGTGCTCCATCAAGACCATTAAGCTTTTCCTTTCATCCCTGCAAGTGAATTCCATAAACTGCTTTTCTGGCTGCCACCTTCAACACGCTTCTAAACACATCCTTGCATGTTCTGAGAGGCTTATCCCAGATTCATGGGCACCATCTGAAAATCCCCTATCCTGTGAGGCAGGCACTCACAACGTTTTCTGGCAATATTCCTGCCAGCACCTGCCTGGAAAAGCAGGATGCATTCCTGTCCCTGCTTGGCTCTTCTGTCTCAATTAAAACAGCGTGCAGGGAACAAACAGCCACAATGCCCCACAATTCTTTTTTAAAGGCTGCTCTTGTCCAGTGTGCTCCATCAACAAAAATAACCTGTTCCACCCTCCTCAGCAAGGTTCACCTGGAGCCCAAAAACCTCTTTGAAATGGTGAGTACCAAAGTGCATCACAAAACAAGGCCTTGAAAATAACACTGATCTCTTTTTATCTCATTCCTTTCCACGCCAGGCTGACGATTCCCAAGCCAAGAATGTCACTAAGTTCTCATATTTCTCCTGGTCATTTCTGTCCTGAAACTGGAATGCAGCCACAGGCGGAAGGGGGTTGGATGCCCCCGTGTCAGAGATCCAGATTTGAGAGACATTATCTCATCCATAGTGGACAACAACAAGGCTGGCACGCCATCAGGCAGGATATTCCCTGGGAGGCTCAGTGCACGTGGCAAGGGACATGGCAAGGCTGAACTCCAGCGTGGAAAGGTCCTGGCAGACTTGGAAAAGTGTCTCCATGGAGCTGCAGAGCAGCATAGGCCAGGGAGGCGGAGGATGCAGGAAAGCTGAGAACTGTTTGCTGAGAGAATCACTGAGATGAAACTGAGAATCATTGCTGCTGTTCCACAGCACAATGATGAGGAATGAAAAAGTCAGATTGAATGGAAGGAAGGAGGGGAACAGGACTGAAATTTCTGCAGGAGGAAACTGGAGAAGGCTCTTGAGGGGACACCTCATTTCTCTCTACAGTCTAGAGAAGGCTGTAGAGAGAAATGGGGCTGCTCCTCTCCAGGCTCTCAGTCTGGAGAAGAGGAGGCTCAGGGGATATTTCTCATTTCTCTCTACAACTCCCTGACACAAGGCTGTGGTGAGGTGGAGGCCAGGCTCTTCTGCCATGTCTCAAGTGAAAGGAGCAGAGGAAACAGCCCAAAGCTGCATCAGGGGAAGTTCAGATTACTGAAAAACATTTGGCAGAAAAATCAGTCAGGCATTGGAATAGGCTGCCCAGGAAGGTGGTGGTGTCTGGAGGTGGCACCTGGGGACATGGTTGTGGGGTGATGAGGATGTTGCTGGGTTGATGTTTGGATCTTGAAGGTCTCTTCCAGCTGTGATGGTTCTATGAATTTATGCAAAATCTGCACTTTGCTGTGGCTTGAGAGGAAAATGATGTGGCTGAGGGAGAGGAGCACACAGCAGGGTCCCTGAAACAGCTGGGGGAGAGAGCAGCACTTGCAGTCCTTCTCTGGGGTGGCAAACACAGAACTAAAGCTACATCTAAAGCTCCTAATACCCTTTCAAAAGCTCCTTAGGCTGGTTTTGTCCTTGAGAGCAAGTTCATCTCTTGTGCTTGGCAGCAGCTGTGTTTAGCCTGGAGTGCAGCACAAGCACTGGCAGATAAGGTGGCACCAGGAGGTTTTGCAATCTCTGAGCCCTCTGGGTCCTTCTGGGGGGAAAACTTCAGAAGGTCCCAATTTCATCACGAGGCAAAATTAGAAAATGGTTGCAGTAGGGGAAGAAATCACATGGGGAAGAGGAGGAACAGCTTCGTGCACTCCTCATCCCCCCCAGCGCTGTCCCAAATCCCATTCAAGTGCCAGCTCTGATCCTGCAGGTGTGGAAGCCTGGCAGGCACTGGCAGCATTGCAGCAGTGTGTTTGCAGGGAGCATCCTCCTGGAACAGCCTTGAACTGCCAAAAAACGTGTCACTTTAAGTTATGCTGCCTGTAAGAGCTGTGATGCAGGCCCCAGCACTGCAGGGACAGGTGGGGACACCTCCCCTGCCTTTGAGCACCTCAAGAGGAACCCAAGCTCTTCCCATTTCTTTGGGAACAAATGAAGTGGGACATGGGAGCTCCTAAAGCCATATGTCGTGCTCCACAGGGGCACTCTGAGCTGTCAGCCCAGCCTTGCCCACCCCAAGGATAAACCTCTGCTTGCACCTTACCCCGTGTGGATTCTGGGTGCTGTGGGTGGACTTGGGGGTGACCATGCCGTGTCCTGCCATGCCCAGAGTGCTTTCTCCAAATTTTTTTTCTTCTGGGGAGCAGGCAAGCTGCAAAGCTGGGTTTGCCTTTATGCCTGCTCCCAGCCCTCCAGCTCAAGGGATGGTGGGATGACAGAGTTGTTTGGAAAGCACCTTAAAGCCCATTTCCTTCCATCCCCTGCCATGGCAGGGACACCTTCCACCGCCCCAGGTGGCTCCAAGCCCCGTCCAGCAGAGAACACCCGGGCTGGTGTGACTGCAGATCCACGAGAGGGAGCTTTGGGAGCGTCCCTAAACCTCCCCAGCCGAGCAGAGTCACAAGATGGTGCTGTTGTCCCGGCCATGGCAGGGAGCAGGGACAGGACAGGGACCCAGGGGACCCCGCCGTGCCACCCACGGCCCCGCGAGCCCTGCAGGACACAGCCCATTCCTGCCCTGCAGCTTCTCCCAAAGCTGAGCCCATTCCCAGCCCTCCTTCAGGGCCGTCCCTGCGTTTTCTGCTCTGCTTGCTTTTTCTCAGGAGAAGCTGCTGGACCAGCGAGTGAAAGTAATGGACCTATCACCAGTCCTAAACACATTCATACTTCTAACCCCAATAACCCTCTCTACCCCAATCTTATTCCCACTTCTATCTGACAGCCTCAAGAACACCCCTGCTATCATCATAAATACAGTTAAAACTTCTTTTTTGATCAGTTTAATCCCCATAACAATCTACGATCCAGGAGCGAGGGTGGCTCCACAGCCAGCCCGAGACAGCGCCCTGCCCTCGGGGTGAAGGGTCTGTGTCCCGAGTTTTACTCCTTTATTGGGGTAAAATCACTCCATGGAGCCATGAACCCCAAGGTTAAGGGCTCCTGGGGGTGGGGACACAGAGGGGAGGAAATACAGAGGGGGTGAGGGTGTCCCCATCCCCAGGGACCACCAGCTCTGCCGAGCGACAGGGATGTGGGTGTGGAGAGCCCTTGCTCACACCTCCCAAGGGGAGAGCTCCAGCCTGGCCTTGAGGAAAAATTTCCCATGAAAGATTCCCTGAAAGTGGTACATTCCCACGAGGGGTTTTGATTTCAGTGTATTGGCACTTTCCGATGAGAACCCGCCCCGCTGGAAATTCCCAACCAGCAGAGAGGGGCTCGCGGGTGGATCAGGGTGGATCCTGCTGAATCCAGCACCGGGAGAATCTTGTGTCTGATAAAGGGTGAAGGGCAGCCAGCTCTGCTCCCAGCCCAGGGAAGCTGGACTGCTCTGCTCCCCGTGGGCTGCTCCTTGTTTTCCAAAGGTTTTCCTCAGAAATTCCTCTTCCGTCAGGGTGATGCTGCTCACAGTGCAGGCAGAGCAGCACAGAGCAGAGGCAGGAGCAGCTGGGGCTTGGAGGGGGTCTAGAGATAAAGGAGTGGAAATAATTGGAGAAACCAAGGTGAGCAAGTTAGATATTAACAAATTCAGGTATTAGGAGGAAGTTCTTTATTGATGAGGTGTGTGATGTCCAGAGAAGTTGTGGCTGTCCCATTTCTGGAGGTGTTCAAGGCCAGGTTTGGACAAGATCAGCTGCAGCCATTGGGCATTGAAGCCTAAGATGTGTCCAAGGCCAGGCTGGACAGGGTTTGGAGCACCCTGGGACAGTGGGAGGTGTCCCTGCCCATGGCAGGGGGTGGCACTGGGTGAGATTTAAGGTCCCTTCCAACCCAAACCATGTTTATTCCGTGATTCTGTTTCCACATTCCCACCACTCCCTAGTCCCGTGGCTCAGCTCTGGAGGGAATTTTTGGGTGTGCTATGGAGGCAACTCTACTTTCTTTAACTTTGGGGTTCCTCCAGAGCAATGACAGGTTCCTGCAGCCCTGAGGGACCTTTCTGAGGGACCATGGGACATTGCTGTGAGGGCGGCACTGAAACACCTGGACTCACCTGGACAATGACCTGGGCTGGTTTCTGGCAGTCCATGAGGAGCTGCTGAGGTGGGGCAGCAAGGCAGGGTGTGTGCACACAGGGAAGGGGGCAGGCTGGCTGCTGGCCCTGGGAAAGACAGTGCCCTCCTAGGGCCTCTCTCCCTTTGTGGAAAACAAAAAGCTGGCCCTCTACTCTTAAAAACAGCCCAACATTTGGCTCTTGATGCTTCTTTTGACATCACCACTGGCTGCCAGGGAGGTGCTCACCTCAGGTGCCCTTGCACAGATTGCAGGGGAGGTTTCCCTGCTCTCCAGGTGAATCTGCAGCTCTCAGGAGGGTTTCCATGCAGGGCCCCACACTCCATGAGCCCTTAGTGGGATGGAAGTGATGGAGCCAGAGAACTGAAACCACAGCTGGGTCACCAATGCCCCCCTCTCTGCCAGGGCCTCCTCTTCCTACACCACTTGGGATTCTTCTGTCATGCATCAACTCCAAGCTGCTGCACAAGAGCGAAGGAGAACAGACTCCACCAATGAATTTCCCCAGGGCTTTGTCCAGCCTGGAATGCCTTCCTTGAGAGGGCTTTCCCCAGCCTCCTGGGATAATGCCCCCGAGCCTGCTGCAGCTCTGATGGAGAGCATGCCCCTGCTCCGTGGCAGGTACTTCATCTGGGCTGGAGCTTCCTCCTCTCCCGTTTTCCTGCTGGTTGTCTCTGCAGCCAGTCCTTTGAGAGGCCTGCACTTCTCAGATGTTATGTCTGGAAGTTTGCTCTGTTTTTTTGGCTAAGGGGCCCAGGGTCTGGAAGTTGAGAGGCTTTTATGGGAACCCAAGTCCCCTTTTGACACGACTTCCTTGTGCTTAAATTTCAGGTTGAGTTACAGGCTCGAACAATTTCTGGTTGGATATCTTTCATTGTCAGAGGGGATTAGGGCAGTGATTATTTACATGCACCTCTATTACACAGAGTCTGTTTCTTTTCTTTCCTTTCTTTTTCCCCCAAGTGATTCCACATAATATGCAAAGCTTGATTGAAGCAGCCATAGATGGGGAGAGGGAGTGAATGAGGCTCCTGCTGTGCAAAGTGAAGATCTCTGAACTGGGGGATGCCTGTGGGGATGATGGTTATGGAATCCCAGAATTGTCTGGATTGGAAGGGACCCTAAAAATCATCTCATTCCATCCCCCTGCCAGAGACAGGGACACCTTCCACTAGGCCAGGTTGTTCAGAGCCCCATCCAACCTGGCTTGGTGCTTTGGGAGAGCATCCTCTTCCTCCTCCTCCTCCTCCTCCCACACGTGTCCCAGGCAGGCAGGTTCCCCCGGAGCATCACCTCTCTCCATTCCAGCACCGGCTGAATGCCTGGCACGCTGGGCTGCTGGTTTGATCTAGGGCAGCTCCTCTGGAGCCTTGGCTACTCCCCAAGAAATAGGGAGATATTTTTTTAGAACCCAGCGTGCATGAGTTTTAAAAGGGATTTTTGATAGAAGTCCCATTTACTCCTTTATTTGGCTTGGGAGGCTGCAGTGGAACAGATTTCTTTACATATCCTTGAGTGTTATTTGATTAAGGTTATGACTGCTAATAAACACTCCAGGGCTATTCTCCATCCCCACCACTTGTAATTCAGGCAAACTGTTGCCTGCATGGGACTACACCTTTTTTATATCAGTACAAGGGACCAGAGTGCTGATTCTGCTCCCCTTTCATCAGTTCGCCAGTGAATTGCTCACTTTGATTTATTCCAGCTTTATAATGTAAGGGAAAATAGAAACGGGAGGAGTGCCAGGAGTGTTTCTGGCACAATAACCAGTTTACTTCCTCTTCCTTCACTTTGCCATTTAGAATCACAAGTTCTTCTATAAAACAGCTACGAGAAGAGCACACATTGCCCTGGAGTAAGAAAAGCTGAAGCTGCAGAATTAAACTAACAGACCCCAAAATCTTGTTTGAAATGCAGGAGAAGCAGGTCCTGTGCTTGGAAAGGCAGAGGAAGGAAGGGAGCCCAGAGGACTCTGTTCTACCTGTCACCTAGAAAATGAGTGTATTTCTTAGTCTGCTTTGGTTTTGCTATGTAAGTAAATATTTTTGATTTTTCTGTGAGGGAAAAGAGAGGAAGTGGCACAGACACCTGTGGTACCAGCACTGCTGCAGCTGTGGTGGGACATCTCAGCACTCAGGGAGGGTGGGGAGGGAATCCCAGCCAAAACCAGTGAGTCCTGGGCTAGGGAAGGAGAGGCTCAGGTTCTTCTAGGGGCATGCAACAGGTCTGGAGAGGAGGAAGCACAGCCTCAAACCCAGAGACTCAGACCCTGGTCAGTGCAGTCACCAACATCTGGGCAACAACCAGGGCACTGCAGAAATTATAAACACAACAACTGTGCAGTGAAATCAGGATGTGCTTGGGTGTACCCAGATGTAACTGCAGACACACACTGACGGCCAGGTGGGAATCCAGGGGAGCACAGAGAGCTCCCTGCCTGCTCCCAGCTCTCCTGCTCCCCTTTCCCTGCAGCCTGGGGGCCGTGGTGGCTTTTCCTGAGCTCCCTGCCTGCTCCCAGCTCTCCTGCTCCCCTTTCCCTGCAGCCTGGGGGCCGTGGTGGCTTTTCCTGGCCCTGCAGCACCTCTGTCCACAGCAGCCCTAACAAGTCTTTAATGAAAAGCTGTGTGGGCCAGTCCCTAATTACACCCATCAGTTAAGCTGTCAGGGGCAGCTCTCAGCCTCCTTGGTTCATTATTAGACTCTGGGCCTTGATGAGCTGCAGTCAGGCATGAAAGGGCAACCTGAGCCCGTGGAGGTCTCCACTCCCCCACGGAGCTCAGGGGGTTTAGGTCTAGACCTGGTTTTTCAGGTCTGAGCTTTACCTAAAGCTAGGAAAGGAGTAGAGATTCAGATTCTTGAATTCCAAAATTTTCACATTTTCTGGTCTCTTAGAATCTTCAGGCTTCAGCATTTTGAAGATGAGATGCCTTCAGTGTAGGCTTTTCTGCAAAAACTCTTAAGGAATTGCAGCTCTGAGTGTTCAGCTTCCCTGCAAATGGGATGCAGGGATGAGTCCAAGCCATGGCATCTTTCAGCCACATCTGGATTTCTAAGTGTCCCAGAGGATGGTCTTGGGGGGCTATTTCCCCACATCGTGGTCCCTTTAAATTCACACCAGACCCAGTGGAAAACAGACATGCAGATGATGGGGTTTAATGACAACAGCACCAGTTTATTTGAACCAGGGTCTTGATGGGGAGATGTGTTTGTTTTCTCAGGCCACACATTATTAACTGATCCCCAGACTTTGTTTTTATAGTTGCATTGGGAGCGACTTCCCACTTGCCTCCCCTTTTCTCCACCAAAACACTCTGGCTCTGGAGTGGTGTGTGAGGCATCCTGAGCTGCTGCAGGGGATCAATTCCCATCCAGCAATCCTGCTGAATCCCACAGAACTGACTGGGAAAGCCACACTGGGAACTTCCTGCTGCTCTTTGGACAAGATCAGCTCCAGGCATCAGGCAGCAAGGCCAACGTGTTCCAGGGCCAGGCTGGATGGGGCTTGGAGCAACCTGGGGTATGCAAGGTGGCCCTGCCAAATGGAACAGGATGAGCTTTTGGAATTGTCTGCCCGGGGAGGTGGTGGAGTCACCATCCCTGGGTGTGTTTAACAAAGCCTGGATGTGGCACTGGGTGCCAGGGTTTAGCTGAGCTGTTGGGGCTGGGTTGGTCTCTTCCAACCTGGTCATTCTGGGATTGTGTGATTGTGAGTCTGTGATTCCATGATTTGGTGATTCTGTGGTTTGGTGATTCCATGTTTCTGTGATTCTATGATTTTGGGATCCCTTCCAACCCAAACTATTCTGAGATTCAATGATTCTGCTTCCTCTTAGTATGAAAGGGTAATAAGTTTTTGGTTTTTGTCTTCCCCATCTATCAGCCCCATTCTTATTCCAAAGCCCCTTTTCTCAGGACAAATCTGCCACTGCTGGATGCCTGTGCTGGGAGAGCAGAGCCAAGAGCTCCAAGTGAAACACTTACAGGACCTTGTTCTGGAGTTATGTTACACCAGGGCAGAACAGGCCTCTTGCTATTCCTTCCTCCATTCCACAAGTGTTGAAATGATGAATCATGGCTGTGCATCTCTTGCTGGGCAAGGGATGGGCTTTTGGGCAAAGGATTCTCCTCACCAGGTTCCCACCTGTGACTGGCAGAGTCTCCTCTGCTCTGTCTCAGCCTTTTCCTGACCAGCAGGAACCTGAAATGAAGCAGGCTGCTCTGGAGGGCTGGCAGGGGTCGGGGGTCTCTCTGAAGAGCTCCACACAGCTGTTAATCACCAAATATCTCTGGCTCCCAGCAGCTGTCTGGTGTTTATCTTCGCCTGATATCTGCTGGCCCGGGCTGTTTGCAGGCTGTGCAGCCAAGGCAAACACAGAGGGAGCTCAGAGCCTTTGCACACAGGGCTGAGCACGTGTGGTTGTGTGTGTGTGTGCAGGGCTGTGTCCTGCTGCTGCAGCTGGAAGTGCACAGCAGCGATCTGTGTTAATTAAACCTGCTGTTCTGTGCTGGGTGAAGGTGCACGAGTGTGGCTCAGAGAAGTTCTCCTGCTCAGTGATTCCCTGAGCTCTCTCTGAGCCTTATGGAGCTTTTGATAAAGTGGAATAATACAGAACTTCCCCAGTCCTCCAGCATCAGTCACACAGAGGCTTTAAAGTGCATCTCAAAGGCAGTTCCTGGCCATCCCTTTGGGAAAGGAGGAGGAGGAGGAGAGCTAGCAAAGTAAACTGTACCACCTGCAGAAGAGAAGGAGGGCTGACCCTATGGCTCCAATTAACCTGTCCTCACAGGTGTGGGAGGGCACAAGGTCACATAAATCAGGCTCAGGAGACACTGAGCTTTCCCAGGAAGGGTTGAGGGAGGGAGCTCTTGTCTGTTTGATGTCCTTTTTGTGGCAGGAAACTTGCAGTGACCTCAGAGATTAAAGGCTTGAGGAGCAGCAAGGAGGATGTGAGTGTGTTATACCTGATTTTCTGAAGGCTTTGACATTTCTTTTTCCCTGTTCCCAGGTCCTTTCTGTACCAGAGCATCCTGAGCTACCACAGGACAGCAGAGGATGTCCTGCCTGCATCTGAGTCACTGTTTGTGGGATAAGGGAGGGTTTAGCTCAGATTGTGGGTAGTGGGAACAAACTGGAGTTTTCTTTTATTGAATTTTAACTGCAAGCACCCAGAGAAGCACAAGGTTGTATTGCTGAAAGCTGTGAAGCTCCCAGCTGAAGGGTTTGTGGGTTTTGTTCACCCCGCAGTTGGCTGGATATTTAATATTGTTTTGTGCAGAGAGCTTGAGCTCCTGCTTGCTGCTGAGCCTCCCCTGGGGCTGCAGGGGCTGCCAGGCACTGAGCTAGGGGCCAGGGCTGCACAGGATGCTGTGTGCCTTGGGCTCCTCTGAGCTCTGCACTCCTGCAGGTTTCACCCTGAGCTGCACGGGACAGGCTGCAGTGCTGGCTGCTGCAGAGGGTGTTTTTTGGGAGGTGGGAAGCTGGAGGCCTGAGCTGAGCTGAGTTTTGGGCTGTGCACGACTGAGTGAGGGGGTGTGAGTTTGCTCTCCTCTTGCTCTGTGAGTACAGTGAGTGCTTTCCATGGACATTGTGCAACAAAGGCCTGGGCTCCCTCTAAAGCAGCTCTGCTGTCTTGGCTGTGAGTGCCCAGCTTTCCTTCAGGTCCAGCTCTGGTATTTATCAGTTAACTTCCTCCAGATCCTGGGAACAGCCCCAGCTGTCCTTCCCTCCAGCCCAGAGCACCCACTTCCTCCTGCCTTACCTCATCCTGCAACTGCTGTCCCCCAGGGCACCCTGGGCTGCTGCAGCCTCTCCGTCTGTCCTGTCCTCTGCAGGCAGCAAAGCCTCAGAGGAAGCAGCAGGGGAGGAGAAAGAAGACCAGGAGTGGTGGTGAGGCAGGAATGAGCTGTGTCGTGAGCCTGGAGGCACTGGGGGTGTGATAGATGAGTGATGCCATGGGTGACTCTCACAATTAAAAGGCAAATACATTATATATATATATAAAATATAGTATATATATTATATATAAAATATATATAATATATAAAATATATTATATATAATATATAAAATATATTTATTATATATATTTAGTATATACTAAATATGTATTGTATATTTATATAATATATAATATTATATAGTATATTTATATACTAAATATAATATATATTTAGTATATAAATATACTAAATATCTAGTATATTTGTATACTAAAAATACAAGTATATTTAATATATATATGTATATATGTTAGGAGAAGTTTTATAGGTTTAAAGTTATGTTTTACCCCCCTTGTGTTGTTATTGGGGTGCCCTGGGTTTGGGACATCTGGGAGGGTGGGATTGTTACCATGGCAACAGCTGACCTCCAATCAAGATTTAAGGCAGTGATTTCCAGCCCTAGACAGCAAAGAAGAAGTGCATGGACAGAACTTCGGGAGGAGCTAAAGAGTTAAAAGGTGAATCCTCCATTGTGTGGGTGAGAACATGGTGGGGAAAATCCTCTGCTCCTGGTGCTGTATTATTTTCTGTATTTAGTCTGCTGGTTTGTGAGGGTTTTTTGTGTTTTTGATTTTTTTTGGTTTTTTTTTTTTTTCGTTTTTTGGGTTTTTTTGCTTGTTTGTTTGGGGGTTTTTTTGTGTGTTTTTTTTTTGTTTGTTTTGTTTTGTTTGGTGGCCCTTTTTTTAATAAGATTTTAATAAACCTTTTAGATTTTTAGAAGTGAGTAGCATTTCTCACAGGGGTGAGCCTGGGTTGGGGGGGCACTGGCGCTATAAGGAGCTGTCAGGGGGCTCCTGCTGGAGCCTGGCTGAGGAAAAGCAATAGAGAGGCTGTGGTGGCTCTGTCCCATCTAAAATGCCAAACCCTTGGGCTGTCCAGCCTTTGCTGTAGGTGAGGGACTCCTCCAAAGGGAGAGCCCCCTCTTTCTGGAAGGAAAAGGACAGGAAGGGAGGAGTCCAGCTGGAGCAGACTCTCCAATAATGAACTTGTCAGCTGTTAATGAGCTGAGAGGATGGGGCAGCCCATGGATTTGCTGGACTCTGTGCAGTGGCTGCTCCTCTGAAAAGCCAAGTCTCCTGAGGAGCAGACAGCAGAGCCTTCCTTTCCTCTGTGGAACTCTCAGAGCAGGCTGTTTGGGATTGGCACACACCAGGGTGAAAATAGGAGTGAAAATCTGCCCAGGAAACCCGTGGTGCTGTATGGTGGAGACAGCTCAGGAGGCATCCCCAGCCTGGAGCTCCATCCCCTCTGCTTTATTGTCCTTGCAGCCTCATTTCCAGCCTTATTTCCTTGCAGCACCTTTGGCTTTGCCTCAGCAGATGCGCTCTGAGCAGAGCTGCCAGGTCTGGGGGCTGCCCCTGGACTCCTGATGCCCAGGGTGGGTCAGGGCACCTGTGGGACTGATGGGCACTGTGGCATCTAGCCCGGCCTCTTCCCACCCTAGAGGCACCAAAAACCTCAGGAAATTCCCAGGTTATAAATGAGGGAGGAGATGGCTGGCTCTCACAAGGAAGGGTGAACTTTGTGTGTGTGTTATGAGATGTTCTGTAGATGTGCAGCTATGTTATGTGTCCTCCCCCTTGCACTATTATTTTGGGATGGCCTCGGTACCCAGGGCATTTGGGGAGGGTTGGCTTGTTACCATGGCAACACCTGACCTCCAATCAAGATTCCAAAAATGCTCTCCACCACTGGATGGCAAGGGACAAGACTTTAAGAACTGGAAATATAAAAAGAGGAGCATCCTTTTCAAAGAAGAGCACATGGCTGGTAGTCATGGGGGCTCCCAGCCCTGTAATTTTTTCCTTATTTAGCCCTTTTGTTGTATTTTTTGTTAAAGTTTAATAAACTTTAAAATTTTAAAAAGTGAGCAGTCGTTTCTCCTGAAGGCCCACAGGATTCTGTGCCTTGGTTGGGCACTGTAGAAGCTGTGGGGTGCAGAGGGAGAGTGGCCTTGCCCTGCCCCTGCACAGCCCTACCAGGCAGAGCAGAGGGAAAAGGGGACAGAAAAATTACCCCCGGTGCTGCCTTCAAATTCCAGCCAGCTTCAAGTGCTTGTCCTGCCTGCAGGAAACAGAGGGGCTGGGCAGACCCTCTGGAGGGCTGTGGGGTTGCAGGGGGGTGATGTGCTGAGAAAATACCATTTTCTTCCCTGAGTGCTGCTGCTCTTCCTCAGCTTCCCTCGACATCCCCTGTCACCATCCCCAGTGCTGGTGGCACCCCAGCCTGTCCTGTGTCCCCCTGTCCTGGTGAGGGGTGTCTCATGCAGGGCCTGGTACTTGGGCATTTTTAGTCAGTTTGGGCATTTTTACTCAGTTTTCTCCCCTTCCCTTGTTTTGTTGGGAAGAACAAGCCAGAATCAAAACCCAGCTGTTGTCAGTGGGGGTCCTGTGGGTATTTGTGTCCTGAAATCAAATTTTCTTCCTGAGCTGTTGGATTTTGTCACTTCTGGCCCCCGCTTATTCAGGGAGCAGGTATCCTGCTCTTGTCCATCCCCTCCGTGCCCCTTGGCTGGTGTTTGGTGTTAGCTGAGGACATTTGGTGTAAGTCACCATGGAAAGACAAGGTTTCCCCTTTAAGTTAAACAGGGACATTGTTCCCTGCTTTAATGTGCTCTAATTTAAACAAAATTGTGTTTTTAATAAGTTCCTGGAGTTTGTGGCAGAACTCTGTTGGTAAATAAGTTTGGGGATTTTTCTAGAGAGGAAATTCTGCCTCTGAGTGAAGCTTGTTGAGTCAGGCAGGTCTTACAAGCAGAGCCTGTACAAAAATGTGTGTGAGCCCTCCTAAACCTTCTTGCAATTCCACGAACTTCAGCGTGGCTCTGGTGGTGCTTGGAGGGGGAACTTCATGCTGGAGTCACCTGGCACAGGTCCCAGCCAGGATGGAGGTCACTTCTATTGACCTGAGCTGCATTCAAAACAATCACTTAGGTGTGAAAAAATCCACTGCCTGTTCCCAGGGCTCCTCAGTCCCCACCCAGAGTATTTTTAAAATATTCATAATGAGCTGTCATCTTGGCCAGGGCTCACTTGGCCATTGAGGGCTGGTGGTAACAATGAGACCACAATGTGCAGGCAGAGGCAAAGGAATGAGGGGCTTTCTGCTGGTTTATTGTTTTCCCCTGCTCTCTTTAGCTGTTTGGAGTGCTGCAGTGGTTTCCAACAGCTGGCCCAGCCATCATCCTGATCGTGTTGCTCTGTGCTTCACTGAGCTGGGGGGACTTGGCAGCCCGGCAGCTGTCCCAGAGCCTGAGCCATGAATGAGCTCAGAGGGGAAGGAGAGCCTTGGATGGGAGAAAGTCTATTAGTGGTGGCTTTTTTTCCAAGTGAGAAGCTGACAGAGCTGACTGGATCCAGGCACAGCCTGAGCAGGTGCTGTGTGTGCTTTGCCCTCCTATGTTTCTCCTCCCCTGTCCTTTCCTGGACCTTTCTGGAGCACTTGGGGTGAGGGGTGACCACAAAATCTCCCCAAATTGGCCTTTCTGGCCATCCCAGCCCTGCCCTGGGAGGTCCCATGCAGCTCTGCCAGTCTGTCCCAGTGCTGATTCCCAGCTGCTCCTGGCTCTTCCCACTCTGATGCCCCACACAGATCTGTTTTTGAAGCTGTGCTTGAGTGCAACCTGCTGACAGCCTGTCAGAGGCTGCAAATCCCAAGTGCCAGAGCTGCTTAAAAAAGGGTTTTGGAGCAGGATCCTCAGTGTCCCTTAGAGCATCCCTCTGTCCAGGGCAGCACTGGCCTGACCTGACAGCTGGTGTGAGATTCTGAGGGTATTTTATAACATGCATGAGGGAGGGATGAGAGTCTCAGCCCTTATTTCATGCCCGTGTCTCAAAATGATGTGGGCTGTGTTTTAAGTTTCCTTAAAATAATCCACACAGACCCAGTGAAGCTGCAGCGTGGTGTGAGGGTGTGATTCCCTCCTCTGGAGCCTAAAGCACTCGATGGACATGGTGACCCCTCTCTAAAATGTGGCTTGCACAGCAAAATCCCACTCCTGAGCAGGTGTGTGTGAAGGGGGAGAAAAGCAGAGAAATGTGTCATGGTACTTTCCGGGGGTGACAGGAGTTGGGCAAAGCACCCCAAGCTGCTCCTGCTTTTAAAGAGCTCATCTTCAGCTGGTTTGTGCCTGCAGCACTGGGGGCACTCCTGGGGCTCCATTTGCAGGGCAGTTTGTGGAGATGGTGACCACGTGTGCCAGGATCATCTCCAGCAAGGGGTGGGGAAGGCTGAATCCAAACCTCCCATGAGACTCTGCATGCTCTGAGCTTTAGCAGGAAAGAACACCAGGGAGTGCTTTGCTGTCCCCTAGATCTGCACTGTGGCAGGGTGTTCTCACTCCTGCTCTGCTGTTCCCCTTTCCCACCAAGCCTTGGCTCCTCTGGTGTGTGATAGAAGCTCCCTCTGGGTGCAGGGTTGGCTGCTTTGCCTTGATCTCATCTCCTGGCATCTGGAAAGCTCCTGACCTGTGTTATTCCTGGCCTGTGTCTCATCTCTCCATGGTGATGATCCCCCAGAATGTTTTGCTGGAGCTCTCAGTTTAGATTTGTGCTGGTTCCTGCAGGTTTTATCGAGGATGGTGCTCTGTGTGCCATTCCCCTGGGCATGCCCATCCTTCCTCCTGTTGTTTCGCAGCCCAGCTGCCCTGGTGTGCTGCATCCTGCTGGGAGGTCAGGATCAGCTGTTTCTGCTGGGAAAACCCCTTTGTTTTTGGCAGGGGTGGACTGAAAGCCAAGTTGTTGGTTGGTTTTGGGCTTCTCAGGCTTGTTTTCCTCCAAGCTCTGCCCTCAGGGAGCACAGAAGAACCACAAAGTGGGGCAGTGGTAAGCCCAGGGCTGAGACAGCTGTTGATGCCTTAAGATTTTAGCCTTTATATTTTCCAAATCCTGTGCTGCATTAGTGCATGATTCTAGCTCCATGTGAAGTGTCAGCTCCTGTCTTCACACTTTGGTCAGACAAAACAATTCCTCTGGGCCTGGAAGCCAAGGACACCCAACAGCCTCAGGCCCAGAAAATGATAAACAAAAATAAACTGGGGAGGAGCAAACTGGGGGAATGGGAGTTCATTGCCTGAAGCTGTAATTAGAGGATTAACTCCTGATATGTAAATGGACCAAACTCAAATCTGCCTGAAAAACTCGTGAGCCTGTCCAGCCTGGGTGCAGCCTCTGGGAGGCTCTGACTGCCCAAGGTGAATCTGTTAAAGGCCTTTAATGAATTCCCACTTTATTCTCCTGACTCTGTCTGGCCTCTGTTCTGGGCAGCCACTCCAAGACATCACCAGAGTGAGGGAATAATCAACTTTTCTACTCTAATGCTCATTGAAGGTGCCAGGCCTTCCCAGGCAGGTGCCACGCTCTGGCAGGGAACAGGCCAGGAACTAGCTCCAGAGTTGGAAAGCCAGTTGGAAATTCCAGTTGGAATTGTGGAAAGAACACTTGTGGGTTCATTTAGATACCAGTGCCCTGCTGCTCTTTGGAGGGTGTTTGTTACCTGGCACTTGAAGCTATAAATTTTTTGATGACAAAAAAATGTGCAAACAAATTTGTGCACCTGAAAGGGCTTTTAAAGCTGTGAGAGGAGGGCTGGGATGGTTCCTAAGTCATGGAAGGGAACTGGTCGGGGGAGACAGTCTTAATTCTTTGACAAAATGTGGAACTGCAGTAGTGAAATCCACATTAAATTAAGACAGATGAGTGCGGAAGGAGCTGTTGGAGGAGTTGGCTGTGTTCAGCACAAGAGAGCCAAATCTGTGTTCCCTTGGTTGTGTCTCAACACCAGAGATGCCTTCAGCTGCCTGGCATGGGGCTAGTTCTGCTAAGCTTGGGTTGAAATAGGAGTTTTCACGTGGTTACATTGAACTTTGAATGAAGGCTTTGGCTCTGCCACAATTTTTTTCTGCACTGAGAGGAGGGAGCTCTGGCCTCTGCTGCTTTCTCTGACAACAAACCCGATTTTGAGGTGTGCAGGAGAGCACTAAATCTCAGCTCCCTGTGAGTTATTTCCTTTGAGCTCTTGATTACACTCTAGCACATGCACCCCTGGTATGATCCAGGATGGATGAGGTTCCATCCATTTCTTGTGAATACCTCATGGATCTCCAACAGCTGTAAGCAATTTATTTTGGGTGCAATCAGTTAACATTTTGTTGAAGTGCTTTGAAGATGTACAGCATCCTCAAACGCTGAGCTTTGTTTCATTATTATTACTATTTAACATCTCTATGCAGCTGAACTACTGTCAGACATCCTCACTTAATAACAGGTTTTGTGTCTGGATTGTCTCTGCAAAGGCAGATTTTTGGCCCAGGGGATGGTGCAGTGATCTAATAGAGTTTGCAGTTACATACTGCCTGTCATCCCAGTCTCCCAGTGTGCTTCACAGGCACCACTTCATTCTCACCTTTTGGTAGGGCAGGCTGGCAATCCATCATCTGATTCCATGGTGTCCGTGCACAGGCTGAGGGGAAAGGGTGGCCTTTGTGGGGTGAAACAGGGAGGAGCCAGAGCCAGGTTCCCCAGACCCTGCTCTCCCCATTTTGGGTGAAACAGGGAGGAACCAGACCCAGGTTCCCCAGACCCTGCTCTCCCCATTTTGGGGTGAAACAGGGAGGAACCAGAGCCAGGTTCCCCAGACCCTGCTCTCCCCAGTTTGGGAGGTGAAACAGGGAGAGATCAGACCCAGATTCTCCAGACCCTGCTCTCCCCTTTTTGGGGTGAAACAGGGAAGAATTAGGCCCAGGTTCCCCAGACCCTGCTCTCCCCATTTTGGGGTGAAACAGGGAGGAATCAGACCCAGGTTCCCCAGACCCTGCTCTCCCCATTGCAGTTCCAGTGCCCTTTCCCTGCATCCACACCACAGCCTCACAGGAACCTCTCCTACTCCTTGCAAAGGGATCTGACAACTGCTGTCTTTAAATATTCTTATTTTGGATCAAAAAGCCCAGAGCTGGAGATTGCTGCTGTGCAGAAACCTTGTGCACTGCAGAGGTTGGAACTGAGACACCCAGGGTGAACAGGAAAGCAGCACTGAGCAGCTGCCATGTGAAATTTGGAATGAGGTTTCTGTCATCAAGGGATGGGTTGTTGTCTTTGCTTTCTCTTCTTGTGATGCCACCTGCAGACCAGGCATTGACTATGTTATTTAATTCCATTATTCCATTTCTGGCCAGCAGGATAGCTGGCAGAGCTCTCCAAGAAGCTGCTGTTTGGGATGCTGTGGGAAACCAGTCTGACCAGAGGCCACCCAGCAGCCTAAATCCCCCTCCTGGGAGTGGGGAGGAACTGAGCAGGGCAGAGCAGGGCAGCTTTCTTGTCTGTCCTGTGGCTGTCAATCCCCCCACTTTCCACCAGAAACATTTAAAAAATCCCTTTAAAACTGAGGATGTGATATGAGGAGATGGAGATGTGGAGATCCATCACGTCTTGCACATCAACATCTAGCCTGGAAGACTTGGAAAGCAGTTCCTCCCCTCCCTGCATCCCCCAACCCACCCCAGGGACAGCAATAACGTGGAAATGAAATCAATTAACCAGCTCTGCTGTTCTGACAAATACAGAGCAACTCTTCATGAAGGCCTCGGTGCTGTTTCCCTGCCAGGAGTCCTTTAAACAGCATCATTAGTGACTTATCTCTGCTGGAGAGACCCCACGGGTCACTGCTGGCCTGAACATCTGTCTGCAGCTCCAGATGTTTGCACCCTGTGTGGGGAACCTCCTTCCCTCAGCCACACCTGGGACACAGATTTACAGCTCCCTCTGGGGCTCAGAGCAAAGTCTGGGTTGTGAAAAACACGTTCACTCCGCTGTGAAAATGTGAAATGTGTAATAAAGGACAATGGGAGACAAGGAGCACAGAGCAAAGGCGCTCAGCCAAGAGCACCCTGTTCTCTTCAGGGATACCCCTTAAATGCTTTTTAATTACATCAGCCTGCTGCATATTCATAGACCTTTTGCATAGTAAACGTTTTCTCCAAACTAGTTTACATATCCAAGAACTGTTTAGCATGGCTCCTCCTTGGGTTCACCTTTTTAGAGCATGTGGATTCCTTGGTTGTGGTTTTTAGTCCTTTTTTATCATCACTTCTGTTTTTTTGGGCCTTGGCCCAAATGCCTTCAGATGGTGAGTGTTTGTCACAGTCACATTTTCTGAAAAATCCCTTTGCCCAGGGTTTTTCTCCTGGGAAGCTGAGAAGCCTCAGAGAAAAAGGAAAACAGTATTATCTCATTTGCTTCCCCTGTGTTTTGCTCCTTTGGAATGTGGTTGGAGATTGTTCACCCACAGGTGATTGTTTGATTGGTTTCTGCTGTGAATTATTTTGACTCATGGCCAATCAGGGCCATGCTGTGTCAAGACTCTGGAGAGAGTCACGAGTTTTCATTATTATCTTTTAGCCTTCTGTGAGTATCCTTGATGCATTCTTTAGTATAGTATTTTTTAATATAATATAGTATCATAAAATAATAAATTCACCTTCTGAGAACATGGAGTCAGATTCATCATCCCTTCCTTCATTGGGACACCCCATAAATACAATAATTGTTGATGGTTGGCAGATCTGTACAGGTGTCCTCATCCTGTGTTCATGGCATTTTAACACAAGCATACGCATATCAGCTATTTCACTAAGCTTAATTAACAACAGAAATAAAAACTATATCTTTATAACAAAGTTACTTTAACACCACACATATAAAATCCATTTTTATATTTGTGAAAAGCTAATATTATAATGTGTATCTATAACAGGGTGACTGACAGCCCGAGCAGGGAAAATCCCTCCTGCTTACTCACAGCTTTACAAACGCCCTGCTCCTTGCAGGGAAAGCTTTTCCTGATATCCAGGCAGCTGTAATGGGTGAAAAATGCCCTAAAGAGGCACTTAGGGCTGCCCTAAGCAGTCCTCAGTGGGACTGGGAGTTGGGCTGTAGATTCTGAGTCTTGGACCCTCTTACCACCGGCAGCCAATTTATCCTCCCAATATTTTCATTAAGAAAACAATGTTATCTGCATCCTAAAGAAGAGGCTGTTGGTGCCCTCGAGTCTCCTTGGTCCCAGTGCCTCCAGCTGCTGCTTTACTGGAGTCTGAATTTCTTAAATGTCCCCTTGCTCCCCATGTCACCGAAAGGGATTTCAGATGACTGAATGTGGCCCTTCACCACTGCCACAAAAGTGCATCCCAGGCAAGGGATGCAAAACCTTTTAACCCCAGTGAAAGTCCTCACTTTTGGACTCGCCTTGTGGTGTTAAACATGCAGCTGTGCCACTGAGGTTGCCCAGGTTCCCTGTCTGTGCCAGGTTTGTGCTGAAGCTGTCTCCTGCAGGCAGTGCTGTGCAGGGTCAGCTCTGCCCAGTGAGCTGAGGTTCAGGATTGGCAGCCTGATAAAATAAACCAGCCAAAAATTTGCCTGGAATTCTAAAGTCTGGTTTAGGGCTGTTAAATTTGAAACCAATCAAGCCAAACTTTGAAACCCATTTACTTTCTGAACTCTTCTTTGCTTGCTTGTTCAAATACTGGGACGGAAGCCAGTGCTGGAAATGAAGTCACTTTTGAAAATGGCTGCTCTCCCCAGAAGGAGGCTCTGAAAATTCCCATTGTAATTTAAAGTCATTTTTCCCCCCTCCTCCACCCCCCAAAAAATATGATGCACTTGGCTTCCGAATCAGCCCCTCCCATATGTCCTTACATTAAAATAAAAAGGGGAAAGGGGGGAAGATACTGGCACTGCAGGGCCTTTTTTACGACACCAATTTTATTGTATAGGATCCAGCCCATTGACAGGTTATAAAATTTTATTGGAAGCAGATCCGGCCTGTCAATGGGCTGACCAGTGCCCCTGGCTGGGATTCACCCCAAGTTTGGGGCATTTTCTGGACTTTGGCTGGGTCATCCCTGGGGAGAATTCCCTGCAGGGAAAGCAGCACTGGCACAGGGTGTGAGTCAGTTCCCACAGAGACGTGGTGCTGACAGGCTCTGTGGTGAATCTTTGGGGTGGAACACATGGCCAGGGTTATTCGTGCAAGTAGGGCTTTCCCTGGCAGCTGCATTGCACTTGGATAAAATTCCCAGGAATGCAAGGGCAGCTACGGATGCATTGTCAACACTGGGTGTGAGGTCTGCAGAAGAGGACCATCCACCTCACAGAACCCACCAGAAAAAGTGCAGACCAAGGTTGTGCTGTTACTTGTGAACTTGGAAGGGAGCTTTTTCTTAGGAAAATGGCTCTTGGTTCCAAAGGAAAGCTGTTATTAATTCCTGTGTGCTTTTGCAGGAGACCTGGCCCACCTGTGGCTCGAGTTTAATGTGCCTTGTATGTGCAAGAGCCTTGGGGACTGCCCACCAAAAGTCCCTCAAGGGCTTTGGAGTTTCTCCCAGCAGTCCTTGATGATTTGGGTTCACCTTATGTACAACGTGAGAAATGCTACTCACTTCCAAAAATTTCAAAGGTTTATTAAAACCTTATCAAAAAATAAAACAGCAGACTGAATAGAGAAAATATTACAGTGCCAGGAGAAGAGGATTTTTCCCACCATGTGCTCACCTACACAATGGAGGTTTCACCTTTTAACCCTTTAGCCCCTCCCAAAGTTCTGTCCATTGACTCCTTCTCAATGTCCAGGGGTGGAGATACTGCCTTAAATATTTTTTTGGAGGTCAGCTGTTGCCATGGTAACAATCCCACCCTCCCAGATGTCCCAAACCCAGGCCACCCCTGATAACAACACAAGGGGGGTAAAACACAACTATAAATGTATAAAACTTCTCCTAACACAGATCCATGATATTTGCCTTGTAATTGTGAGAGTCACCCATGGCATTACTCATCTGTCACAACAACAAGGACAAATTCTGCCTTTACCTGCCCTTCTGTGCCTGTTCCCCTCTTTGTGCTGAGCTGCTGCAGCAAAGTTTGTCCAAAACAGAGCGAGATCCCTTGTGGGGGCAGGGTGCCAGATCTGCAGTGTTCCCAGGGCAATGAACTCGAATAACTCTTTCCCTTTGAGACTCTCAGAGACCCCCAGCAGGCCAGGGCTGTGTCCCCCTGCCAGACCCCTCACCTTGTTGGCCCGTGCCAGTTTGGCTGTGCTGTCAGAGTCGTTTTCTGGGGGAGCAGCATGAGGTAAAGCCCTGGTTTTGTATCCACAACAGTGTTGCATCAAGGTTGCCGCGTGTCATTTCATCACTCTGGCAAACGACGGGCTCAGGGCTTGGAGTGTGGAACCTTATTTTTTAATAAAGGAAAAATCTTTGCACTTTTTATTCTGCAGCTGTCAGCGATCTCACTTGGCTGGGCCCTGGAGGAGTTCAGCTGGCCCTCGTGTTAAGGAAAACCAACAAATTAGTACAGATGTTTTTCTGAGAGCCACGGGGATCAGGGATCAGTGATTTAATACTGCCTGATATTTGATAGGGGACGCCCAGGGAATATGTGTTGGAAACCAGGAAGTAATATTACTTGAAATCAAAATATAAATATGTTCCTAAAGGTTTAGGTAATTTTTTCAATTTCCCCTTGTACAGTTTTAAATGAGGTCTCTCCTTCTCCTCCTGTTCTTCCTGCACTTGTTCATGCAGGATTCAAAAAGCCAGGGAGTAAAATGGAGAATTTTACTGGGGGGTTTTGTAGAATTATGGAATACCAGAATGGTTTGTGTTAGAAACGACCTTCAAAGTAATTTTATTCCACCCCCTGCCATGGGCAGGGACACCTCTCACTGTCCCAGGCTGCTCCAAGCCCTGTCCAGCCTGGCCTTGGGCACTGCCAGGGATCCAGGGGCAGCCACAGCTGCTCTGGGCACCCTGTGCCAGGGCCTGCCCGCCCTCACAGGGAACAATTCCTAATTCCCAATATCCCATCCAGCCCTGCCCTCTGGCAGTGGGAGCCATTCCCTGTGTCCTGTCCCTCCATCCCTTGTCCCCAGTCCCTCTCCAGCTCTCCTGGAGCCCCTTCAGGCCCTGGAGGGGCTCTGAGCTCTCCCTGGAGCCTTCTCCTCTCCAGGTGAGCACTCCCAGCTCTCCCAGCCTGGCTCCCGAGCAGAGGGGCTCCAGCCCTGGAGCATCTCCGTGATCTCTGGACTCACTCCACCAAGCCAGCATCTTTTTGGAGGCTTTAGCACAGCTGAGGAGCACACATTTGAAAGTAGCCATCAGTGCCAGAGGTAGAATTTTGCCTTTAGGAAGCATTCAGGCTTCAGGATCCACCATTCATTGAGCCCTCCCTGCTTCTTCCAACCCTGAGAACTGATGAGAATCAGGATATTCCATGATCCTGTAACTCTGTGAACTGAGTTGGACCCACAAGGATCATCAATTCCAACTCCTGGCCTTCAGCTCAAAGCTCCTGCCAGGATACATCCTTAGGAAGGGACAGCATGGAGATGGGAAGTCACTGTGGCACCACTCCTCTTGTTGACATGCCAACAAGTCATTTTTCTGAGGGCTTTGGAGCAGTCCTTGATTCCTGATGGTCCAAAAGGCCACGTGTCTGTTGTGTTTGAACATTTTATATTCATGCTATTTTTTTATATTAATGCTCTTTCAGCATTCATATTCATACATTTCAGCATTTTACACTCATGTACAAGGTATGAAACCAAGTGTAGCAAGGGAAGGTCAAGCCATTTCCCACATGCTCTGAATTTAGTTGACATCTCTGAGTAGACTTATCATGGCCATGAGGAGTATCTGCAATTCTTCTTGGTGCTTCTGGACACTCAGGACCTCCTGATGTGTCCTGCTGGTGAGTCTTTGCCTGCCACATCTCCTCCACGGGGTTTTTGTGTTGCTCAATGGCTTCACCACTGCTGGGTTGGGTTTGCTGATACCTAAGTAAGTCACAGCATGAGAATTTATTCACACCCTCCAAAAACCACAAGATATGGAAAAATTCATGTTATTCTTGACTCTCAAAAACATGGCAGTGACTGAGATGAAGTCATAAGGGCTCTGCAATGACCATCAGGGGGATTTTGAAAGAATTCCCCAGCCCTCTCTCTGTCCCTGGAATGCCCGGGGTACCCCAGCTGCCTGGCACAGGGGAGTGCATTGCTCAGGACTGGCAATTTTGGAGTGAAAAATTACTTTTCTGCTCAACTTGCTGCTGCCCCACTTGGAGCTGGCAGGCCTCATGAGCAGGCACAAGATTACAGGGTTGTGGCTGAAGATTTTTGAGGTTTAAAACTGGCTGGCTTGTGAAGGTCACAGCACAGCTGAGCCCCCAGGCTGCTGCTGGGCCTGGGGCAGGGCAGGGATGCTGCTGGAGCTGAGGTGCCTCCTCTGGGTAATGTGGAGCTCTGGAGCATGAGGAGGTTTGGCTGCTCAACACCCATTGCTTCATTCTGGACGATGACACAACCAGCAACTCTTTCCCCTCACATTTCCCAAGCCCTTCCTGATGTGTAATGGATTTACTGGTCCCTCACCAGTGGGATGTTGCTGTGTCCTGGTTCTCGTTGCTGTTTCAGTGTCACAGCTTTTGGTGTGTGCCTGGAAACATCCCCAGTGTTCATCCTTGTGCTGCAGTGCGTGGATTTGGACTCAAACAAATGAGTTGTTATGAAAGTGATGTTGAGGTTGTGCTGAAAACAAAACTAATTAGAAGCCAATGGGCTTCTTGGTCATGGAAGTGTTGAGCCAAGGAAATCCAGAGCGGGAGTGACAATGTCCTGCCCTTCACACCAGGGAAATTCCTCCTGAAATTCCTGCTGTGGCTCTTCCTCTCCCCTTGCTCCTCCAGTTGTGCCTTCCTGCAGCACACAGAGACCCAGGGGTTGCTTGCCTACCTTACCCCAGGATTTCTTGGCTTGCTGGGATTCTGTAACTCTTTTGGTAGTCCTTCTACAGGGATAGGAAGGCTGAGGTTTTTGTAAGGCCTCAGTTGGCTTTAAATTGTATAAACTTTGTACTCCTTTTACATCCAGCCTGCAAACTTAAGGAACATATTCAACTCTGAAACAATTTCTCAACTCGGTGACAAATCTGCTTCCTATAAACCCAAGCTGTTGGCATTTGCTCTTACTCTCCTTTAATGCTTTATTAATGAAGTTCTTTTACAGCTGTTCCATTATTTCACCTGGGATAAGAGTCAGGGTCACAGGTGGATAATTATGTGGGTCATCCTGTTTCTATCCTCTTAAAACTCTGGCACAACATGAGCTTTCTTCCAGCCCTCAGTGTTCCAAAGACTTATTAAAAGTCAACATTAACGATCCAGAGCACTTTCTGGCCAGGTCTCTTTTTAAATACGAGTTCTCTGTGCTTGCTGATTTCAAAAGCCCTCATTTACTAGCTGTGGTTTAACATCCTCCTCGGTTACTCTTGGATTAGGAGCTATTTCATCATCGCGTGACACCAGCAAATCCCATGGCTTCCTCCCAAATCCCAGTGGCTGGAGTACCTTGGAGCTCTGGAAATACCCCTGCTCCCCCTGGCTGAGTTGATTGTACTCCTTGTGGCATTCACATTCTCTGAAAAAAACCCTTCACCCAGGATTTTTCTCCTGGGAAGCTGAGAAGCCTCAGAAAAAGGAAAACAATTCTTATCTCATTGTTTCTCCTGTGTTGTGCTCATGTGTGGAATGTGTTTGGAGATTGTTTACCCACAGGTGATTGTTTCATTGGATTCTGGTGTGAATTATTTTCACTCCTTGGCCAACCAGGGCCAAGCTGTGTTGACACTCTGGAAAGAGTAATGAGTTTTCATTATTATCTCTTTAGCATTGAGTAAGTATCCTTTCTGTATTCTTTAGTATAGTTTAGTATAGTATTCTTTAATACAATACAGTATTATAAAGTAATAAATTCACCTTCTGAGAACATGGAGTCAGATTCATCATTCCTGCCTTTGTCGGGGCACTCCCTGCAAATACAATAACTCCTTTTGTCAAGTCAAAACCATTGTTGAGGGTTTTTTTCCTCCAGAGTTATCTGAGGTGTTTGTCCCAGAGGGAATGATGCAGAAATTTGCTGTTTCCAGGCGGGGACATCATCACCACGGGGTGAGGAGCTGCACGTGGCATCAAGCACCAGTCCAGGGGCAGGGAGAAAAGGAAGGAGGGGCAAGGAAGCTTTTCTGCAGTGGAGATTGCCCTAGTGGGGGGTGGAGAGTGCACACGTGTCCAGAATCAAGAATGAGGGAATCCCATGGGTTGGAAGGGACCTTAAAGTTCATCCTATTCTATGTCCTGCCATGGCAGGGACACCTTCCACTGTCCCAGGATGCTCCAAGCCCCAGTGTCCAGCCTGGCCTTGGGCACTGCAGGGATCCAGGGGCAGCCCCAGCTGCTCTGGGCACCCTGTGCCAGGGCCCCACCACCCTCACAGGGACGAATTTCTTCCCAATATCCCATCTAAATATCTTTCAGTTTAAAGCCTTTCCCTTTGTTCTATAGAAATGCCCCAGAGGAAACCCCTGGGACACGTTAGGGTGGGATAGGGACCATGTGTGTGGCCCTTGGATCACAGCAGGATGATGATGGGGTGAAGGCAGAAAGTGGGAAAAGACCCTCTGGGTTGGCACTGAAGGGACATCTGTGGCATTAGTGGCACAAGAACCCATAAAGGGGTAACCAGAGAGAAAACCAGACTCGGCTGGGGTCTCCTGGAGACTCTCCTTGGAGAGCTGCTGCTAATGTGGGAACAAAAGGGTGAGCAGGGGAGCAGGGGAACAGGGGTTTAGCAGTGGGCCAGGGAGGCAGGAGTGGAAGAGAGGCCTTCCATGAGTGGAAGTCATCCTTTGATTGCTGCCACATGGATGCAAGAGCTTGGATAAGCCGTGGAAGAGCTGGCATTGCACATCTGAAACAGGAGTTGTTCAGGCTGGGAGGGGCTGCAGAAGTGGAAGGCAGGAAACCCCTGAGCACAGACAGGGAGGGGGCAAAATGGTACAATGTGGGTGTTGAGGTCTCTCTTATTTCTGGACAACTCAGAGTTTCCTGCTCGAAAGGGGAAGTAGGATGTGAACTGATGTGAGATGGTGTCTGGCCAAAGTGGTGAGCAGGATGAGTGCTCCCTACGTAGGTGGTTGTTTAAGGATGAGCTTTGTTTTGGAAAAGTATCACAGAGTAACAGCTGCTGGATCACTTCTCCTTCTGCTTTATCACAGTTGTGCTCTGAATCTCTGGAAACAAAGTGCCATGTATGATGTGGGAGATTTTTTTGCTCCTCTTGCTGGGTGAGAAGGAACTGAGCACAGAATGGAGCTCAGTAAAGCAGAGGTGGCTCCCAGCTTCCTCTAATTATGCTTTTCTCTGCTTCAGACAGTTTAAAATTAGCCTGTGTGCCAATTCTGTCTTCCTGCAGATCTAGGCAGAGATTTTAAACTTTGTATTGCAAAAGGTGACCTGTTCAGAAAAAAAAAATTTCCAAACCTTCCATGCATGCTTCTGTTGGCCTTTCTGATCCCACATCAGTTGAATATGTGCTGCCTCAGGGTTTAGCCCATTAAATCGACCTAGAGTTAAAAATTCTGGGTGAGTTCAGCACAAATAGTGCCCAGATTCCCATCAAACTGTGAACATCTTGCAAATAAACATATGTCAGTGCAAAGACACTCTACACCTGTGACCTGTGTTACTTGTGATGCCTCCAGATCTCTTTTGAAATGGATTCTCGAATTATGTCACTTTTTGCCTGGTGTTTACTCAGGTACTTGCTATGACACAGAAGAAAACAAGTCAATGTCAGGAAATAGTGGCTACTTGTGGTGATTTATCCTCAGCCAGATAATTTAATTGTCTTTCCTGCTGGGTAACCAGATATGAGGATGGGGAAGAGTAAACTTGGATGTGTTCAGCTTGCAGGTTGTTGGCACTGCTGTGGTCCTTTCCCTGCCCTGGGAAGCACGGTCTGGAGGCTGCTGTGAAGAGGTAGAAGTGAGCAGGAGAAAACCAGACACAGAACAGTTGCTGGTGGTTCGCTGCCAAAACAGCAAACTTAATAAAGTGAGATTTTGCCAGGCATGGAAAAAAAAAAAAACAACCCCACTCAAACCCAAAGTGTTTCATAATCCCTGAGGCTGTGGATGATAGGAGAGGGAATACTTGTGTCAGTGCTGCCAGTCAGGGAGGTGCTGCCCGAGGATGGGATTAGCTTTGGAGGTGGCTGTTGCAGTGGAGAGAAACCCCCTCCCTCCTGGGTGGGGAACAAACCCCTGGATGTAATTTGTCATGGATAAAGTTTGCACATAAATCACCAGGTGCATAACTAGAGGAGGAAGAAGCACTGGCCAGGGAAAGCTCTGCCTGGGAGGGTTTGGGGCTGACCTAAGCTTGGGTCTCTGGTGGCTTTTGTATTGCAAATAAAAAGACAAGTATCGTGCTGGGAAGTATAAACAGGGCTCTCAAGCCTTCAGGCTCCACATGAACGTGCTGTCAGCTGTCCCTGGGAGGAGCTGGTGATGGTGGGGATTATCTTTAAGTGTTCTGGATGTGCACATTCAGGTGTCAAAGCCAGCAACATGTGCATATTCATCCCTCCTTAGACTTAGAAGTGCCTTCAGGAGTGATGGAGAATGAAAAGGTGTGCAATGCCCCTGGCACCTTTCCTCTCTCTGGTGGCTCCTCTGGGAGCTTTGAACTGCTGAAGGGGTGAGGAGTCCTCAGGCTTTGAATGCAAGCCATTCCCCAGTGGCAAATTGTTCCCAGCGCTGCAAACCCTGGAATGACTCTGACAATTCAACAGGGAGCAGCCTCCACCGGGCACCTCCCTCTCCTAAACCTTCCAGGAGAAAAGGCTGAGAAGCTTGAGCAGGTCCAGAGGGGAAAATGAGGCTGGAGAGGGGCTGGGAACACAAACCCTGAGAGGAACCCCTGAGGGAGCTGGGGGTGCTCAGCCTGGAGAAAAGGAGACTCAGGGGTGCCCTCATCACTCTGCACAGCTCCTGAAAGGTGCCTGTGCTCAGCTGGGGCTGGGCTCTTTCTGCAGGCACTGACACAACCAGAGCACACAGCCTCCAGCTGCACCAAGGGAAATACAGGCTGGATATCAGGAAAAAGTTTTTTACAGAAAAGTGATAAAGTTCTGGAATGGCTGCCCGGGGAGGTGGTGCAGTCACCATCCCTGGGTGTGTTTAACAAAGCCTGGATGTGGCACTGGGTGCCAGGGTTGAGTTGAGGGGTTGGGGCTGGGCTGGACTCGATGATCTTGAAGCTCTCCTCCAACCCTGTGATTCTGTGAGTTCCATTTATCAGGAACAGCAGCTTTCAGGTGAGGACACAGTTAGGTGGGATTTCAGCTTGGAGCAGACCCAAATAATGAAATTACCCAGTAGCACCCAGAACATCAGGACCTGCACGTTTCGAGCTTGCTCCTCATGGTTTTGGAGGGCAGATGAGCTGGGAATTGGGAATTGGGCCCCCCATGCCTTCCTCTGCCAGTTTGGAGCCTGGCAGATGTTGTAAGGGAGGATGTGCATTCCCTCTGTGCCACCGACCTGCTGTTACTCATGTGGGAAATTTGGCAATGTTATATTTGGGAATATACCACCCAAAAGCTGGGATAGGGCATCCTGTGGCAAGGAGTTGTTATGTTCAAGGAAATCACCTTTTCTGAAGTGTGTTGGGTGTTTCAGCTTTGGTGTAACCACTGGAGTGTTCCCACAGGATTTTAATGATGTGTTGTAGAACAATTTGCAGTGTCTTGTGTGCAGAAATTCAGAAGTCTGAGCTGGGAGTTGTCATAAACCAGACTTTGCTGTCGAGAGTCTTGGGGATTTATGAAACTGGAGGATGTGATGATAAGGTGAGTAGCTGCAGGGCTCTTCCCTCTGAAAGATAGCTTTGGTCTCCAAACCTGGATGGCCCCAGGGGTGGGGGAGGCGCAGGGAGAGGAGCTGCTGAAGTCTGACACGTGGGAGGCATGGCTGTGGGAATTAGGATGCTGAGCTCCTTCCCAGCACTGCAGCAGGCCGTGTGTGACTCCTGGGTGAGCCCCTCTGAGTCACAGGAACCAGTGATAACGATAATCCTTTGCTCCAGTCCTGTCTGGCTGCTTCACCAGACTCCAAACTTTCTGGGAAGGAACATCCTCTACTATTATCATTATTAGCCTAATTGTGGTGCCACAGTCACAAACTTTATCATCTGTTCCTGTGTTTTGCTGAAGTGTAACAAAACAACCAAATTTTTGGTAATGTGCAACTCCAACCTGACTCAACAGGAGCTGCAGTAGAGAGGCAGGCTTTTACTGTGCTCCATAACCATTGATCCATGGCTCTCCTCAGGTACTTCTGACTGCAAAATGGGATGGAATATTCTGCTTTGCCTTCAGATCTCATTGGGTGATGATTGCTGGGGAAGCCAGCTGAGATTTAGGTGTTTACACCTCATGTGGGTTCAGGCAGATTCCACTGCCCATAATTTCTGACCCCAAAGCAATCCATTGGTGTTCCCAGCTGTTTTGGAAGAGCAGGAATGCCTGGAGGTGTTGGGAGGCAGGATGAGGCAGGATGTTCCAGCATTTCCCTGAAGGGAGCAGTATTGTATTTGCGGGGTGTCCTCGTGGCAGGAAGGAATAATGATGAATCCATGTTCTCAGAGGGCTAATTTATTATTTCATGATTAAAGAATACTATACTAAACTATACTAAAGAATACAGAAAGGATACTTACAGAAGGCTAAAAATAATGAAACTCGTGGCTCTCCAGAGTCCAACACAGCTTGGCACTGATTGGCCAATGAGTCAAAACAACCCACAGCAAACCCAATGAAACAATCACCTGTGGGTAAACAATCTCCAACCACATTCCAAAGCAGCAAAGCACAGGAGAAGCAAATCAGATAATTATTGTTCTCCTTCTTCTCTGAGGCGTCTCAGCTTCCCAGGGGAAAAACCCTGGGCAAAGGGATTTTTCAGAAAATATGAATGTAACAGAGCAGATCAGTGAATTTCCCTGCAATGAGGAGCTCACCAAGGAGAGTCTGTGCTCTGCAGGGTGCCAGCATCCCTGTGCTCATTATCAAAAATGTAAGCAAACAACAAATTAAACCAAATTAAGTTCGTTTCCCAGGCCTTTGTTTATACAGGGATTAAGCCTGGCTTCAGCTGTTGCGATTTGGCAAGGGACAGAGCACAGTTCCAGCTGAACCCAGCTCTGCTCTGCAGCCAGGGAAGAATTGCTGCCCAGAGGAACAGGAGTGCAAACCAGCAGTTATTGAAGCACTGATGGATTTCTAGGTATGCAAGGGCATCTGTGGTGTCTGCATGCTGTAGGCTGAACAAAAAAAAAAAAAAAAAAACAACAAAAACAAAAAAGTGGTTTTTCTTTTTATTTTATTAAAGAATAAAATTATTTTTCCTTTTTATTTTCCTCTCCAGGTGGTTGGGGCTGAAGCACCTCATCATTTCACAGAATATGCTGAACTGGAAGGGACCCACAGTGATCATCAAGTCCAGCTCTTGACTGGCATCACTTGGCATTGTCAGCTGAGGAATCTCCTTGGCTGTGAGGGTGGGACAGGGGTCAGATGCTGGGCAGGGTTTGTTGGGGGGATGGAGCAAGGTGTGGAGAAGGTCAAATGGAAGATCTGAATGGTCAAGGGTGGACTTGTTGATAATCGGAAAATGGGAATCCAAGAACTAAATTAGAGGTTATGCTATACGGAAAGAAATAAATCAAGTCTAAACTTCTTTCGGGGGGATAACTTTCTGGTAAATACCCCAAACTAAGATTTCCTGCCAGCAGCAGATGTGAACTCTTCCACTAAAATGGGAAGATCTCCTCCAAGGGGGATCAAAGGGAAGGAAGCTCATCTCTGCTGCCTCTGCAGATCTATTTGCCTCAAATGCACTTGTTAAAAAACACAAAAATATCTCGAGGAATGCTGCCTTTAAAAACAAGTTATTCAACCTGGGAACGGCATTTTGGAGGCTGGTATTGAAGCAGATGCCAAGTTTCCCTCTGTGCTGTCCATCCAAAAGCTGTGTTTAATTTTACAGACTTTCTGGAGCACCAGGGGGAAGAGCCTTAGGGAGATACTGCAAGAATTCCATCCCAAGCATCCAAATGCCTCATTCCTAAAAGTAGCTGGAATGCTAATACTGGTTAATGTGTGATTATTATTTATGTTTAATTAGATGTGATTATTTCAGGAAATGTATTGATAGACAGGGACTAATGGGTTCAGACTGAAAAAGGGGGAATTTACCTTAGATATGGAGAAAAGATCCTTGGCTGGGAGGGTGGGGAGGTCCTGGCAGAGATTTCCCAGAGCAGCTGTAGCTGCCCCATCCCTGGCAGTGTCCAAGGCCAGGCTGCAAGGGGCTTGGAGCAGCCTAGGATAGTGGAAGGTGTCCCTGTGCATGGCAGGGAGGGAGTGGAATGAGATAAACTTTAAGGTCCCCTCTTACCCAAACCATTCTGGGACTCTGTGATTATCACAAGTAATCAAAAACTCTTAATCTCCCAGTGCTGAAATATCACAGCAGCAGCATTTTGCTGAATGTTGTCACCAAAGCATTTGCAAATGGCTTTTCTAATCACATGTTTGCAGCTGGAGCCCATCTGCGAGTTGAATGTGCTGATGAAAGGTGAACAAAATACAATTTCTGTGGTTGGATGCACAGGTAGGGCCTTGCAGCTGAGGTGTCCTGTTCTGAGGAGCTCTGTAGCTGTGTTAGGTTTTGGGGTGTACCATAAACTCAACCCCTGGCCCGTGTTTGCTTTTGTTGTAGCCAAACTGTGCAGCAAAATCAATCCTTGTGCTTGCTGAGGGGAAGATGTTACACCCTGGATCCACAAGGATTCTGCATCCCCATCCCTGGCAGTGCCCAAGGCCAGGCTGGATGATCTTTAAGGTCCCTTCCAACCAAACCACTTGACCTATTCCACAATTCCAGGTGTGCTCCAGCTCTGGGGCTTTGCTGCAGGCACTGCCTGCTGTTTGCAGCTTCTCCTGCCCCCTCCTCCTCCCAGCCACTGGCTGCAGTTTGTATTTCCCCTTTATTGCCTTTGGCTCTGTCACGATGGGCGGTGCAGTATTTTTGTTCTTCACTTAATAATCTTTTGGCGGCCGTTGGACATCATTTCTCATTGTATTGGTGGAGGATTAGCTGAGCTGATGGGAGATATTTCCTGTCTCAGCCAGCGGGATGGGCTTTGCAGGGCCTGTGCCTTCTTTTCACATGGTGTAATGCTTTGTTTGGGAATGTGCAGAGATGGGAAGAAAGAGCAGCCCCTGAAGCGCGATCACTTTTATTCGTGGCAAGAAGCCACGGAACAGGCAAAATTACTGGTATGAATTACTGGTATTCCCAGGCTGGGCAGACCTCAGGGCTGGGGTTGAGGTCACTGGTGTCTGCTCATGGCTCTACATTGTGCTGGGGGAGCAAATAGATTCCCTCTATTTATCCCAAGCTTGTGTTTATCAAATCCTAAAGATGCAGAATAGATTGGAAAGGACATTAAAGATTAGTTTGTTCCAACTTCCTGTCATGGGCAGGGACACTTTCCACCAGGGCAGGCTGCTCTAATCCCAACCCAATTAGGCCTTGAACAACTCCAGGGATGAGGAGTCCCTTTAGTTGCAGGTTTTCCTTTGGGAAGGTGGGTGAATTTGGATGCTCCTGGTACCATCTGCTTCATGCCTGCAGTTGTTGAGTTGAGGGATGCTGCAGGGCTGCTTCAGGAAGTCTGGGAGAGGCTGTGGCTAATGACGGAGCAGAGGGAACGTGGCCATCAGTGTGGGTGCAGAAATGTGTTTGCAACCATCTCTGCAGGGCAACAGCAAACAAGAGTTTCAGCAAGAAACAAAGCAGTCCTGGAGAAAGGTTGAATTTCTGGGAAAGCGATTGGGGAAGGGTGGGTCTGGGTCCTGGTGACGGTATGAGGGTGTATCTGGCACCACTCAGCAACCACAGCCCCTCTCAGGTTACTGTTTACTGGCCCAGATGGGCTCTCCAGGGGAAGTTGTTTCTCTTGCAAGAGCTCCTCAGCTCTCAGGACCAAGTGCTTGCTCTCTCATCCAGCTGCAAGGCTTCAGTGACTCTTGAAAACCCCTGGGGCTCTGTCTTCCTTCTGCTGGGTCTTATCAGAGCTCGAGGTATTCTCCCTGCCCCAGTCTGGGCCCTGGATTTCTGTCTGCCAGCACTTCCCTGGCTGGGCCAGGACAGCTCTGGGCTGCTGAGATCAGATGCCCAGTGGGGCTGGTGTGACTGGAGAGAGGTTTAATGTTACACCAGAGATTGTGAGTGGAGACAATCTCAAGACAGGAGAAAAGGACTTTCCCAGTTCCAAGGAGATTTTCCTGTAATAATCAGTGATGGGTGTGGGGGGAGGGATTGGCTGTGACATGATCCCTCTGCTTTGCAAAGGGCTGCAGGACTCTGCAGCCTTCCTGTCATTCCAAGTGCGGGATGTGGTACCAAACGCTGCAAACCCAGACAGCTCAAGAGTGGAGGGAGGAAGTTAATGGTTTCTGAGAAGCTGGGGATAAAAATGCCCCACATTCCTTGTGGCTTGTAGTTTGTGCTGATTTAGTCCCTTGGTATCAGCTGCTCCAGTGAACGTGCCTTGGGTTTTGCTGGAATGCTCTGCTATGGGATTGGCACTTCAGCCATCCCAGCAAAACCACTTGAAAAAGCTCTAATTACTCTTTGTGGCAGCTTTGCTTTTGTGATAGATGGGTAATGCCACAGCTGACTCTCACAATTAAAAGGCAAATATCATGGATATATGTTAGGACAAGTTTTATAGGTTTATAGTTATATGGATTATTTATATAACTAGACTATATATATCATAACTATTATATATAACTATATATATGATAACGATATAGATTATATATATAAGTATAACTAGATATAGTTATATAGATTTATAGTTATGTTTTACCCCCCTTGTGGTGTTATCAGGGGGTGCCCTGGGTTTGGGACATTTGGGATTGTGGGATTGTTACCATGGCAACAGCTGACCCCCAATCAAGATGTCAGGAAGTGATCTCCACCCCTGGACAGGGAAGGAGGAGTCAAGGGACAGAACTTTGGGAGGAGCTAGAGGGTTAAAAAGACAAAACCTCCATTCTGTGGATGAGCACATGGTGGGGAAAAATCCTCTGCTCCTGGTGCTGTGATATTTCCTCTATTCAGTCTACTCTTGTATTTCTGATAATGTTTTCATAACCCTTTTAAATTTTGGAAGTGAGCAGCATTTCTTATACTTTCTTCCACTTTTATTTTTGTAAGGAGCAAGCACAGCCTCCATAACTTTACTCACAGGAGTCACCTTTGGTTTTCAGTGACTGAATGTGGGGAGGAACTCCTGAACCAGCCAGTGAAATCCCTCCCGCAGTGATGTGACTCCTAAAGCACACAAAGTGAGAATCTCTTGTCAAACTTTCCTGGTTTGTTGCTCACATCCAGGGGCAGCCATGGAAAGGACTTAGTCGGAGTTGTGAGTGCTTTATCCCTTAACTGCCTGGAGTTATTAAGGCAGTTAATAATAAAATATTAAATATTTTATTAAATATTTATTAATATTTGTTGAAAATATTAAATATTAAAACATTTAATATTTTAATTATTTTGAACATAATATTAAAAATAGGACTTGATGCTTTGTTCACACTGACTTGATGGAAGAGCAGGGCCCAGAAAAAGCAAATTTTGATGTATGATAACCACCAGAACCTGCCTCTCCTGCCCCTCTGCCCCCAAGGGATCTCCACAGAGCCCCCCCAGCCCAACGTGGAGCTGGTGGAACCTCCCAGCAACCTAAAAAAAGGTAAAGAAACAAGGAGAGGGGGATTTTTCCAGCAGCCAGAACAGTGAGCAGCTCCCACTGCTTCCCTTAAGGCAAGGTTTGTGTATCAGAGCTGGGTTTTGGACATCTGGCCTGGGGCAGGTGTTTATAGCTGAGCCAAAGGAGGAATAGGTGGCTGAAGAAGTGATCAAGCTCCTCAGCCAAGGTCTGGCAGACCACGCTTGACATGGACGTTGAGCAGCAGAGACACCCTGAAGGCTCTCTCATCTCTCAGAGAATAATTAATAATTTGTCTCTGAGAAATATTGCAAAGGAAATAGCTTTGGGAAGGGAACAGGAGCTAAACTGTTCTCCAAAGCTCCTACTGACACTTTTAATCAGTGCTGCTCTGTCTCCCAGTGACAGGTTCTGAGAGACTACTGATGGCTCTTCATGCTGGTCCGAAAATCAGCTCTTCTAGGAGTTAGAAATACCAGCACTCTTCCAAAGAAGCTTATTTTTATTATATTCCCAGCCTAATACTGGAAACCAAAGAGCTTTAGAATAGAACTGGCTGCAACTCCAGCATTTCCCTTGAAAGAAAGTAAGTTATGGGAAAAATCCCTTTTTTGACAGCCTTCCACAAAAAAAATCCTAATTTTCCCACAGGAAACTTGCAAGTCGTGGGTAAGTGGGGGTTTTTTCCTCACTTTTTTGCTGCCTCTAAGTTTTTCCAGCTTGAGCTTGATGTTTCCAAGTGTTACTCTTGTTGTGAGCTGGCAGAAGTTGCACAAGGGCAGTGACGGGTGAGGCTTTTCCTCTCTGCCCGGGAGGAGGAGGTGGAAATCCACCATTAAAAAATGCAATTTTCAACCACAGTAAACTTTCTACAACGTATTTTCTTTTTCCTGAGGTATTCTAGGTGGCAACGACTGGCCCCTCAAAGGATGGGGTGACTCACAGAGGCTGTGTGGGGGTACTTGGGGGAATATTTAACATTGTTCTGCTCTGAGCTGCAGTGGATGTGTTCCCTGAGATTCCTGGGGATGGGTCCTCAGCTACAATTGGAACATGCAGGTGCTCTCCAAGTGATACAAAATTAACAGGACAGGTGGATAAATCATTAAACTTATTTATTGATAAGCCTTTTTATTAAACAGCCTTTTGCTCCATCTACATCAGGCAGTGTCAGAGCATCCAGAGAGGGAAGATCACTCTGGGAAGATGTTGCCAATCCTGCAGTCACCCTGCTCGGCAGCCTCTCTGGTTTGGGTGAGAAGTTTTAAGCAAATAAAGCTGTTTTCTCATCTCCAAGGCTTTGGACGTGCACTAGGAGGGGTGACAGAGAACAAAGGTCCCAACAGCAAGAGCATCTCAGCGTTGGGTCTGGCAAACAAACAGATCGAGGATCCCTCGCCTATAGAATGCTAACAATGTTTGAATTTCTGTGGGGTTTTTACTATTATTATTGTAGCTGCCAAGAGTTGCTTGCCAGCTTTCTCTGTTTTGGTTATTTTTAATCCTTGCTTGTTTGCCTCTCTGTCCCAGCCTTCTCAGGCTTTTATGACTGCAGCCCTAACCCCTCGTGCCCTGCAAACACATGCTGCACGGCTTCGCTCACGTGAGGCAGCTTTGATGTCAAAATCGAGTTAAGTATGTGCTTCAGTGTTTATAAGATGGGGTCCTTAGTTGCTTAACCCTTGCCCAAGAAGTTTAGTTTACCATAGCTCTCCCAATAAATCCCTGTCTGCTCCATTTCGGAGAACAGCTCCGTGTTTTTCCCCACCTCTGTTGAGAGACACTACAGATGTGTGATACTTGGCACTGGGGTAATTTTTTTTTCCTCCTCTTTGTTTTTGCTTATGACTTTGTCTCTGGGCCTCCAGTATCATGTTTTCCCTCCTCTATGGCTCTGAATAATCAATTTGGAAAGCCAGGAAATAAATCAAAGGTTCAGATAGTAATGTAGAAAGAACGAAGGGAAAAGCAGACATATGGATTTCATCACCAATGGAGAATAACATGTATAATAATAACAACAGAGTGTAAATGAGTGTATGTACTCACAGGAGGCTTTTCCAAAATGATTGTTTTTGTACATGATTGGGGAAGTTATTTTGTGGTTGGAGCTCTTTGGAACGATTGTATCCTAGCACTGCCTGAACTCTTTCCCAGCCCTATTTTTTACAGCAGTGGGGCAGCAGTAAGGCTTTGGTGTGAGCAGCTGCACCTTGGGAAGGGTTCAGCAGTTCTGGGGACTTCCCTGGAGAAGGCTCGCTCGCGTGCTCAGCAGTGATGGTTTCCATCCCCACGTCCCGTCAGCACCGTGGCCTGGAATTCTCCGCCTCTCCCCTCAACAAAATTAATCAAGCGTGCAAGTCCTTCCCTGGCCAAGAAAAATGATGGAGAGAACACTGTCTGGTGGTGTAAAGCTTTGTGTTTGCTTTGAAGGCAGGGATGGCAGTGCAGGGCCCGTGTGCTGATGGACACGGTGGCTCTTGGACCACAGACCCTGCCCTGGGGACGTGCAGGGCTGGCCCTGAAAGCAGCACACAAAAACAGTTCTGTTTTCTTTCCCACAGAAAAGGATTCTTCTTTGCTTAGATGTGCTTTCCCTCTGTGATAGAAGGGCAAGGGAAATGCCATGATCTTGGACAAGGGATGGAGGGACAGGACACAGGGAATGGCTCCCACTGCCAGAGGGCAGGGATGGATGGGATATTGGGAATAAATTCTTTCCTGGCAGAGTGGGCAGGCCCTGGCACAGGGTGCCCAGAGCAGCTGGGGCTGCCCCTGGATCCCTGGGGGTGTCCAAGGTCACTTGGACAGGACTTGGAGCAGCCTGGGATGGTGGAAGGCGTCCCTGCCATGGCCGGGGTGGAACAAGATGATCTTTAAGGTCCATTCCCACCCAAACCATTCCAGGATTCTGTGATTAGTCAGAGCTGTCAGCTGGAGTTGCTGTTGCCAATGCTTAGTTTGAAGTCAGTGATGCTTTAGCTTAAGGGGAGGTGGATTTAAAATTTCTTCACCCCACCTCCTTCTCAGTCATCTTCTCTTCCACTATCACAAATATCTTTCCTTTTCCTCATTTCTCCAAAACTCTCTATTAGCTGATGTGTTTTTACTGGTTGGGTGGTGGGTGTTTAAACCCACACAGCTTTTTTTAAGACCTCCTGGGATAATCCCACAGCCCTTACACCACCAGAGGTGAGAAAACAATCTAAGCCAAGGGTGAGTTGTTCCTCATGTTCCTCATCTGCAGATGGAAAATTAAGATCCAACCCCTGCTGAGGTTTGCTTACCATGCTGGTTACTAATCTCTTCTAGAGGGATTTTGGTTAAATGTTTTTCAGTCCTTGGAAATTCCTGTAGGAAACTGAGGTTTTTCTACTGAAAAACCTTGGCGGAGGAATATGAACACTTGAATCTTGATGAGTCTTAGGTCAAGTATTCTGATTTACAGTCAGATGCTGATGGAGAATCCTTAAAAATTGTATTTGTGAGTTCTTGCTGATGTGGATGTGAAGAAAGGATACTGCAAAAGCTGATCAGATCAGGCAATGAGTTCTGCCCAGCTCATTTCACAACCCTGAGCTTCCTTTGAGTACAAATCCAGTACCTTTCACCAGCAATAAAAATCACACATTTTTCTACTTTAGTTTAGAAAAGGAAAAAAAAAAAAAAAGCACAAAATAAACTCTTCCTGGCAGAACGCACCAGTTGTCCTGTAACTGCATTTCATTGTGAAACAGCTTTTCCTAATCAGAGCTCTGCCCTGTGTGCCATTTCTGGACTGCAAAGAGATGCCAGTGCCTGATCTGGGCTGGGCTCTGGATGCCAGCAGAGCTCAGGGCTTGTGTGCCCACTCTCTGTGGCAAGTGCAGGGTACAGAATTAGGAAGAAAAACATGTGACAAAGTGTGGGTCAGAAGAGTCTCTGAGTTCCAGGCCTGAAAACTGCCTGGTCCTGGCTCTGACTTGCTTCTCAGTAATGCTCTGTCTGGATCTGGAAGGCACAACTGTGCTTGGAGCCTTCACCCCGGGTTTGGGGGCCACCAGGGCAGTTTTCTCTGTTGCCTTTTTCCCAACCTGCAACTCTAAATCATTTTAATAAGGAGGTAATATAAAAGTGGATGTTTATTTCAAGGCAAATAAATGCAAGGAAAAGCAGGGAAATGCAACTCAAGATCATTTTAGTAAGGAGAAATATAAAAGTGGATCTTTATTTGAAGGCCTTCAGGGGCAGGTATGGAAAGATGTCCACAAAAGCTCACCCCCACAGGGTGAGAACATTTTTAAATGTTTTAGGAAATTAGTATAGCTGGTAAAAATCACCAATTAGGAGGACAAGTGTGATGCAGTTTCCTCCCAGGTCAAGCACTTTCTCTGGAGTCTCCCCTTTGCACTGGCTGTGTTCTGTCCATGAAATATATCTCAAGAGTTGTTCTCAACTTTGGTGGCGTGGAAGAACCAAGATAGCACAGGGGCCTTGTACCCCTGGGGTTAGGAGCTCTGGAATTTGTTTTGTGTTTCTGCCTAGGGAAAGGCCATGGAAAAGTACTGGGAAAACCAGCCTCTAACACAATAGGTGACAGAGCTGCAAATGTGTGTGTGAAAAATACAGAGAACATAGAAAAGAAAAAAAGGGAAAAACGAAAAGGGCATCACTCTCAGCCCCTGAGGTCAGCTATTGCTTGTTCAAAGCTGTTACAGAACACTGCAGTGCTGCTGCCCTCATTACACTCAAAGGCTTTTCAGCAGAGTTGGGGATGTTCTTGTTGCTGAACTGGGCTTGTTTTGTCAGGTTTTGCAAGTCCAAAGTATTTTGCTGAAGCAAAACTTCTTTCTCAAGACTTTTTCCAGGCTGTTGTAGTTCCTGGCACTATAAGATAAAACCATCTGAGGAGTGGAACAGACACTTTGGATGAGTTTTAGTGATGACTAAACTTGCATGACTCAGTTCAACTCGAGCAGAGGGTATCTCACAGAGTTGTAGAATCATGAAATGGTTTGGCTTGAAAAAGGCCTTGAAGGTCTTCTTGTTCCACCCTGCCATGGCAGGAACACCTCCCTCTATCCCAGGTTGCTCCAAACCCTGTCCAACCTGGCCTTGGGCACTGCCTCACCTGCTTGGCTTTGTCCCTGCAGTGTGAACACAGGAAGCAATTCCTGAGGCATGGCTGCAGGGTGGCCCTGATCTGGAATACCTGCACTGCTGTAAGTCTGCCCTCAGCCCTCGGCTCTGTGTCAAAGAGAGGTATAAGAACACCTGGATTGCTCAAGCCCCAGTCTGGATGGGTTTCTCTTATAACTCTCCCACCTTCACCAGTGCCAAGTGTGCCAGGCTGCCTTCTGTGGTGTAAGCTAGGGCTGGACTTTATTTTATTACAAAAACTGTGGTTTGTTGCTGTGCTTTACCCAGAGAGCTCTTCTGAAGTCGCTGAGGGGATGAGGACCTCAGTTTGGTCCCTGATACCATTAACCATTCACTCTGTGGTGTGGGAAATCTCACAGAGCTTGTTTAATTCCATCACAGAGCAGGAGAACATGGCTGGGTAAGGTGATGTGGGCTGTGAGGCTCCTTGTGTTTCTGTTTCACCTGAACTGAAGCAGTTTCATCCTCTGCTCAAGTAGGATCACCTGTGTATAGTTTTAGGGATGTAATTTCACATCACTGTGCTTCTGTGCATCAAGCTCTCAGCTCCTGTTAAGTTTCACTGGGTCTCTGCTAATCATGAGCTCATGCCTCAGTTTCCCCACTCAGATGGCAATTAAAGCTGCTCCTACAGCTAATCAGGCCTCTTTGCATATTACTCATGCTTAGCTTAATGCCATAACACCACTAAATCCAGAGCAGAGAAATCCTGAGCCTGCAAACTCACCAAGGTCTTGGTGAGTATCTGTGGCTTTGCAGCCCCTATTGCTGCAGTCACCAGCATTTAGATATTATGAAAATTATTATTATTAAATAGGAATATTAAATGTAAATGAATGTATGAATATTATGAAAAGCACTTTCATCAGTCTATTCTTCATCTTAAAACACCCCTCCTGGACCCTGGAGCCTCTCTTCCCCTACCTGCAGAAGGAATCTGTCAGAGCAGAGGGTGTTGTGTGGGAAGGAGACTGTTTTGTTGCCATGTGGACTGCAGGGCTGGTTGTTTTGTGATGACAACACGAGCTAAGCGAGACCCTCCTGGGCTTTTCCCAAGTTGCACTGGCACTGTGTTGGTCTGAGGAGTAAAAACATGTGTTTGTGTTTCTGCTCAGAGTGTGACTCACCAGGAACACGGGGAAGATATTTGTGGTGATGAGGTGTCACTTTTATGCAGTTTCTTCTCTGAATGCAGCCACATTTTAAAGCTTCTTTGCATGCCTGAGGAGCAGCTGGGCTGAGATTGGGGAAAACCACTGAGACTGAGTGGTCCAGAGCAAAATTCTGGAAAGGAGCAGTGAGCTGAGAATCCATGGCACAGCTTTAGGGATGCAGGAGTGTGCCCTGTGCTGGCAATCAGATCCTCTGATATTTTAGAATTTGATCCCTTTGGTCCACTGTGATCTGTTTATGTCAGTAGAGCACTTAGATAGAAGCTCTTTAATCTCCCAGAGCTTATGCACATACCTCAGAACACTGCAGCTGGATTGGATAAGCAAAAAGCAAAAACCAAACCCAACCAAAAAATAAAAATCAACTCAAGCAAAGCCTCTTTAACCAGCTCAGAGCACACGTCCCAGGGGTGCTTTTGACCATCTTGCCAATGCAATATATGTTTTACAGTCCTTTTAAAACCTGGGTAGAGTAATTGAGCTCTGAGCATGTTTGCACTGGGAGCAGGGTTAGTGAATTAACCCTTGCAGCCAGCTCAGGGTGACCTCTGCTTTTTTCCTAAAGGTCAGATTTCCCATGGCCTTTCAAGATTTCCAGGAAACATTCCTTCTCCAGGGCCTGTAATGGATCTTTTCCTGTGCCATGTGTGACCCTGGCTCTAGGGGATTGTCTCAAGTTACAAGATGTGGCTGGGGGTGTGTGTTCTGTCCCCATCTGTCAGAGCTGGGGCAGTTCTCTGCTGTTCATGGGCAGTTTTCTTTATCTCTCCCACAGCCAATCCTCCCTCCAGCAGATCTCTGCTGTCCATGGCCACTGAGTGTCCCTCCAGGGCTGATCAAATTCCAGCATCCCATGGGGAGATGCTCCGCCCAGGGCAGGAGCCAAGCATTCCTACCTGGATACAATCTGAGCCTGGAACAGCCCAGCAGCCTTTGCCCACTGCATTCCCAGAGGAGCAGCTTTCTCCTGCCCTGCATTCCCAGAGGAAGAGCAGGCCCATCTCCAGCAGCCCTGGAGCTGCAGAGGAAAACTCCCCCCTTGTGCAGGATCCCTGCTCCAGCAGAAGCACAGCTGGCACTGCAGGAGGGCTGAGCCCCCATGGGATGGGACTGTGCCACCACCCTGACCCACAGGGGACAGGGCCTGTTCTGATCTGGCAGTGCTGTTTTGTAATACTGCATTTGTATTTTATTTTATTTTCTTCCCTAATAAAGAACTGTTATTCCTGCTCCCATATCTCTGCCTGAGAGCCCCTTAATTTCAAAACTATAATAATTCAGAGGGAGGGTGTTTTCCATTTCAGGGGCGGCTCCTGCCTTCCTTAGCAGACACCTGTCTGTTCAAACCCAGACAGGGATGGCTTGGGAGAGATGTCACAACTCCTGCCTCTCATGCTGGCAGCTCCTGGTTTCTCCCTTGTCCTGACTATGTCCTATTTGCAAGGCAAGAGGAAAGAGGTGATCTCAGCATTGAGAGCTGATCCCAAATTCTTTTTGTCTCCAGTGTGACTTGGTATCCTTCAATTCTGTAGTTAAATTTTGTGGGGAGAGCAAAAATCTATTAATCTTACTTGCAAACTCAGAAATTAGTGAGGGTGGAATGAACTGTGCTCCATGGTACATCTGGTTATTCCCTAAAGCATGAGGAGTGATAAAAACCATGTTATTTTTCTCCCAGCTCATACATGAATAATGCTGAAATAGTGCATTTATTCCAAAGCTTTGGTAATTACAACTCCTGGACTCTAATCTCAGGTTTTATTACAGGTTTTTATTTGTGAAAGTGCCCACTGCTTTTGGGTGCAGGAGCCCTGTAGCTGGCTTTCTCAAAACAGACATGTGGTGGGATTTTGGGGCTGTCCTGTGCAGGAATAGGATTTGAACTTGATTCCAGAGAAGCTGTGGCTGCCTCTGGATCCCTGGAAATGTCCAAGGCCAGGACAGGGCTTGGAGCAACCTGGTATTGAATTGTAGGGTGCTCCTGAGGAATGAAATTATTGGTATTTGATTTTAAGGTTTTGGAATGTTGAATACTTGTTTTATTAAAACTATACTATATTACTATTATATTATATTATATTATATTATATTATATTATATTATATACTAAAGAAAACTTGTGACTGTCTGCTGACAGCTAGGACTTACTTTTGAGTTGATAGGTTAATTAATATAAACAACTATTACTGGAGTTTAATTAAGAAGTTACTTTAGGTAAATAATCTTCTTAACACATTCTACATGTGTAAAACAACAGGAGTAGTAAGTAGAGATAAGAATTGGTTTTTTCTTCTCTTTTTTTTGGTGCTTTTTTAGGAAAAAACCCTGAGAGAGAGAATTATCTCTCTTCAGAAAATGTGAATGCCACACCCTGGGACAGCGGAAGGTGTCCCTGCCCATGGCAGGGGGTGGAATGAGATGGGCTTTAAGGTCCCTTCCAACCCAAACCATTCTGGGATTCTGTGATCCTTGTGGGTCCCTTCCAGCTCAGAATATTCTATGATTTTAGGGCAGGTTTGTGAGGATTCTGATCATCCCAACCCCAGCTGCCTCTCTGGAACACAGGCCCTGAATCCAGTGCCATCATCAGACCTCCTGTGATTTCATATCCAGCATCCCAGCACTGAAGTCCCCAAATGTGCTGGCTGCCTACTCAAAATACAGGCTGGAAAATCACCTCTGTGTGCCTTGGCTCCTCCTGGAGAGCAGGCAGGAATCGTACCTACCTCATAGCAGAGCTGTGCTCGATAATGTTCGCAAAGTGCTTTTTAATCCCCTGCTGAAAGGCTCTGTGCGAGTGTGAGTTATAATTATTACGTAAACGTGCCTCATATTTTCCTGCCCAAGCCTTCAGCTTGCCACAGAGATGTTTTCCCAGTCTTTATGTGGATGCCATTGGGTTTGTAGCTTCCTGGCTCGCTGCAGGAAGGCACAGACTTCCAAAAGAGAGAATTAAATCCTTTTCATCAGCTTGGAAAGCCAAACCAAACCCCAAACCGCTTTCAGTAAAGCTTTCCAGGAGGAGAATTGATTATCCATCAGCAGGGAAGAGATGCAACTTCATTAAGGATGGGTGAATGGCTCCAGCTCCTGCCTGCAGTGCCCACGGTGGGAGCAGGGCTTGGGCCCGTGGGTCAGCCAGGTCTCCTGGAGGGAGCAGAGACAGCTGAGCAAACACGGGCTCTTCATCGTGTCAGATCAGGCTAAAATAAACCATGAGGTCATGCTGGCATCACCGTGGCACCCTGAGATAATTAAACCAAGCCCCTGCAGCCCCCAGCCCCAGCTTTGCTTACAGGTGTGTTGTTATTGAGCAGCTGGTGTAACAAATCCCTGCCAGTGCCAAGTATGAAACAGCTCAGGACCCGTCCAAAACCAACACAGCCCAGCCTGGAGATGGAGTCCAGGGGGTGCAGCTCTCCCTCCTGGAGATGAAAACAAATCGTAAAGGTTAAAAGGCAGGAACTGGGGCTGTTGCTGTCTGCAAACTGAGGAATCGCTGTGCCTCTTCCCAGGAGGAAAGGAGTTAATAGGTAGCCAAGGTGAAGGTTTAAAAATAGAGCTTTTTGCATAGCTATTTGGTGATGTCTCTGGCACTTCTGCTGCCACAAATCCCAGTGTGTTCCCAGCAGGTTTTTAATGCTGGGTGTTTGCAGGCTTTTTATGATGGGTTGGTGAATAGGGAAAATGGGCTTTGGAAGGAATTACTCTGGGGCACTGGAAACCAGGTAACAGACTGTGTTGGGTCCTCAGTCGTGCTGGCACGGTCCCAATGGAATTAACAAGGTGGGTTTGAAACTGGGAGGACACTTCATTGAGCCCACAGTGTGTGTGAAGTGATGGGTGTCCAGAGAAGCTGTGGCTGCCCCTGGATCCCTGGAAGTGCTCAAGGCCAGGTTGGATGGGGCTTGGAACCACCTGGGATAGTGCAAAGTATCTCAGAGTGCAAGGGGATGAGCTTTAAAGTCTCCTCCAACCCAGACCATTCTGTGGTTCTGTGATTCTGTGATTGATTCCCTTCTTGCATGAGGTTATTGTCCTTATTCTGCCTTCCTGAGGGCCGTGCCTCAGTGCAAGAGTGATTGGGTGATTGTCCCATCAGACAGGATGTGAGCACTAATGGCCTCCAAAATCTGGCCACAGGGAGCCACTGCTGGCTGGCTGAGTTGAGTTTTCCTGTTGCTCTGAAATTGGGGTTTCTGCTGCAATGAGCCATTCCTGAGCCAGCAGCAATCCCTGGGCACAGAGCAGAGGCTGTGACTGACTGTAAATGGGAAAGCTAGTACAGAAACTCAATTTGTTCACTTCATGAATGCTGCTGCTTTCATTAAAACAGGTATCTCCATTCCAGAAAGGGATTTCACAGCCCCTGCTGTGGCAGAATTTCCTGTCTTTGTCAGTTTGGGTAACTGTCTCACAACAGCGTGTTTTCTGATATGTACAAAGCTCCTGCAAGGCCCTAAATATTTTGCTTTCAAGGAACCTTTCCCTTGTGATTTTTAAGACACTGAAGGATTGCTGTGAATTTCTTTCACATTTTTTCCATTTATTTTGAGCACATCTTTGAAATCCTGCTAAAAGATGTGCTGGGGAAATGCAGGGTTGGATAGGAAACTGGATTAGGCCCTTACAACTTCAATACTCTGGTTTTGGTTTGATGTATCAGATTTTATTTAATATGCTTACAGAACAATGCAGTGTTGCAAAGCTGATGGTCTTCCCACCCCATTTTCTCCACAGTTCCACTTTTCCTCTTCTACAAACACAGAGCAGGAGCAGTGAGTTCTCCAGGAACAGTTTGACCCATGAGGAAGAGCTGGACTTCAGCTCCTGCTTTTCAGAGGAATGTGGTGTCCCTTTCCCTCTGCCCCAGTACAGACAGGTCAAGTGAGCAGGAGAAAACTCAGCCCCCAGCACAGCTGGGAGTCCTCTGGAGCAGCTCTTTCTGCTCTCATCCCTGATAGGCAGCTGTCCCATTGAAAATTGGTATTTCTGAACTCTCTGGCTTTGGTTCTACCCCCATCAAAGAGACCTCGCTGGGGAGGGAGCCTGGCACAAGATGCAGTGCTCCCCTGGCACTGTCCTCACATGTTGTGCTCTCTCTGACACTGTTAAGAATAAAAGATCCTGTGCTTCCCATGCCAGAACTTTCAGAAGATTTTTTGGAAGGTGCTAATCCAAGGCGGTCAGAGCAGACAGGAAGAATGTCAGACCCCAGGCTTCCCAAAAAGAACACAACACCACACATTAAACCAGTACTGTCCCCAAAGACTCTTCCTGAGTGTCCTGTGTCAACAGCCCCTGGTGGGTGCTGGGCACAATGCTAGAAGGATCAAACATCTTCCATGTCATGCAACAAAGAAGAAATAAATTTTAGGAATAAATTCTTCCCTGTGAGGGTGGAGAGGCCCAGGGTGCCCAGAGAAGCTGTGGTTGCCCCATCCCTGGAAGTGTTTAAGGCCAGGATGGATGGGGCTTGGAGCAACCTGGGACAGTGGAAGGTGCTACAGCAAGGCCTGGCTGCCAAAAAAATGGAACAGATGAAGTGGGAGATGTGTACACATTTTGTACACATTGTGTACACAGCCCCCAGAGACCAGAAATTGGAGTTCTGTGAAAAGCACAAAGAATGGGATATGTCCTGCAGAATGGCTTTTGTTGTACCTGTGGATTTGGCAGCCTCTGGAGTGTGTACCCAGGATTAGGAAATCTTTAAAACTCAGATTTGGAAGGGTCAGGATAGACACCAAGCGTTTTGCAAATTTTAGGCTAGACTTCTAGAATTTAGGTCAGAATTCCCAACTAAAAATTAATTACTCCATACAGGATTAATCCTGGGAACATGGATGTGTCAGGACAGGATTTAGTCATGTGTGGGACATCAGCTTCTTACAGCTGTAGGAGGTGGGACAAACTGGCCATGGCAGGAGGGTCCCTTCCAAGACAAACCACTCCATGATTTTATGGTTCTGTGTAGTCAAAACCTTCCTGTGATGAGAGGGAAGAAAAATTAGGTAGCCAGAACATGAAAGACAGGACAAGAAGGTTAATGCACATTATATAGGGCTTCTAAACAACTGAATGTTTAGGGACAGGGGTTTTAAATTCTTAGGATGATGGAGGTGACCTGTCTCACCAGGCTGGAGAGGGGCTGGGAACACAAACCTTGTGAAGAACCACTGAGGGAGCTGGGGGTGCTCAGCCTGGAGAAAAGGAGACTCAGGGGTGCCCTCATCACTCTGCACAGCTCCTGAAAGGTGCCTGTGCTCAGCTGGGGCTGGGCTCTGTCTGCAGGCACTGACAGAGCCAGAGCACACAGCCTCCAGCTGCACCAAGGGAAATACAGGCTGGATATCAGGAAGAAGTTTTCCCAGAAAGGGTGATAAAGTTCTGGAATGTTCTGCCCGGGGAGGTGGTGGAGTCACCATCCCTGGGTGTGTTTAACAAAGCCTGGATGTGGCACTGGGTGCCAGGGTTGAGTTGAGGTGTTGGGGCTGGGTTGGACTCGATGATCTTGAAGGTCTCTTCCACTCTGGTCATTCTGGGACTCTGTGAGTTCCCAAGGTGCTGGTTGAATCTCCATCTCTTGGGAAATAAGGAGCAGGCAGAGTAGGAGCAGAGGGAACCAGGTTTGCTTCTCTTGAGTGTGGAGAAGTGTTGGTCCAGCTTGAAACCACTTGGACCTGAGTCCCTCCTCCATGAGGATTCCCTCAACAGGAGTGCCACAGACACCTCTCCTGGGAGGACTGCTGCTGTCTGCTGTTGTCTCCCCTTGGAGGAACACATTCCCCTCAAATCTGAGATAAAGGCCCTGCTGTTTAAATGGTGTTTGTGTTGCAAACACCAAACTCTTGCTCTGTGATGAGAGTCTGGCAGTTCTCCTGCTCCCCTGCTGCCTGACGGGTGGGAATCCTCGATTCGGGGTCTGCTCTGCAGGGCTGGATTTATTATTGGCCACTGGCCTCTGCTGTTGACTCCATTCCTCTCTGATCCTGGAGGATAACTCTTTCCTAGGCTGCTCTCAGAGGGAACTTGCATTCCTTTCTTATCTCCCACCAGCATGAGTTATGCTCTCAGAAATTAGTCCTTATTTATTAGCATGGCGCAGCCAAAAGCCATCTCCAGGATTTTCAGTTGCTTGTGCAAAAATTCCACCTCCCTCTTCTAACTCCCCTGGAGAGATTTGTTAGGAATAACCTCACCTTTCAGGGAATCAGATGCTTCTTCAAGGATGTTGACTTCCAGCATGTTTGGAGACAGTGTCCCAAAGAGGTTAATGGATTCAGTTCATCTGTTTCTACTTAATGTAGCACTGGAAGTGCATCTGGAGAGCTGTGAAATAAACACAAGGGCCCTTAATTCTCAAAAAAACTGTAAACCGAGGCAGAAAAACTGGGATTCTAGGGGGGAAATTTCCCTTTCTTTCAGATTCAAAACAATCAGGAGAAATTTATGGTGTGGTTCTGTTTTGGTGCTTCCTAAGGAAAGGAGAGGAGCATGAAGCCCAAGTGCAGCCCCAGAGCAAAGCATCTGCCTCCTCCCCACCCAGCAGGACAAGGATGTGGAGCTGAAGGGAACCAATGGCAGACACAGCTGGACAAGGACCATTTTGACTTTGGCTGAAGTCAGAGGAAGGCTCTGCCCTGCTGATATCCAGAGGTAAAGAATTACAAATGCCATGGGAGGGACCACAATCAGCAGGGAATGCAGGAAAGGCACCCACAGGGATCAAATAGCCTGAGAGGAGAAATGCAATATCAGCAGCTCCCAGGGGATCACCTGGAAAAGCAGCAGCAATGCAGAGGTCCTTCCAGTGCAGTTAATAAAACCAGTTTAATTAATTAATAAATTAAATTAGTTAAATAAATAAATTAATTCCAGTGCAATTAATAAAACCTGTTCAATTAATTAGTACATTTATTTTTAATTCATAAATGAAATTGAATTAATAAAACCACTGCAAACCAGTGGAACTCAACTATTGCAGAGCTGCATCTCTGAGCTGAAGTGGTCAGGAAGTCAATCCCAGAGCAGGGACACAGCAGGCCTTGTGTTCCCTCTCCTTGTGCACTCCTGCATCCCTGTAACCCCAATTTGTGGGAAATCTTGATTTGTGTATCCAAGAGGAAGGAAGTGCTCTCTTGAGACAGGGTCAGACCCTGGATCCAGCCTAGCTCGACGTGTTTGCAAACCACTCAGGGAATGTGATAAGTCCCTGGTTTTATTCCTTGCTGACAGTTTCTGAAGTACCTGCAGGTGTGGAGGGCTGGATGGGTTTCTGTGCCCGTGGCTTCTGCTGCAGTTCATGGATGTGGAACATCAGGGTGCCACTGGGGGTTCACTTTGCTGGAGAGAAGAAATAACTGAGGGCAGGGATGTTTTCTTTAACCAGTCAACAAGAAATTGTGAAGAAATCAATCAATCACCAATCTCTGAGCTGCCAACAACTGGAAAATTCAGATTATCTCAGTGGTTTTTCACAGACATTTTTTCGTTGCAGTGCAAAGAAACATGGGCAAGACATCAAGTTACAAGACAGAAATCTCACATAATGGATAATGGCCCATTATTGACATAGGAAGTGGGATGGTTTTGATAAAATAAGCCCACAAAAATTATTTTCTGGACATACAATTTCAGGAGTTTTTTTGAAGGAATGTGGTAATTGTTTTTCCCTGTCTTCTTTTTGCTTGTTCCATTATTGAACAGAAAGGGAGTGTGTTGCAGGAGGAGATTCTGCATCCCTTTTGCTCAGGAAGGCTGTCATTGCCTGCACCCCATGGGTTTTTCCCAAAAAACCATCTGGTAGGAGCCTGGGTGGGGTGGTAAAAATGGAAATCACATCCTCTGTGGTGAAAAAATGTTCTGCACGTGTGCTGCATCTTGGGCCAGTTCTCAGACAAAAAATCCAAGTTACCTATGTAGTTGTTGAGAGGTAAAAAGATAACTGGATACAGCTTTGGGGATGTTTTGGTCATGTCTGTTTTCAGGGGATGCTGGACTGAAAAATTTGGAGACCCTAATGCATGTCATCCTGTCTGTTATGGTGTGGAGAGAAACAGACACACTTTGCCTTCTCTCATCTCCATTTGGTGATTTTTTGGGGGATTTTTTTCCATCTCAAAACTGTGTTCCATCAGCCTGCCTGCATGTTTAGAACGTGAGGAATCAGGGGTCACGCTCAGGGTCACGCTGATCCCAGCAGTCCCATTTTTGTGGTGCATTTTGCTGCCAGGTTTCTTCACCCATTTTGAAATCAAATGGTTCATGAAGACCTAAATTAATTTGAGGTGGGAATGTTAAGTATCATTAAAAGTGATTAATCTCTTGCTGCTGCCAATCCCACAACCATTTTTGGAATCTTCTGGCTGGATTTTTAGGTTGAATCCTTGAGCTTTTGGCAGCCTGGAATTCAGTGAACAAGGTTGTTTGTGTTCAATTTTCCTCATTGGCTTTGTTGTTGTTGGTTTAGGGCAAGAGGAAATTGAAGTATGAAATTAAGGGGAAAGGTAAATCTGGTTGGGATTTGTGCTGCAGTTTATTTGGATGTGTGATGTTACATAGAAGTAAACTCTCAGAGTACCTTTATCTCAAAGTTTACAAATACAAATAAGTCCTACACAAAACTTAGTACATGATGAAAGATACAAATATACACAAGGAGAGTGTTTATTTGAACGTGCTCTGGGTTGCTCTGTTTGTATTCAGAAGTGGCTGTTTCATTGTAGGAGGTCCAAAAAGTTAATTCACCAGAAGAAGTGGAGTTTTGGAAACAGCAGGAAAAGGACTGAAGCTATTTGGGGATCTGGTTTTCAGTTGCTTTATTCATTTTTGGAAAAAGTTTTTTCTGGCTTGAGCCAAACCAAGCTTTTTGTGAGATCTTCATTTACCCAGCTCTGATGCACAGCCATATACCAAGCCAAGCTCAGTGAATTTCTTAGACTTTCTTTTTTTTTTTTCCAGGGTTCTTTTCCTCCCTACAGCCCTCCCCAGGTGCCTGCACTGCAGCTCCAAACCATGGCCAGGATTCCCTGGGATTCTGCTGGGTTTGGAAATGGTGTCTTGGCTTGAAAAGACAGGTGTCTGCTAAGGAAGTCAGGAGCCTCCCCTGAAATGGAAAACTCCCTTCCTCTGAATTATTATAGTTTTGAAATTAAGGGGCTCTCAGGCAAAGATATGGGAGCAGGAATAACAGTTCTTTATTAGGGAAGAAAATAAAATAAAATAAAATAAAAATGCAGTATTACAAAACAACACTGCCAGAGTCAGAACAGGCCCTGTCCCCTGTGGGTCAGAGTGGTGGCACAGCCCCATCCCATGGGGGCTCAGCCCTCCTGCAGTGCCAGCTGTGCTTCTGCTGGAGCAGGGATCCTGCACAAGGGGGGAGTTTTCCTCTGCAGCTCCAGGGCTGCTGGAGATGGGCCTGCTCTTCCTCTGGCAATGCAGGGCAGGAGAAAGCTGCTCCTCTGGGCATGCAGTGGGCAAAGGCTGCTGTGCTGTTCCAGGCTCAGATTGTATCCAGGTAGGAATGCTTGGCTCCTGCCCTGGGCGGAGCATCTCCCCATGGGATGCTGGAATTGGATCAGCCCTGCAGGGACACTCAGTGGCCATGTACAGCAGAGATCTCCTGGAGGGAGGATTGGCTGTGGGAGAGATAAAGAAACTGCCCCATGAACAGCAGAGAACTGCCCCAGCTCTGACAGATGGGGACAGAACACACACCCCAGACACATCTTCCAAGCACAGCCCTTGCAGGTCATGCTGAGCTCTCACACAGGGACTGCCAGTGCTGCAGAGAAATCCAGCACAACTGCAGTCAGGGAATTGTTGTCTTGGCAGGGAGGGGGTTTAGAAACTGCAGCAGAGTAGGCAGGGCAAGGTGGTGCTGGGCATCAAATTGGGATAATCACACTAAAGGATAATCCTAGAATCCCAGAATGGGTTGGGTTGGAAGGGACCTTGAAGCTCATCTCATTTCTGCCCTTGCTGTAACACCTTCAATCATCCCAGGTTGCTCCAAGCTCAGTCCCTCCTGGCCTTGAACAATTCCAGGGGTGGGGAGTCCACAACTTCTCAGGACAGCCTGTACCAGGGCCGCACAGGAAGAATTTTTTCCTAATCTCTAATTTAAACCTCCCCTCCTTCATTTTAAGGCCATTCCCCCTTGTTCTCTCACTATAGGCCTCATAATGAAAATTATTATTGCTAAAACAATTGTAGTAATAATAATAATAATAGTTATTATTATTATTATTATTATTACTAATAAAAGATGTGTTGATGAGGATCTGAATGTCTTCACATGGGGAGCATGGTGTGCCTGGAGTCCCAATGTCACTGCTATTCACTCTGAGCTGTGTTCCCAGTCCAACCCAGCAGCCACCAGGTGCCAAAATGCACCTCTGTGGAGGCAAATCCTGGAGGATTTTGCATCCCAGAATCTGGGCTCACTGTGCCTGCAGCCTTTCCCTTCCCTCTCCAGGGATTACCTGTGTGCAATATTCTCCATTTCTCTCCCCTCACTGCCTCCTGCACCCCACCCTACCCATTTTAAAGCCTATTCCCACAGCTGTAGGCTGCCTGTGGCCAGGAAATTCCCAGGGAATTACTCTCCTTGCTCCCTTCCTGAGGAGCAAAAGCTTTTTCCCCTCCAAAGCTTTTCATGTCTCAAGAAGTGTCAGGATTTAAAAGCAAGCATCTCCTGCAGCTTCAAGAGGCAGCTCTGCTTTTATTCCTTCAGCCTCATGGACTGTTTTTTCCTGAAGTGTTGGGGACTGTGTTTGTGTGACATGATCAGAGACTCTGGAGAGTGCAAAGATAGAAACTTCTACAGGTACAGGAGGGTTTGATCTACAGCCTTGGAAGGAGCTTGGATTGATGTGAAAGTACACAGACATTAAGCAGAAAAACCATAAACTTATGTTTCTATAGTTGTAAGTAACAATATGCTTTAAGTGACTGAGAAACTGCATTGGGTAAGACAGTGAAGAGTTTATAATGTAGAAAACTGTATTGATAAGATGGTGAAGGGTTTGTAATGTAGGAAACTGCATTGATAAGATGGTGAAGGGTTTATAATCTAGGGGTGTGGCTGTATAGAATAAGCTAAGACTTTAGAAGTTATAATAGAAGCATCTGTGTGGATGTGAGACAGAAGCCCACTGGATGAAGGTATCAACAGTGCAGCAAAATGAATTCAAGGTGATCGGTCAGAAAAGCAAAATAAACCTTGTGGCAACTGTCTATTGGGTTATAAAGTTCTATATTGCCTTGTAACAAAGAACTTGCATGACTACTCTTGCGCTATGGCTGACTGCTTGCTCCTCTAAAATCTCACAGCCTCTGAGACTGATGTTTAACTGAGCAATAAATTATTCTTAGCCTGAAAATAGCCTTCACTCATCCCTTCACTACTGGTGGTGATAATGGTGAGACACCTGTGGAACAGAGGAATGGGGTTACAGCCTCACAGTTATGGGACAGCCAGGGCCAAGGGCCAAGGGGTTGTGTCATGGAAGAGCCAAGAGCTGGGCTCAGCAGCATGAGCCCTTCCAGTGCTGGTGACTCATTCCCTGACATTTCTGGCCACTTCCTGGGCTGGAAAGGGCAGAGGGGAAAGCCCTGGAGCTGCTCCTTGTGGTGCTCCCTGCCCTGGGCACAGGGCTGGGGTTTACAGAGGCTGCCTGGTGCCTTCTGCTGCCTCCTGGGAGCAGTTGTGGCCAATATTCAGACTCTGAGGCACTGCAGTGCTCATAGGGGTAACTTGGAGTTGCATCTAGGAAAGCATGAAAGGTCCATGTCTCATTCTTCCTGAGAAACTGTGGAAAAGGATGTTTCGAAACACTTTATGCTGTCAGTGCAATCTAAAAATTTCCCAGTAATTTCTCATTTAAGTCTAGCAGGTGTGTCTTTCCTATCTGTTTCCCAAGGACAATTCTCTGTATTCTCTTTTTTCATCTGTTGTATTTGTTGTTCTGTGTTTCAGTAGGGAAAATACTGAATATGGCATTTAGGAATTGGCTTTTAACTCTCAGCACTGCCCACTGTGCAGAAAGAGAAGCTGTCTCAGCTCTGTGTTCCAGCAGAATGGAGCTAACACCATCTGGAAAGGTTAAATGCTGCTTGTCTGTGCAAAGTGGAGGGGGAGGTTGGTTTTGTGGTGGGTTTGGGGTTGGGGTTTTTTTGTTATGGTTGTTTGGTTGGGGTTTTGTTGGGTTTTTTAATGCTGTGGTGCTTGGTGTGATGCCTGAGACTGTACCTTCCACCCTGTGCCTCCTCTGCCTCTGGCACCTGCAGTGTGTGTATTTTAGAAGGTAATGAAATTGGAAGTATTTTCTGTCATGCCTCTAAAATAGACTTAAAATCTCCACTTAGGTTTAGACTTCTCAAATTTGGGAGTAAGGAGTTGAAGGAATCAGAACTACACCTCTTGGGTTTGGTACAAAATCCCAGTTTTCTTGTTTTTCAATAGCAGATGTGCTTTGAGGTTTGGTTTGTTGAAGGGAAAGTATTTTCCATTTTTAAAACATCTTTGTGCTTTCTTTTCCACATAGAGGAAATCAGGAGAAAAGCAGGAGGAAAAAACAGTTTAAACTTGTGGGCAGGACTATTTCTGTAGGGGAGAAAAAACCCACAGGCTTGTCACCAAAGGGAGCATTCCCTTCAGAAACCTCCACCATGGCAGTGGTGCCATCTGTCCAGGTGGCAGCCTCTGTTTCTCATCTCTCTGATCCTTTCTTTGCCAACATCTGGTCCACGGCCTCTGAAGTCACCAGGAATTTTGCCCTTCATTTCCCAGGCTTTCAGATAATGTTTTGTACTCATGCAAAACGTGAGCCTTAAATATCCTGTTAGGTCTGTTTGGCTTTTTCCATCAAACGTGTCATTTAAATAACCTAATTAAATGAAGTCCTTCCATTTTAGATTATGTTTAGATGATGCATATAATTGCCCTGAGAGTGCAGCCATCCAGCTGGCAGGGAGGTTATAAAAGATGTAAAACATTTTAATAAAAACAAGACCCTCCTCGGGTTTGGACTCTGTAAAGCTGATGCCTCAGGTTTTAGCTTTTCTATTTTTCAGATTCTGTGCTGCTTTAGTGGGTGAGTCTGGGTTCATATCAGGGGATGGCGAGCTCTGTGCACAGAGCAGGAAGACAAAACAATTCCTGCTCTAGCTAGGGACCAAGGACAAATGATCCAAATCTCAGCCCAAGAGCACAAACCCCATGGGCTGGAGAGAGAAAAACAAGCAGGATGGGACTGCAGGGGCTGCAGCTGGGATTGGACACTGAACTGCAATGTGCACATGGAGCAGAGCTGAGCCCAGGGAGAGACCCTGGGAGTGCTCGTGCGTTTTGGGATCATTTTGGTTCATCTTGGGTGCAGCCCTGGCTGGGCTCTTGTGCTGCCCAAGGTGCATCCATTGAGGAGATCCTTTGAATAAATCCCTGCTTTATTCTGTAACTGTGTCCAGCCTCTGCTCTAGCTCAGCCTTCCAAGGCATCAAAGGGATGGAAGGCCCCTGCATTGCAAGGGCTTTGAAAACAGCCCCAGGCACCAGGAGCTGTCAGGGCTCTGACTGCAGAAATCTTCTGACCTTTCCTATCTTGAATGTTACCTCGAATTCATGGGATGTTCATGGAGTCATAGAATATCCTGAGTTGGGGAGGACCGCAGGGATCATCCAGTCTAGATCCCGGCCCTGCACAGACATCCCAACAATCCCACCCTGTCCCTGGCAGTGCTGTCCAAACACTCCTGGAGCTCTGGAAGTCTCAGGGCTGTGCCCATTCCCTGGGAAACCTGGGCAGTGCCCAGCACCCTCTGAGGGAAGAACCTTTCCCTGATCTCCAACCTCATCCTCTCCTGATTCCTGAAAGTTAAGGGATTTTACCTCTTGGTTGGCACCTCAGTGAAGCCCAGATTGGGAAGGGATGTGTCCTGCTGTTTTTACACCTCGTGCCTAAAGGATGGTGACCCCTGAGGTCCTCCTTGCACAGTCATCTTGTAAAAGAGCCCTTTTAGGATTGTTATAGGTGAGTAAAGGGTTGGCTCTCACAAATAAGGGGTGAAAATCATCTGTATGGTAAAAGTTTTATAAATGTATAGTTATGTTACTGCAATGTGCTCCCCAGTATGTGTTACCATGGGATGGTCTTGGTAATCCAGGGATTTGGGAAGGTTGGCTTGTTACTATGGCAGCGCCTAATCAGAATGTAAAACAGTGACTTCTACCACTGGACAGCAAGGAAGGAGTTGGCTGACAAGGCTCTAGGAGGGACTAGAGATATAAAAGGTGGAGCACGCCTCTTGAAGAGGAGCCAGCCATGTGGTGGGCAGCCATGAGGGCAGTTCCCAGGCCTGCTTTTCCTTATTTAGTCCTTTTGTTGTATTTTCGTTAAGGTTTAATAAACCCTTTGGATTTTTAAAGTGGTTCACAGGGTGCAGGAGGTTCTTTTCCTGCCCTGAGGAAGGCAGGCAGGTGCTGCTGGCTGTGTCCTGCAGCCTGGGGCCGTGTCCTGCGGCCTGGGGCTGGCTCCTGCTGCCCTGGGCTGCATCCATGGTGGAGCAGAGCGCCGTGAGGAGCCACTCCCTCTGCGAGGCAGGAGCGGCCCTGGGCAGGGGCCAGCTCCATGTGTGAAACATTTCCATGAAGTCAGGGAGCCAAGCTGCCGGGCGGGGGGCCCAGGCCGCGCTGCAGTCACGGTGCTCGTCCGTCAGGGATGGCAGCCAGCCGGGACCCGGCAGGGAGCTCCCACCTGCTCCGACACTGGCACTGCCTTCCCATGACGTGATGGCCCCAGGGACAGCATCGCCCGGCCCCGAGCTGCTCCTGAGCTCATCCTGGGGCTGGCTGAGGATGCTCTGAGTAATGCCTGCTGCTGCCAGCTTGCAGGCCCCAATAGGTTTCGCTTTGAATTGCAGAGAACTTACCACACGTGAGATAGCTCAGCTGCCCCAAATGGCATGAAATTACTAGGATGGTTTCTGAGGCAGTGTTGGAAACAGAAAAAGGTTTAATAAAAGACAAAATAACAAAGCTTTTACAGAGTTTAAAAACCAAGCTAGGGGCAAGAGGTTCTTGCTCCTGCTAAAACACCCCACAAAAGCGATCATTTCCTTTATTCTCTTCTTTTTCTAGTGAATTACCTAGGCGGGACTCTTGGCCTCTGTCCAATCCAACAGCCTCAGGTGTGAGGTGAAGTCTGAAAGGTCTTATGAGGTGTCTTTCTACCAAATTGGGAGAGAAACTTCTGGGCTTTTTGCCTTTTTAAGCAGACAATAATTTAGTTAGTCCATTAACAGAGGGCACATTCCTACAAGGCCTGGCCCCACACTCCTGGGCACCTGCTGCCATTCCCTGTGCTCTTCCCGGGAGGTGACAGATCCCTGGCTTGCTTGGATTAGCTGGAGTTTCTTCTCCCAAGCATGCAGAGAGCACACATCTGCTCAGCAGGGACACACTTTTCCAGGAGCCTCTTTCCTGCACTGTGATCCCGTCCCAGCCGGAGCCGGGACTCCTCGGAGCCTCGCTGTGCTGACACGTCCATCCTCACCACAACAGAGCAAATCCTGCTCACTGGGCTTTTTCATCCTGCTCCAAGCTACAAAGTGCTCAGTGTTTCCCTTTCCAAAGGATTTGGGCCACGTCAGGTCCGGCAGGGACAGGGGCTCTGCACACCAAGGGCCTTGGGGAGGGAAGCTAGCAGGATGGGCTCCTTCTCAGCTGAAATAAGTGAGATCCCACCCAGTTAACTCCGTGCTTCCATGAAAAAGCATCTCCCACCTCACATGGGACTCCCGTTTCCCGCTCCCTCCCAGGATCAGAAGTGCCCACCAAGGATTGCTCTGTGTGTAGATCTCGACCTTGTCTGCTCAAGCAACACCTGAACCTCCCCAGCCCACAGACTTGAGGAAAACAATCCCAGCACAACCTCTCCATGCTGTCACTTCCACTTACAGACCATGGGGGTGATGTTGCTGTGGTGGTTTTCAGCCACACTGTGGTCTGGGGCACGTGGGTCTGGAGGGGGGACCTTTCTCCATCCACAAAATCCTGCTGGAGCCCTCCAGGAAAGGACAGCCAAGCCAGTGCTGATGCTTCCCTGCTGCCTCTTTGCAGCCTGAGTTGTTTTATTTTTCCTCTTGCCCCCTCTCTCCTGCAGCACAAAAGGACATTCTTGTACCCAAGTATTTTTTTTCTGCATATTTGCAGCATGAGCAAAGCAGGAGGGGTGAGGGCAAGGAAGGGGATTGAAAGGTTTGGGAAAAAAAAATCTCACACAGGGCTTAGTTTACAAGGGACAGCTGAGTGTATAAACCCTGTCTCCAAAGAGGGTTGTTAGGAGCTTTTCTGGCAGTGTTTCCCCTCCTGCCCCCAACTTCTGGCTAAGCTGTTCGGAGGGAAAACAAGGAATGAGAAGGAGGGGGAGAGTTTTTGAATGTTCCAAAAGTCAGAGCTAAAAAATCCCCCTCTGTAAGACCCAGAAAGGCTCCTGGAGCTGAGCAAACAAACCTGGGCGAGTGGCTTGGGGGGGTCAAGTGCTGCAGGTGGGGGCCAATGGTTTGTGCATCCAAGACATCATAGTGGATAGTGGAAATGATCCCAAAGGGGGACAAGCATCCCTGTAACACTACAAACTGGTGACTGGGGTGAGAGGGATCCCAAAGCATCCCAGGCACACAGTGCTCTGTAAATTCCCTGGGGATCCCCATCCCTGACAGTTCTGCTGGGGGCTGCTTTCCCTTTGATGGCTCAGGACACAGCAGAGGGGGTGCCAAGGTAAGATGCCTTTCCTGACAGATCCCTGGAAGTCCTGTCTTCCCTCTTCTTCTCCATGCACTTCTGTCTCAGGTTGGAAGATGTGTCTGGGTGTGTGTTCTATCCCCATCTGTCAGAGCTGGGGCAGTTCTCTGCTGTTCATGGGGCAGTTTCTTTATCTCTCCCACAGCCAATCCTCCCCCAGGAGATCTCTGCTGTCCATGGCCACTGAGTGTCCCTGCAGGGCTGATCAAATTCCAGCATCCCATGGGGAGATGCTCCGCCCAGGGCAGGAGCCAAGCATTCCTACCTGGATACAATCTGAGCCTGGAACAGCACAGCAGCCTTTGCCCACTGCATTCCCAGAGGAGCAGCTTTCTCCTGCCCTGCATTCCCAGAGGGAGAGCAGGCCCATCTCCAGCAGCCCTGGAGCTGCAGAGGAAAACTCCCCCCTTGTGCAGGATCCCTGCTCCAGCAGAAGCACAGCTGGCACTGCAGGAGGGCTGAGCCCCCATGGGATGGGACTGTGCCACCACCCTGACCCACAGGGGAACAGGGCCTGTTCTGACTCTGGCAGTGCTGTTCTGTATTACTGCATTTGTATTTTATTATTTTTTCCCTAATAAAGAACTCTTATTCCTGCTCCCATATCTTTGCCTGAGAGCCCCTTAATTTCAAAATTATAACAATTCATAGGGAGGGGTTTCCATTTTCCATTTCAGGGGAGACTCCTGCCTTCCTTAGCAGACACCTGTCTGTTCAAACCGAGACAACTCCCTTATCTGCAGTGTGACTGAGACTCTTGATGTTTCAGTATTTGGAATCACAGCACCCAAATCAGAAGGCTGCAGTCCATAGACATGGAATTGAAAATGCAATTTCTGGAATTCAGAAAGCTTTTTCTTTCTGCAAGTCCTCTTCATAAAACTGAGCCATGCCAGCTTGCCTCACATCAATAGAAGATTACTTCTTATTCTTGGGCTATGGGAAGCAAAAAGCTTGGTTCTTACACAGGGCTTTTCTTCTGGTATTGAAATTATCTCTGGATCTCAGCAGGTCTGTCAGCCTCATGATAAAATTAATTTTCAGGCCTGTGGTGCCAGTGTTTGATTTGGGGTAGTGCTGGGCAGCAGGGAGGATGGAGGAGGGTCTGGATGCCACCCACACCCCCACTAAATATCTTTAAAACTGTCATACATTAATATAACCCCGATTTTTTTGTTGTTGTTAGGTGTCTCACTATAATGTGTTTTCATCCTGTTACAAAGCAATGCTAATGCTGTGAAAACACAGCTCCTAAATCTGCATTTCATTTGCATCTGGTGTGGGTGCACCCACAGGTATGTGCACAGCACCTCAGCTGAGACAAGTGCTTATTAGGAACACATTTGCTGGGAATTCCCAGCCCTGTCCACATGGATCCCTCATTAAACACCCCGGGCTGCAGGGAGGGAGGGAGGGAGGGATTGCTGCCTCGGGCTCTCTGCGAGATCTCTCAGCACCACATGCAATAAATATGGTTTTAATAAGCAGTCATTAATGAGTGGACAATAACAGCTTTATTAAGCTTAAATTAAAGGCATGCTTGGGAACCTTAGGCTGAGATTATATAGTGTAATGGAATCTACTGGAATTTGGCATTTTTAAGGCTCCTTGCAAGCCAGTGGGGGTGGGGGGAAGATGCATTCCCCGAAGCTGCTCCTGCCCTGGGATCTGTTCTCTCTGGAGCTGATTTCAGTGCTGGAGCACCCTTGGGAGCAGGGATGCAGTGGAAGCACAGTGAGGTGCTTGGTGCAGGGGGAGAAAACTGCCTGAGGGTCCTGCAGTGTTGCCTATGCCTTGTATGCACCAGGAGTTTGGGAGGAGGGAGAGGTGTCAGCCCTGCTGTCCTGCCTGCTCCCCTCAGCTCCCTGCAGCACCCCAAAAAGGGAGGTTCCCTCCCTCCTCCAGCCTGGCAGTGTTTGGATCCTGAGCTCGCTGTGTCTCCGAGGCTGGGCACTGCCTTTTCCACACTGCTCTAACTCCTGGTGGGAGCTGCAGCCCCTCAAAAGCTCTGCTAAACCACTGCCCTTGTTTTGTCTGCAGCTGTTAAACCCCTGCCTCCCAAAATCATGGGGATGGATTCCATGCCCAGGCCTGAGTGTCTGTGGAATTGGGTTGGAAGTCTGGGATCAGGTGCCTCTCGTGTTGTCCTTGCATTTAGAGAGCAGTGAGTTTGGAAAACAGTCCAAGGGACCCAAACGAGCAGGCAGGAGTGAGGAATGCCAAAAAGGATCCCACTCTTTATTAGATGATGATAAAACCGTGGTAAAATAACAATAACACCTAGGCACAAACATACAAAGTACATTAAGAGCAGGGGTTTGGCTGGAAAAATCTCAGGACAACCTACAACAAACTCCCAAGCCATTGGAAAGCAATTTACTGCATCCTGTCCCACTGCAGTGTAACCAGCCCTGCATCCCCCCAGCCACCCAGTGTCTGCTCAACTCTGCAATCTGCTTTCTTAGCTGGGTTGCTTTCCATTTTGTGCTGCCTTCCTGGCACAGCTTGCTCTTGCAAACTGGTTTTCAAGCCTGTAACCATCAGCCCCAGTCCTCCCCAGGGATATCCAGCCCCTAAATACACCTCCCTGGCTGTACACAGGGTTTGGGTTGTGTCTCTTTGGGCACAGGTCAGTGCAGGTGAACTCCGACCTCTCCTGAATGGAGACTGTGCCCGGTATCCCTGCACAGGAAGGCAGGCCAGCACTGCTTCAGCCTGCTCCCAAAAACCTCGGGGTAACCTGGGACACGACTCAGCCTCGGGGTGAATCAGACCTTCCCCCAGCCCAGGGCACGGGACTTGCATCAGCTCTGTTCCCTTGAATCCACCTCCTGTGTCCCTCTGACCTGGACTCCCTGACCTCCCTCTGCTCCTCTCCTCCTGCCTCCTCATCCTCCCAGTCCCAGCTGCAGCTCTGGCCAGCCCTTGCTGCCCTCTTCCAGCCTCCCTTACCATCTGCATTTTGTTGCTTCATTTACTCCCCTGCTATTTTTTCCCATTTTCTTTTGAGAATTCACATCATTCCCAGTTCCCTCTGCTTACTATAATTGGATGACTGTGTGTCTCCAGTGTTTAAATACAAACTGTACTCAGGAACAGGACTGTGAAGTTGAGCTGAGCCAGCCCAACATGTGTCACACACACGTGTCCACACTCAGGTCTGCCTGATCCCTCTGCCAGCTCAGACACTCTGCAATCAATGATGATGCTGTGAGATGAGATATGGGCAGTAAGGGGGCTCTGTCTGTTCCTTCTGACATCTGTCAGGACAAAATGAACCACATTCCTCCCTGAATTTGTCAGCTCCTTGCCAGAGATGAACAGGATCCAGCAATAAGGATTTGTTGAATTGGCTCCCTGAATATTCCACTTCATGGAGAAACTGGTTGTGTATGTTTTTGTACCAAGTGTTGCTCTGAATTGGCTGGAATAGATAAGGTTTTTCTGCACAATATTTCAGTGTTTAATGGGTAAGACAAGGAGTAATGAGTTCAAACTGAAAAAGAGCAAATGTAGATTAAATATCAGGAAGAAATTCTTCTCTGTGAGGGTGGTAAAACCCTGGCACAGGCTGCCCAGAGAAGCTGTGGCTGCCCCATCCCTGGAAGTGTTCAGCTTGGAGCAACCTGGACTGGTGGAGGGTGTCCCTGGAGTTTCTTTACATGGGCTCCTGGGCTTGAAATTGGGCTGTTTTCCTGGTGGACTCTAAAATGTGGTGGATCTCTATGGTTTTTTACCTTTTCAGTGCCAGCTAAAATGTGAGTGTTATATCCAGCACCACCTGCTTCTTCTTGTGGTCTTCCCTACACACAAAACAGGCAAAAGGCACTTACTTCAGAGCCTATTCAGCAAGAAAAACTACCTCCCACCTCTGCATTTTACAAGTTTCTTACTCCAGATATGATAAATATTTGGCTCCAGCAGAAAAACCTGAGTAAGGAATGACACCCTCAAAGAGCTTTGCCACGTAGACATGACATTAGACTGAGCTTTGGAGCCATCCACAAAAGTAAGGAGATAACAAAATCAATTTTATCTACAGAAACATCCTGGTGGCTGGGGCTTTCCCCCTTCTGATTGTATTCTGGATCAACAGGAGTTCAGTGGGCTCTGAAGTAGCAGCTGGAGGCTTCAAAGACATCAAAGCCCCTGCCAGGGTGCTGTGCAAATACCACAAAATCCTTCTCCCCGCTCTGGGAGGGAGCAGGCAGGAGAAAAGGGGATTCACAGCCACTTTCTTGTTTCACCCAGAGCCTGGAATCCCTGGTTTGGTGTCAGGAAGTGACTGGGTCTGTAGGAAGAGTGGCTGCTGCCCTGCTGATGGGCTTCCAAAGGGTGCAGGGCAGGGGCTGGCTGTGTGAGCAAGTCCTAAGTGTGAAAACACTCCCAGACTGCCACCTGAGGTGTCTCCATTAGGAATGAAGGGAAAGGAGGATGTCTGGCTCATGAGTGGCTCTTTCTGAGCATTCTCATGCCTTTAGGGCCATGCTAACTGCAGGAAGAGCTGCTCCAGCCTTCTGCATTTCCTTGGAATTTGTTAGCACAGCTGTGAGCAGGACTTCATTCCCAGCTCAGAAAGGGCAGGGTATGTCCAAGGGTTTCCTGGCACAGTGGGCTTCACTGAGTAAGGCTGAGCTGGAGAAGTTACTCAAAGTCCTTCCTCATGCAGTCACCTTGCCATTGCAGCTTCCAGAACTGTTCTCCTCAGCATTAATCACTCCTTTTCTCCCAGTGGTGTTGTGCAAGCCCCTGGGTCAGCACATGGAGCAAGGTACCTGCTGAAATGTTCAATCAGCAGCCTCCTCCCCTGCAAACATCCTGGAGCACTTTGCAGGATCCAGACCTGGAGAATAAGGATGTCTGAGCAGAGGATGGAGGTTGTGGACCTCAAATGGTGTAGGAAAATGTAATGTAGGGCCAGGCTGCAGTTTTCTGCCTCTCTGATCCCTCTGAGAAAACATCTCCCCAGTACAGAGCTGGGGTTTAAATCTCTCCTTTATTTTTCCTAAAGCAAAACAACCTTGTGAATCCTGATGGGACTCAAACCTTTGGCTCCAGTGTGTCTAGGGACTGGAAAGCTGATGATTAGATAACTGTAAACCATCCCCATTTTACAGCTCAGGCTGGCTTTGCTCACAAAGGGAATGAAGCACACCAGGCTCCTGGGGTGGAGGGCAGAAAGGGGGCTGTGATTCAGTGAAGCCTCACATTATTGAAGCTGAAGCACCTGAACTTGCTGCAGGGTTTGCATCTGGTTTGGGCAAGTCTGACTCCCTCTGTGCCTCAGTTTCCCCAGTGCTGTGGCTTTGCCAGTGCCCCCCACCTGCAGAGCTGCTTCCCAGCTCAGGAAGGAGCTGGAGCTGCTGGAGAGAGTCCAGAGGAGGCTCCAGCATGAGCAGAGGGATGGAGCAGCTCTGCTGGGAGGAAAGGCTGAGAGAGATGGGATTGTTCAGCCTGGAGAGCAGGAGCTTCAGAGTGACCAAATTGTGGCCATCCAGTGCCTGAAGGAGCCAACAGGGGAGAGACAATTTACAAGGGGCTGGAGTGACAAGGAGAAATGGCACCAAGCTTACAGAGAGTGGATTAGGGGGGATATTGGGAAGAAATTCTTCCCTGTGAGGGTGGGCAGCCCTGGCACAGGGTGCCCAGAGCAGCTGTGGCTGCCCCTGGATCCCTGGCAGTGCCCAAGGCCAGGCTGGACAGGTCTGGGAGCAGCCTGGGACAGTGGAAGGTGTTCCTGCCATGGCAGGGGTAGAACTGGGTGAGCTTTAATTCCCTTCCAACCCCAACCTCTCCAGGATTCTATGGAAGTGTAACCTGAGCATCTCACCCACACCTTGCTCAGGGGGAGGCAGCAGGGACTGGGGCACCATCAGGGGTGCCAGGTGGGTTTTGGAGCTGATGGGTCTCTCACTGGTGAAATATGAGGGTCCTGCACCTGCAGGTCCCTGCTCCAGCACAGCTCTGTGCAAAAACCAGACACTACCACACCAACCCTCCCCACATTTCTCTGGAGCTGTTTTTCCTTTGGAATAGGGAAAAGAAAGGGACAATAAAGGTCTTTTGTTGCTTTTCTCTCAATACCCCGATCCAGTGATCAGAATTTTCTGCATGTTGACTCTCAACTGAAAAATTTCTTCAAATCAGGACTTTTTCTGCTCATGCTGCCCTTGAAATACATTGACTGAAGGTGTAAGTCTTGTCCTGCAGCAGAAAAGCCCAGGGAGGGGAAAGAGGGGATAAACAAAAGGAAGAAGAAGGAAAAAAAAAATATGAATGAAAGAGACAAATAGGGTTTAAGCAAGTCTGATGGAGCTTGTCAGGGTGGGAGCAAAATCCCAAAGCACTGCAGCCCCAGCCCAGCCCAATGCCAGCCTCTTTGATCTCTCCTGGTGCTGATGTCCTTATCTCTAGGAAAGATATTCGTGTTTCCTGCCTTGTTAAGTACTTGGAAAGTCCATCCCAACCTGAAGTGGTCTCCAGCTTGGGCTGCTGTGTTTTGCCTGGTTGCTAAGCTTGTCTCATGCATGGTTAATGCCTGATGAGATCATGGTGCCATTTAGCATTTCATGGATAATTCAGGATTATTCATTAGAAAAATCAAGAACAAGCAGGTGTATTCATAGCCTGCCTTCATGGAAAAAAGAAAAACAACAACCTTGGGAAACACCATGAATTATTCAGTGGAGACCGAAGGGCTGCTTGAGTTGGGGGAGCATGGGGAGATGGAAATTGCTTTTCAGAACAGCTAAATCTAAAGCTTTTTAGGCCATTAACCCTGAAAATGTGGGTGGTTGAGTCATTCTTAGTGAAGAGAGGCTCCTGTCTCCCAAGAGAAGCTAGGAAGGGATTTGGAGAAAGGTTTTGTGTTTATGTTCTGTGGTGGGTGAGTGGAGGTGACAGCAAAGGGGTTGGAGAGCAGGAGGGGGTGCTGTCTCTGGAGGCACAGAGGTCTTGTCCTCCCTCCTTTGCAGGGAACTGAGCTGGATTTGTCCAATCTGCAGGCAGGAGGTGTGGGATAAACCCAGGGAAGATGTAAAGAAGCTGTAAAGAGCTGCCTACCCTGCAGGGTGTCAGCCCACGAGGTCGGGTCCTCCCTCTCTCACTGCCTCCAACTTTCCAACTTCTGGAATGTTCCCTGGGGACAAACTGGCCCTGGGACGCTGGTGGTCCCATGGACACAGCCCTGCTCAAGGACTGCACTTGGATCCTTAGCCAGGCAGATGGAAACCCCAATATTGAGTGCCTCTGCTTTTACAGAGATGCCTGAGTATTGGACCCTGGTTGCTGAGAATTTCAGACTTTCTGTGCTGCCAGGCACTGACACCCAGGAGAACACTGCACTGACCTGAGGCCGTGGAGAAGCTTCCAAAATGGAATGACAGAACCGGGATTGTGGGTGTGGAGTTTGGTTAGAAGTGTGTGATGTCACAGGGTGGAAAACTTAGAGTTTAAGGGTTTAGAATATAGTGATATATATAAAGCAGGAGAAAGGTTTTAGGGCAGAGGCTGGTCCTTCTCCTTCTTCTCCTTTTTCTCTTCCTTCTCCTCCTTCTCCTCCTTCTCCTTCTCCTCCTTCTTCTCCTCCTCCTTCTCCTCTCCTTCTCCTTCTCCTTCTCCTTCTCCTTCTCCTTCTCCATGGGTTTGGGTTGTTTTGTGTAATTGGATAAAAAAAGTCCACATTGCAGGAACGGGTTGTTGGTTTTTAGGTTAAAAGTAAAAATAATTTAAGTGTCATTTCTTAATTGGACAGTTTAGCCTTAAAAGGCATTGTAGAGAGACTGTTCCATTTTTAGTTTGTTAGAGTGAAGTGCTGTAGAACTGAGATTTCTGAGGCTGTGACATGGATAAGAGCTGATAAACATCTGAGTCCAAACAAGAAATAACCATCTCGCACATTTAATCCCAACCTCAGCAAATAAAGAAGCAAAGAATCCACACCTGAATGCAAAGTGAAAGTGCTGCCAGTCCAGGAAAAATATTCTTTAGTGATGTGTCCAGGGAAGAAAGGGAAGAGTTAACACTTGTTGGGTAATAAAAATAAAGGATTAGTGACCAAAACTTTATTATAATTCACTGCTTCAAGTGGTATTTCTCAATTTTCAGGTTTTGGTCATCTTATTTCCCAATAAAACAAGTCAAACACTTTCAAGGAAATCAGATACTTTTAGTGAGCTTTTTCCAGTTAAATGAGAACACAATCTTCTCTTGGAAAAATGCAAAGTGGACACTTTTCAAGCTGTCCTAGCAGGGATTTTTGCAGTTCAGTTGCAAAAGGGAGGAAGTTCTGTAGGACCATGGAGCAAAGCAGAGCTTGGGAACTCCAGGGATTGGAACTCCAACTCTTTCATTTAATGTTGAATTGTCCCAGTGTTGTTTTGTTCTGGAGTGCTCAGACTGTAAATCCCAGGGGCAAATCCCAGTCTGGGGAGCTGGAGCTTTGCCCCATGTCTGCAGGGTGGGTTATTCCACAGAAATGCTGTGGGGTGGGTGCACAGGGAATGGGAAGGGAGCAGGAAGGGACATTTTCCATGCTGGATGTGGGGCTGCAGCTCTCCCTGCACGGGCTGAGCTCATCCTCTGCAGCTGCCCAGAGCCATTTGGAGATGACAGGCGTAAAAACTTGGCCTTTATCAATTCTAGAAGCTGGAGATGCCTCAATTTTCCACGCTGATAGCTGGACCTTAGTTGTTGTTGTTGTTTTCACCATTATTTTTTTCTCCTTCAGAAGCAAACCCTTCAGGAAACTCCTTTGGCTGCAGTGGAAGGGACTGAGTTGTGGAGCTTGGCCTCTCACCTGGAAGGACTCACTGTTTATATCTTTAATTTAGATCCATTTATTTCTTGTGAGAAATGCTACTCACTTTCAAAAATTTCAAAGGCTTATTAAAACCTTATCAAAAATACAAGAGCAGACTGAATAGAGAAAATATTACAGTGCCAGGAGCAGAGGATTTTTCCCACCATGTGCTCACCCATACAATGGAGGTTTCACCTTTTAACCCTTTAGCCCCTCCCAAACTTCTGTCCATCAACTCCTCCTTCACTGCCTAGGGGTGGAGATCACTGCCTGACATCTTTTTTGGAGGTCAGCTGGGTAACAATCCCACCCTCCCAAATGTCCCAAACCCAGGGCACCCCGATAACACCACAAGGAGGGTAAAACACATCTATAAACCTATATAATTATATCTAGTTATAACTCTATATGTAATCTATATAGTAATTATATATAATAGTTATAATATATATAGTTATAATAGTTATACATAATAGTTATAATATATATAGTCTAGTTATATAAATAATCCATATAACTATAAACCTATAAAACTTCTCTTTACATATATCCATGATATTTGCCTTTTAATTGTGAGAGTCAGCCATGGCATTAGCCATCTATCACCCTTCTTTAATTTACATAATTGGAAAGTTAATTCTGAGAGTCAACCATAGCATTCCTCATCTATCACCCTTCTTTAATTTACATAATTGGAAAGTTTCTTCACAGAATCCCAGAATGGTTGGGGTTGGAAGGGAACTGAAAGATTATCTCCTTCCAACCCCATGGGCAGGGGACTTCCCCCTAAATCCAGCTTCACCTTGGGCACTCCCAGGGATGGGGCAGCCCCATCTTCTCTGTGCTGGTTTTATTGAAATCTTGAAAACCATTTGCAGGAGGAGAAGGCATCCCTAACACATCCTTTTTGGGGCAATGTAAAGGAGAGGAGGGAAAAACATGGATGAAGATCCTGCTCATGCTTGGATGAGAGATGCCAGCACTTCCAGTGGTTTTTCTTCCTGAACAATCCCACTCTCCGTGCCCCCTCTGAATTTTAAATAAAGCTAAAAGCCCATTTGGTGAAATATATGACTTAAATTACTTTTCTCCACGGGCTGGCTTGCAGCTCCCCAGGTCTTGAGGGGGAAATAAGTGTAGGAAGGGAGAAGGGGGGTGGCTGTGTCTGGATTTTATCTGTGTGCCTCTATTTTACACCCAATTTGTGCAGGGACAGAGGCTGAAATAAATGCACAGTAAATGGAAGATCTTTCCAGTCCCTTTCTTTCTTCATGAGTTTGTTTATGTGAACCCAACATATACATGCTCTCATTAGAGTAAGGTTTAACTTCTCTTTTTCCTTTCTGACAAATAGTAAATTCACTAAAAAATGTGGTGGAGAAATGACTCACAAATACCAGTCTCATTTGGCAAATACATTTTAGCCAGAAAGAGGTTTGGGGTTTTGGTTTTGTTTTTTTTCTTTTTTGATGTAGAAATGTTTTGCTTTGACATTTTTCAAAATAAACCCTTTTGACCCTTCTTTTTGTATGGAGGATTTTCATGAAGTGTCCAACTTAAGAGAATAAAATGTTCTACTAAATTAAAAGAATAAACTACCAAATGAAAAGAATGAATCAAAGTGAAACAGAATGCTGTTTTAAATCAGTGAAAATATTAAGTTGACCCAGTTTTATTTATATTTGGATTTTTTTCCTGAAAACTCTCCCAAGAGCCAATTACTTTTGACCCAAACTGCAAGTTTCTCCTGCTTTATTTTTTTTTCCCTCCTCTGCTTACAACCACCGAGGTCACAAACCTATTATGTTCAGCAAAAAAGCTCCTCTCAAATTATAGTCATGAACTCTTTGCTTTCTGATTTCTCCAAGGGAAGCCAGCTCGCTCACACCTACATATTTTAACTTTTTTTCTGACTGGGCAAACCCACTTTGAAGGCAATAATGATTTAAAAAATTATAATAATTAAAAATTATTCTTGGTTATGGGTGCTGCCTTTAAATTAGTGGAGTTCGGGATGTTTCTTGAATATTTTGGATGAGTCTTAGAGCAGCCTGATGGAGTGGAAGGTGCCCCACTCATGGCAGGGGGCTGGACTAGAAAGGTCCTTTTTACCCCAAACTCTTGAGGGATTGTAGGATTTTTCTCCCTGGTCCCTGCTTGCCCCAGGGCTGCTTTGGAGGCTTTGGAGCCTTTCACCCCCAACCTCCAGTGTGGAATTTTGGGCAGATTTCCTCCAGGCTGCAGCCCCCAGAATTCCCCCCAGGCCCACCCAACCCCACTCCAGCTTTAAATCCCCCCCAGCCTGTGGAAGGGGGGTGATGCCAGCCCTGCAGAGCCTCCTGTCACCCCAAATTTCCCCTCTCCACCTGGAGCCTTTTGGGGCTACCTAAAAACAGAGGTCAGAAAAAGTTAAGATAATAAAAAGCAGTTCTATTTATTGAAGGGCCTTCAGGTACATTTAGGGCAGACAAAGCCCCCCTAATATTTTCTCTATTCAGTCTTGTGTAGAAATTTTCATAAAATTTTAATAAACCTTTTTAAAATTTTGGAAGTGAGTAGCATTTCTCACAACCCTTTAGCCACTCCCAAAGTTCTGTCCATCAACTCCTCCTTCCCTGTCCAGGGGTGGAGATCACTGTCTTAAATCTTGATTGGGGGTCAGATGTTGCCATGGTAACAATCCCACCCTCCCAAATGTCCCAAACCCAGGGCACCCCTGATAACAACACAAGGGGGTAAAACATAACTATAAATCCATATAACTAGTTATAATTATATATATAATCTATATTCATATGTATCTATATAGAGATATAGATAGATAGATAGATAGATAGATAGATAGATAGATAGATAGATATAGATAGATTATATATATATTTATATATTATATTATATTATATTATATTATATTATATTATATTATATTATATTATATTATATATAGTATAGCTATGTATTATAACTATAATATATAAAATACATGTTATGTATATATTATAGTGTTTATATTTATAATAGTTATATAGAATAGTTATAAAATATATAGTCTATATTTATATATATAAATAGTCTATAGTTTATATATAATTATAAATCTATAAAACTTCTCTTAACATATCCATTATATTTGCCCTTTAATTGTGAGATCCAGCCATCTCATTACTCATCTGTCACACAAACTTTACTTGAAATCAGCTCAAAGATTGCTCCATAAACTGGAGCTGCTGCTGTCATCTCATGAAACATCAACCCCTGCTCGGAGTTCTGGATGTTTCTTGAATATTTTGGATGAGTTTGGCCTGCTCAGAGCCAGCTCCAGGCCAACCCCCCCCAGCATCTGCAGCTCTTTCAGGGAGGTTTAAGCTCCTTCCCCAAGTGCAAGGGCCCATCAGAAAACCTGGGCTTGCCATAATTTCCAGGAAGTCTTAAATTCTGCCCTCTGCAGAGGTTTCCCAGGTCAGGTACACAAAGCCTGACCTGTGTGAATAATGGTTTCTGTGGTTTACAAGCAGCTCCTAAAAGCTTAATAATTAAGAAAGTGCTTGTGGCTCAGTCCAAATAATTCTGTTGATTTTTCTCAGCTAGTAAAAAATCTGAAGTGTTTCTTATCAAATCAAGACTTGTTTTGGTCCGTAGGGAATTTTTTTTCCCGTTTCTATTCCCATTCTTTCAACTAAATTTAAAAGGTGAAAATTTAGAAGTGGCAATCAACTTGGAACTGCAAAATCATAGGCATGAGAGGAACCAGCCCAGTGCCTAGGTTGGTGAAAAAGTTCAAGGGGCCTATTTTTACTCCCTCAAAATCATTTCCTTTTGGAACAATTTGCAAAACCAGCCTGAACTTGTGCTATTTATGAATCTTCCAGAATGCTTCAGGGAAAAATGGCTTATAGGTCTAGCCAAGGTGAGTCCAGGCTGCCTTTATTTCTCCTTTCAGTCTCCAGGTATCAGCTGTATTCCAGTGGATGAAACAAACCCAGTGTGGAAGGGTGTCTGTGAGTGCTGTGACACCCATTTTTGGGGTGAATTTTCTGGCCTTTCCTGTTTTTCTGGCTAGGTTGGCAGGAGAAGAGCCTTCTGCTGGGGCTGGGAGGATGAAAACAAGGGAAACTTTTACTGGTGGCTCGAGGCATCCAAAAAAAATCATTTGTGTCGTGATTTGGAGCCCGGAGGTGTGTTTTATAACAGGCAGCTCAATGGGTGCATTCATCTGGGAGCCCAAAGCCCTGGGCAGGGAAGGAATCTGGGATTCTCAGAGGGGAGGTGGAGGTGGCACAGCCAGGGAACGGCCCTGGTCTCACTCCTGCTCCATCTCTGCCCTCTGCTTGGGCTTAGAGCAGCCTGGCAGGAGGAAAACTGAGGCAGACCCTGCCAGGTGTCCAGGGAGGGAGCACAGGAACCCCTGGGAAAGCAAAATGGGGTTAAATCCAGATCAGCTCTGAGCCAGAGGAGCTGTTTTACCTCTCTGCTTGTGTGGAGATGTGCCAGACTGCTTTGTGCCATCCACAGATGTGGCATTCACATTCTCTGAAAAATTCACTCTGCCCAGGATTTTTCTCCTGGGAAGCTGAGAAGTCTCAGAAAAAGGAAAACAATTCTTATCTCATTTGCTTCTCCTGTGTTGTGCTCATGTGTGGAATGTGGTTGGAGATTGTTCACCCACAGGTGATTATTTCATTGGATTCTGGTGTAAATTATTTTGACTCTTTGGCCAATCAGGGCCAAGCTGTGTCGAGACTCTGGAGAGAGTCATAAGTTATTATTATTATTATATTTTTAGCTTTCTCTAAGTATCCTTTCTGTATTCTTTACTATAGTTTAGTACAGTATTCTTTAATATAATACAGTATTATAAAATAATAAATTGGCCTTCTGAGAACATGGAGTCAGATTCATCATTCCTTCCTGCCACGGGAGTCTCTGCAAATACAATACACAGGCATTGCTGCAGGTTAGAAATGTGCAGGAAAAGTGGGCAGACACATGAATATTTGGTCATCTTTCCTGAAAGTTGATGTTTGTAACCCTTGCAGGCTGTAGGGTTCCCTTTCCAAGGGATGGAGGGACAGGACACAGGGAATGGCTCCCACTGCCAGAGGACAGGGATGGATGGGATATTGGGAATTAGGAATTGTTCCCTGTGAGGGTGGGCAGGCCCTGGCACAGGGTGCCCAGAGCAGCTGTGGCTGTCCCTGGATCCCTGGCAGTGCCCAAGGCCAGGCTGGATGGGGCTTGGAGCAGCCTGGGACAGTGGGAGGTGTCCCTGCCATGGCAGGGATGGGATGGGATGAGTTTAAGACCCCTCCAACCCAAAGCATTCCATGATAATAAAGGCAGGATTTGAATTTGGGCTCCATAGGACACTGGAAATGGAATACCTGGTTGTTAGAAGCCAGCTGGAGAGAAGTCCTGCCTGGAGCAGCCTCAGGGTGAGATTATCTGCAAGGCAAAATCTTCCCAATTTTCAGCTGCTTGGCTGGAGTCAGGTGAAGGGAGAGCTGGATCCCTCCAACCCCCTGATAGGATCCCTGGCTTCATTTCAGCTGAATTTAAACTGAATTATCACCAGCCCTGTGTTAACCCTCACACACAACCTGTTCTGTCTGTTCTGACCCTACCCCAGAACGTGCCAGCTTTGATTTATAATTATCTGTCTTTTTGCCAGCCTAAAAATAAAAGAGGGAGGTGACTTCAGAAAGCAGCAGGTGCCTTTGGCACTGAATGGAACCATGAAACCTCTGCAGTGGGCTGTGGGATCTTCCTTTAGACCCACTGGGTTCTGCAGCTCACCTAAAGCTGCAGCTGCAGGAATGAAGGGATTCGTCTGGAGATGGGAACAATTTGCCATTCAAGCACAGGGAGGGGGAAGATGAGAGGGATCCTAAGGGGAGAAGGAGGAGAAATTATTTTCAAATGGAAGTTTTCTGTTAGAAATGTCCAAACTGGATATTTCTCCTCTTGCAAGGTTCTGGCATATCCTTTTCAAAAGGAAGCCTGAAACCTTTTAAAGAGAAACATCAAAGGAAACACTTCTTTTCTTTCAGTGACATTTTTCTCAAAACTGAAATATATTCCTTGACAGACCCAAAGTGATCCAGATCCTCCATCCAAATGCAAATGGACATTTAGGATCACTTACCAACATATCAAAGAGCTCTAGGCCAGGCCTTTCTTTTTACTTCCACTGCAGCTGCTGCCATTGCTGTCAGGAAATGTGAAAATAGAGCAGGGAAAATGACTCCTGGTGTGGTTTTTCTGGTGCTAGTGCTTTGGAAGAGCTGCTCTACCTTCCCTTTTCTGAGTTTATTTGCTGGCTGAAATGGCTGGGCTCAAGAAAGGCTCTGGCTTTTTCTTTTGGGAGCCTTTGGAAAATTCTCTCTGAGGGTGTTGAGGAGGATGGGGTGGAAGCCCTGTGAGGTTCACATTGCACCACTGCCAATCCCATATCCCAGCAAAACCAAGACCACAGCAGGATGGAAAACGACAAGCAAAGTGACAGCAAAATGTCCCAGTGGTGCCAAATTGCTGGAAGGGGGTTCAGAAATGCTGTCCTAGAGGAGGAGGTGGAGGAGACCCTCCCAGGCTGCCAGGGGCCATCCACAGGCATTGCTGCAGGTTGGAAATGAGCAGGAAAAATGGGCGACAATGTGAATATTTGGCCATCTTTCCTGAAAAATCATGGAAATATTGTGCTCTCAGACAGTTTTTCCCCTCTTAACCCTCACTATTTGTCAGAGGGATGCTGTGACTTGAAAATAAATTATGCAGAGGCTTAAAGCACAACATAGGGGTTTATTCTGGGTGACTCCAAGTGCCCCTGAGGCTGTAACAGGGAAGGTTTGTGCCCTCTGGAGCTGGAATGGGAGCAGCCTAAATCCCTAAATCCTCCCCCAGCACACCTGTAGGGAAACATCAGCAATAAAATATTCCTCTTTCCTTCCCAAGGATTTTCTTTTGCTACTCTTCATCAGACATTTGTCCCATTCTGAGCTCAAGCTGATGCTGAATTTTCTTTGCTGTGTTTGATAAGGATTAAGCAGAGGTTGTCCTGAAAATCATGGAGATTGTCCTTCCAGAGCACCCATTTCTTGCTAATTTTACCTCTTCACACAAGTGGCATTAGAAAGACCAGAAAATGGTTCTCTTTTAGGGGAGAGGAATCCAGTCAGGAATTTGTGTCAAGTCTTATTTGCTATAATTTGCCTGACCTTGTGCCTGATGTTTTCACCAAGTCCCAGAAGGAGAGCTGGGTTTAGTGAGCGTGGAATCTCCTTTGTTTTATGTGTGTGTGTCCATATATAAATATATGTGTGTGTATGTATATATATTTTATATTATTAAGTGTGTTTCAGGACATCATACCCACATCATTTTTTTTCCCTCCTAATGCCATATCTCCAGAGTCCTGATTTTTGAGCTATTCCAAGAATGCTGTTGATGTCTGTGCTGTGGATGGATGGAAAACTCCTGCCAGTGTATATATATATATGCACATATATATATACACATATATATATAATCATATATGAAAAATAATTCTATAAAATATATAATCACAATATATAATATTATATAATTATTAAATATAAATATTATATCAAACTATGAAATATTATTTTATCATTTATATAATATTTAAATATTTATTATATCTCATATACTATATATATTTATATACATTATGTAAATAGAGATAAAATCTATTCTATTTAAATATAAATATATTACATGTATATTTATATATATAAAATATATAAGAATACATCAAATAAATAGATTTATCTAATATTTTGATATATGTTTATATATAATATTTCTATAATATGAGCCCTTAGCAGCTCATATCAAAGTAAGATGGGAGCATCCAGTGGAAGACCCAATCCTCACCTGTGTGTGTCCATGTGGAATAATTCTTGCAGGAGAGGAGAAGGAGATGCTGGGCAGTAGTCCTTAAATCCACACCAGTTCACAAAGCCTTGCTCAATATGTGAGAATCATTCCTGGGACAAATTTCCAAATTGTTTAAGAATCTAAGCCCTCAATCTCATTAGGGTTAATGGTATTGCTGCAGGTTGGAAACGTGCAGGAGAAGTGGGCAGCCACACGAATATTTGGTCATCTTTCCTGAAAATTCATGCAGGCTGTAGGGTCCCTTTTCCAAGGGGTGGAGGGACAGGACACAGGGAATGGCTCCCACTGCCAGAGGGCAGGGATGGATGGGATATTGGGAATTAGGAATTGTTCCCTGTGAGGGTGGGCAGGCCCTGGCACAGGGTGCCCAGAGCAGCTGTGGCTGCCCCTGGATCCCTGGCAGTGCCCAAGGCCAGGCTGGATGGGGCTGGGAGCAGCCTGGGACAGTGGGAGGTGTCCCTGCCATGGCAGGGGTGGGACTGGGTGAGTTTAAGATCCCTCCAACCCCAAGCATTCCATGATAATAAAGGCGGGATTTGAATTTGGGCTGCATAGGACACTGGAGATGGAACAACACCTGGTTGTTAGAAACCAAACAGGCCAGCTGGAGAGAAGCCCTGCCAGAGCAGGACTCTGGGGCTCTGCGGCATTTGGAAAGATGTTACCCTTTGGGAACCAAAAAGAGCCATGATTTTAGGCTGCATCCTCCAGCCATAGCAAAGGATTCCCTCTGTCATCATTCCAGCTAAACCCTGTCTGCTCTGGGCACTGAAATTCCATTTGCCTTTTCCATTCATCTCTATCTAAAGCTGTATCTCCCCAGCAATGATCCATTACGTGGGAATTCTCTTCCCAGGAGGAGTTCTGATGCCAGAAAACAGAATATTTCTGGCTTTTCTCTGTTCATTTTTTTCAACAAAGGTCTGAAAAACTTGAAAGAAGAAGAGGAGAAAAATGTTAAACCTTGCCATGGGACATAATTTCCTGAGCAGGCTGGAGGCGCGGGATGGATCCAGACCTGTGGCTAACCTTTCCCAGTTTTCCAGGGGGTTTGGGACCAGGATGTGTTCAGGTCCTGCCCGCACACATGGGTAACCTGGGATTGTGGAAGGTGTCCCTGCCTGGGGCAGGGCTTGGGGCTGGATGATCTGTGAGGTCGCTTCCAACCCAAACCATTCTAGGACTCTGGTGTATTGGGACTCTGGGGTTCTGGGATTCTGGGACTCTGGGGTTCTGGGGTTTAGGGATTCTGGGGTTCTGGGACTCTGGAATTCTGGGGTTTAGGGACTCTGAGCTTCTGGGACTCTTGAATTCTGGGATACTGGGACTCTGGGATTCTGGGACTCAGATTCTGGGATTCTGGGGTTTGGGGTTCTGGGGTTCTGGGACTCTGGGATTTAGGGATTCTGGGATTCTATGGAATTGTTTTGGTGTGAAGATCAGGTTATCACAGCTGCCTCGTTCTCAGGTTTTGGGTTGGGACAGCAGGAGAAGCTCATATCCCCCAGAGGGCCACCCAGGACATCACAACCCCTGATGTAACCTCATGGAAGGGCCAGGAGATGTTCCTGCCCCAAAAACCCACCCAGGATACACGGGGGCATGACCAGAAGCCTGGGAAGCCTCTTTTCCCAGCTCCACCAAGCTCTGCTGGTAAGGAGGATCTGCTTTTATCTCTGTGGGTATTAACACTACTATAAACTCTCTAACCCTGGAGTTCCCATAAAAACTGAGAGGTGGAACTCCTGAGAAATGGACACTTCCCAGCTCTGGAAATAGTGCAGAGGGGGTTTTGTAACAGCTACAACTGTAATTTAAAGACAGAAAGAGTGGTATTCCAACTATTTTGTCTTTAAAAGGAAATACTGAATAACTTATGGATAAGACATTAACCCAGGCCTCAACCACTGCTTGTTAAAGAGCCCTCGGCACTGTTTGCAAGAGGGAAGGTGGAGGGTGTTAGTCTTGGATTCCTGCCTAAATTCCAGCTTAAGGAAATGCATCCCAACTACCTAAAGTCCCACCTGCGTTTTTGCTGAGTCTGTGTTCCCAACCATGGATCAATAGGTCTGAATTTCTCTGCTGTGAGTGTGTCTTCACCAGTGAGAAAATAGCTGAAGCTGCAGGGTGAGGCTGGCTCAGCAGGGAATCTGGCATTCCTCCTGCAAAACCCTTGCTTTTGGGGCAGGAATTATGGTTTGCATCCCAAGCCTTTATCTTTAGGCTCGTTCACAGGTGGAACAGGTCTAATGGTGGAAACCTGGGATGATTCATTATCAAAAATGGAAGGGGAAAGGGACCAGCAGAGCTGGGAGGATCCAGCATCCCCACTCCAGTCACATCCCAGAATGGCTCCTCATGCAGAAAATTCTCTTGGACTCTCACATCTACTCAAGACTGGCCTCATTGCCAAAACAGTTTTTAATTATCCTTCCCGAGGTTGTTATCACTAACAGCTCATCATTTTACTGGGATAAATATCCATCCTGCAGCAGGACCCGGCGTGGCACAGCCACTGCTGCATTCCAGCCCAAAGGTGGCCACACTGCACCCACAGAATAAAGTGATCCCTGTAAAACAAGTTTAAAGCAGTCCTTCTGGATGGAAAATGGAACTATTTGAAGACATTTCTTTTATCTTTCTTTGGTTTTCAAGATCACATGTTACCAGCGTGTGAAAAGGCATCATTTTTCTGCCCTGGAGTTATTTATGATCCTAATCCTGCTCCACCCTGCATGTTACAGATTGTGAAGCTTTTCACTGAAACCATTATTGCTTTAAAAAGCAGATCAAATCCCATTTTCCCACCCTTTTTTTCCACCTCATCTTCTCTGCACCCCAGCACGGGCACATTTTAATGGCAGGAATCAGTTTACCTTCACAGCCATTCCCACAAATATACTTCAGGTTCCAGAGCGTGCAGGGAACTGTGAATTTGAGGGACACTTTGTATTTCGATATAAATATATTTCACACTTTGGCAAAGCATGTTTCACCTTGTCTTTGTGAGTAATGATGTGCTGTCCTTTGCTATCCCAGTTTTCCATTTCAAAGTCACTCCCAATGTTCCCGAATGCGCAGGGGGGTGGTGCTGCTCCTCTCCCGGTTTTGCAAATGACAATCCCAATGTGGAATGAGGTTAGGATGGAGCTGGTTGTGCCCCTGGCACAGGGAGCAGTGGGGATAACAGGAATATTTATTATTTGACGGGGCAAATTGACTGTGAGTGTGCTGAGGCCCTGGCACAGGGTGCCCAGAGAAACTGTGGCTGCCCCATCCCTGGAAGTGTCCAAGGCCAGGATGGATGGGGTTTGGAGCACCCTGGGATAGTGGAAGGTGTTCCCTGGGATGTTCTTTAAGGTCTCTCCAACCCAAACTATTCTGAGAATCTCTGAAATATCAGAGGAGGAGCTTTACTGAAACAAATGCTGGTGGGACTGGAGACAAGGGGGGTTTTCTTGGCTCTGTTGAGACCTGTGGCAAAGCCTGTGCTACTTTTGAGAAAGTTTAGTTTTAAGGTTTTTATGGCATCTCAGGCAAAAGACTTGATGGCTGAGCTGAAGGAATGGCTCCCCAAGAGCCCCCAGTCTTGTTTTGTGCTCAGCTGTAGTAGGGTAGGAAGGAAATTTAATTCTTGTTGCTCCATCATGGAGGCAGCCCCCAAACCCATGTCCCTGACCAGTCCAGCTTCCATCTCAGCTTCAGTGGGAAGGTGTTTCCCATTTCCTGAAGCCCTGCAGAAGAATATCCCCAACTCCTGAACTGTTCACAGCTGGGCATCACCAGGTAGTGCACACTGCCTGCCCAGGCTTTCCCACACTGAATTCCTGCTGGATTAGTGCTGTTCAGCTGGAAAAAAAATAGAAACAGGGCTTCATGGACCCAGGCCTGGCTGGCAGGCTGGGGAAGGGTGCTGTAAATGTCTGGAGAGAAGCCAGTTGTACCCATGGCTCACACAACTGCCCCTCTTCCTCCTGCTGTTTCCCTTGTTTTGGAGCCATCCTGTTATTTGTAAGTTGTCCCTGTTTCAGTCAGTCAGGACTCCTGCCCACTGAGGGGACACACAGAGCAGGTGGGAAATGTCTGAGTTCAGGAGTGCTCTGAGAGCCAAAGCTCACAGCAAAGCTTGCAGGGCAGCGCAGACTGCGCTGGGGTGAATCAGGGGCAGTTGGGTTTTACATCCTGTCCTTTTGCAGCCAGGACCTCACAGGGAGCCTGTGCGACCCTGGAGACCAGGCAGGTCCTACAGGTGTGGGGCTGGAGAGGGGAAATGCTGATGATGCAGATGGAACTCCCAGGATGACGATTAAACATCACAGAGAGAAAGGGAATAACCCAGAGAGGGGCTGTGAGGGCAGGGGTGGTGCTGCTGGGAGATCTGGGCACATCCCTGTGTTACTGCGGGGCAGCTTCACCCCAACTGTGTGCAGAGGGCTGCAAAGGGCTCCAGGGGCTGCAAAGGGCTCCAGGGGCTGCAAAGGGCTCCAGGGGCTGCAAAGGGCTCCAGGGATGAAAGGGCTCCAGGGGCTGCAAAGGGCACCAGGGGCTGCAAAGGGCTCCAACGGCTGCAAAGGGCTCCAGGGGCTGCAAAGGGCTCCAGGGGCTGCAAAGGGCTCCAGGGATGAAAGGGCTCCAGGGGCTGCAAAGGGCACCAGGGGCTGCAAAGGGCTCCAACGGCTGCAAAGGGCACCAATGATGAAGGGGCTCCAGGGATGAAAGGGATCCAGGGCTGCAAAGGGCACCAGGGATGAAAGGGCTCCAGGGGCTTGAAAGGGCTTCAGGGGCTGCAAAGGGCACCAGGGATGAAAGGGCTCCAGGGATGACAGGGTTCCAGGGCTGAAAGGGCACCAGGGATGAAAGGGCATCAGGGATGAAAGGGCTCCAAGGCTGCCAAGGGTGATGTTCCACAGAGCAGCAGGAATTCTGAGCAGGATTCAGTGATGGTATGAGGCACCACACGATGGAGATTCTCTGCTTGGAGCTTCTGGTGCCTTGCTCCTTATTTTCATGCACACAATAGCCCTGGGATGCAGGAACTTTCCAAAGACCACAGATGGGGCACCTATGGATGGCGTCCCTGCCCATCTGAGGAAAGTTTTGGCCCAGACTAGAGTGGAAGCATGTTTACTTCTTAAACTGGAGCTCAGACCTGAACGTGGGCTCCTGGAGGATGGAGGAGTCAGACAGTTGGTGTGTCCAAGACAGAAAACACCTTTGAGCAAAGCACGTTTTCTGGTGAGTCTTGAGCATCCCATGGGATGAGAGACCTGGTACTGTGGATATCCATGAGAGGAGAGGGATTTATCTGCACTGGAGGTGGCATGTTTAAGGGCAGGTTGAGCTGTGAGTGTGTCTGGCACAAGCTGACACAGCTCTCAGACTAGAATAGGTTTCCATTTTCCACCTTCCAGGCAATCACGGAGGAAAGAGATTGTCTCATTTTCTCATGTACATATATCTCGTCTTCCAGTTGCCAAGGCAACACTGTGTATGTTTGTAGGCTGGAAGGATCTGGGGATGGAAAATGAAGCCAGGGAGTGGACTGAGGAGAGAAGTCCAGCAGGAATTTTCCCCATGACTTTTGTGGCCGATTGGCTAGCACTAATTTAAACCGCTCTCCAGGGATTAGTCATCAAACCTGAGATTTTCATTTTTATTATTTTAAATCAACCGCAGTCGCTCCTGGGAGGCTGTTTTTCATGTTGAAATGAACCTGGTGGAGATGCAGCCGGTGGGGGCTGCAGGATGGGAGCCAGCAGGGAGGGTAATTCCATAGAAACACAAACAAGGTACAACATCTTGCTCCAGCCGGTGGAAAGCTGAGCCCCCGGGGAGCAGCAGCTCCCTGGCAGTGCAGCCTGATGGATACCTGCATTTTCCCCTGCATGATGGATACTGCATTTCACTCCATGACAGTGGTGTGTCTGCAGCCCCAGGGCTTGGTTTTATAGGATGCCTCAGGCACAGGGAGAAGCTGCTGGAAAAACCATGCACGTAGCTCCTCTCATGCCAAGGAAACTCTTGGTTGCAACTTTGGGAGTCCCGTGGCACAACTGAAGGTTCTTAGAAGTTGTTTTTTCTCCCAGGTCTGGTGTCATCATTTCCTGACAGATCTTGCTGTCCCAGGTCTGGGGTCATCATTTCCTGACAGATCCTGCTGCCACTGTGCCACAGCCTCGAGTTTGCACTCAAGGTGGGCACTGCACCAGATTTGGAGCATCCCTTGGGCAGGGAAAGGGAGTGAACTCAGGGGGGTGTGGGAGCAGTTTTGTGGGTGCCTTGAAGAGCTGAAGAAGGACATTGTTGAGAATAATTAGTTTATTTATGCTCAGTCCTGCTGCACTGCTCAGAAAGTCACAGAAGGTTTCTGCCTGCTCCAGAGAGGTTTTTAGGGATTGTGCCTTTTGAATTCTTACTGATTTTAAGATTTATTTTTATTTCTGTGAGGGTGCTGAGGCCCTGGCACAGGGTGCCCAGAGAAGCTGTGGCTGCCCTATCCCTACAAGCGTCCAAGGCCAGGCTGGATGGGGCTTGGAGCATCCTGGGACAGTGGAAGGTGTCCCTGCACATGACAGGGGGTGGAACTGGATGAGAATTAAAGTCCCTTCAAACCAAAAGTAATGCCAAAATGCCTCAAGTTTTAGTTTTTCTATTTTTCAGATTCTGTGCTGTTTAGTGTGTGGGTCTGGGTTTACATCAGGGGATGGTGAGCTCTGCACAGAGCAGGGAGACAAAACAATTCCTGCTCCAGCTGGGCACCAAGGACAAATGATCCAAATCTCAGCCCAAGAGCACAAACCCCGTGGGCTGGAGAGAGAAAATCAAGCAGGATGGGACTGCAGGGGCTGCAGCTGGGATTGGACACTGAACTGCAATGTGCACATGGAGCAGAGCTGAGCCCAGGGAGAGACCCCAGGAGTGCTCGTTCATTTTGGGACCATTTGGGTTCATCTTGGGTGCAGCCCTGGCTGGGCTCTTGTGCTGCCCAAGGTGTATCCATGGAGGCCTTTCAATAAATCCCTGCTTTATTCTGTAGCTCTGTCCAGCCTCTGCTCTAGCTCAGCCTTCTCAAGGCATCATTTTGGGTTCTACCCTGCAGCCTGAATTGCCCTGGCCAGACCCACTCCATTTTCTACCTGGCACTTTCACCCTCCATGGACTGTGTGTGTGATGAAAAAGCCCCTTCAGCTCTTCAAAGCATTTTGGGGGTTTCATGCAGCAGAAGTGACCTTTTCTCTACCTCTACCCCTGCCTGTAAAAGGCGATTTGTGCTGTGACTTCAAAATGCCTGGCACAAGGTTGGTGTTTTTCTGGGCAGCTTCCCACAGCTTTTTTCATTTTAAGCAAATAAATAAGGCAAGAACTTCACAAGGAAAAGGGAAGCAGAGGAGGTGGCAGTGCCATTCCTGTTGGAAAGCTGGCATTCCCCGCCTCTGCTAAATGAGGTTCAGAGAGGACATCTGGGATGTGGATTTTTAATCTCATCCTTTGATTTCACTGCATCAAAGTTGGGTTTTGCATCCTTTTTTGTCAATCACTTGAGAACAGATTTATGAACAGATAAACTTATAGCCCAGGAATTGGTGTTCAAAAATCCTCCTTGCATGTAATACAGGATTCACTAAGTGTGGGGAGGACAATGCTGATGCTGAAGCTGATGACTTGGGAAGGCTGAGCTAGAGCAGAGGCTGGACACAGTTACAGAATAAAGCAGGGACTCATTAAAAGGCCTCCATGGATGCACCTTGGGCAGCACAAGAGCCCAGCCAGGGCTGCACCCGAGATGAACCCAAATGGTCCCAAAATGAACGAGCGCTCCCGGGGTCTCTCCCTGGGATCAGCTCTGCTCCATGTGCACATTGCAGTTCAGTGTCCAATTCCAGCTTTAGGTTATGAAGTCCCATCCTGATTGTTTTTCTCTTTTAAATTCACTATTGTTTATTTTCTTGGGCCTGAGATTTGGATCATTTATCCTTGGTCCCCAGCTAGAGCAGGAATTGTTTTGTCTCCCTGCTCTGTGCAGAGAGCTCAGCATCCCCTGACATGAACCCAGACCCACACACTAAAGCAGCACAGAATCTGAAAAATAGAAAAGCTAAAACCTGAGGCATCAAAGTCCCCCTGGGATATTTCTCCAACCTCTCCCCTCCCCTCTCTGGTCTCTGGGCCCTTCCCTGATGGTGACACTTGGCCTTGGGGCAGCTGCAAGGGGCACAGAGGTGTCTGTCTGTCTGTCCTTAGGGAGAGCAGGCTGAGCGGGGTGTGGATGTCTTGGAGCAGCATATGGAGGGTGCTTACAGCCAGAGTGTTTTCAGCTGTTGGGAAAAAGGCTGTAAAATGTGATTCCCATCATTCCAGCCCTCTGGGTTCGGACTACATCAAATTGGGTATTTTGCCTCTGGCACAAACCAAAACCTGATGCGCCAGAGGATGGTAAAGTCCTCGCCTAATCCCTTTAATTGCTTAATACCACAGCCAGTGAGGAAATGTGTTCTGATCCCGTTAATCTTTGCTGTGAAAGAAAAGCTTTTGTAATTGTATCTGTAGCTCAAAACCCCCTGTTCTTCCCAGAGCCCAGAAACACACCCTTCCCTCACCATCACCACCAGCAGCACCTTCAGCAGGTTAATGGGAGAGGCAAAAAATGCTGTTTTCACTCTTAAACCCTGCCAAAAAATAAAAAAGAGGCAAAGCACAAGGTCCAGCTCAGCAGGAGGTGGGAGCAGGATGGGCAAGGCAAAGAGGCTGCCCCAATTCAGGGGATGCTCCAGGGAGCTGCCTGGCTCCCTGCCAAGGTTTTTAGCCCCTCCAGTTTCCAAAGCAGCACACTTCATCCAAAGAGGAAGAGAGGAAAAGCTGGGAGGGAGGGAGGGTGTTTCTGGTATTGAGCAGCAGTGCAGGGCTATTTCTCTCAGCAGCTGACAGTGTAAATGCATTTCCTGGCAGGCAGCTCGCTCTGTATTAAAATTCTTGATGAAGATTATTAAAGTGTGTTTATGAAAAGCCTGCGAGTGCTTCTTGGACTGTGAGCTGCCTTTTCAGAATGACATGTTTGGGTGAGTGCTCAGGGGTTATTAAAACCAGGCTGGCCAAACCCACCCCATCCCCTGGCTCCAGGTGGGATCTGCAGCAAACTGGATGGTCCCACTTTGGTCAAAAGGGAACCAGTGTGGGGTGACTGTGGCTGCTGCAACCCCTGAACCATTCTCCAAAGTCTTGCTGCAAATGTATTTGAGTGTGTTTCATGGTTGTGGGATAGATGGATGGATGGATGGATGGATGGATGGATGGATGGATGGATGGATGGATGGATGGATGGATGGATGGTGGATGGATGGATGGACGGACGGACGGACGGATGGATGGATGGATGGATGGATGGATGGATGGATGATGGATGGGTGGATGATGGATGGATGGATGGATGGATGGATGGATGGATGGATGGATGGATGGAGGATGGATGGATGGATGGATGGATGGATGGATGGATGGATGGATGGATGGATGACCCTCAGGTGGGTCAGGGGTGCAGTGAGGTGCACAGGGTTGCTGAGGAGCCACAGGGCTGTGGTCACTCCATTTTCTCCCCTGACAGGGCCCATGGGGGCAGCTGCAGTGACCACCCCTGCCATGGTGCCAGCAAAGCTTTTAGGAGACATTCCATGCTGGAGACAGCCATCAAATTCTAGACACAGACAAATGTCCCTGTGGCAATGCCACCCCCTCTGCCTGGAGGTGCTGTCACCCTGTCATCCTCGGCCACAACTCCATTTTCTCTGTGCTCTTTCCTTCCCAGCCTGAGGTATGGGATTTTTTTAATGTGGGAGATCAGGTTGTATATCTGAATATATGTCCTTACAAAAAAAAGTTTCCAAGAACAATGGTGGAAAGAGCCCAAAAATGTGCTAAGAAGGATGAATGCATTAGGATTGGAGTCCAAGGAAAATATCAGAAGGGTGAATCAGAAAGAAAGAAAGGAAGAGGAAAGAAATAGAAACGTATGGAGTTCTTAAAAAGCCATTTTTTCCTTTTAATGTTAATGGCAGCTTTTCAATTTGAGCTTTGAGTGCTGGAGAAATGTGTCCACTGCTGCTGCCTGGAGCTGTGCTCCGAGGCGATGCAAAGGCATTGCTGCAGTGACACGTTCAATCTGGTTTCAATCCAGCCCCATTCAGAAATGTAGAATATTTTGGTCAGAAGGGACCTTTGGAGGTCACATTCTGAGAGGAACATCCCTTAATTCTTTGGGGTCTTTCTCTGGGGTTTCCCTCTTGGCTCCTGCTGCCTCTGGCTCATCTCTGTAAAACTTCACGTGTTCTGCAGAGTACTCGGCACGTCCTCCCAACCCTGGGGGGGTCAGAGACAGCATGTCCTGGGCAAACTTGGGATGGTTCTCCTCCTCCAGCAAGCCTAGTTTAAAGCTCTTCCCCTTGGAGAAAGGTGAATCCCATCTGATGCCAGTGAATTTTGTAATTGTATCCATAGCTCAAAACCCCCTGTTCTTCCCAGAGTCTAAAGTCACACCCTTCCCTCACCATCACCACCAGCTGCACCTTCAGCAGGTTAATGGCAGAGGTAGAAAATCCTGTTTTCACTCTTGAAACTCCTCAAAAATAAAAAGAGCAAAGTACAAGGTCCAGCTCAGCAGGAGGTGGGAGCAGGATGGCACTGGGCCATGGCAGGATGGTCGTGGTGGCACTCAGGCCATCCCAGGAGTGCCAGGACAAGGGGGAATGGGTTAAAATTGCCAGAGAGCAGGGTTAGGAGGGATATTGGGATGGAATTGTTCCCTGTGAGGGTGGGCAGGCCCTGACACAGGGTGCCCAGAGCAGCTGTGGCTGCCCCTGGATCCCTGGCAGTGCCCAAGGCCGGGCTGGACAGGTCTGGGAGCAGCCTGGGACAGTGGAAGGTGTCCCTGCCCATGGCAGGGAGTGGAACAGGATAAACTTTAATTCCCTTACAAACCATTCTGAGATTCTGAGTGTTGATGGAGCAGGTCAGCAGGATGAAATTTGTGGGAGATGCTGAAGGTGTGGGACATTTCCTGGAGCAGGGCCAGCCCTGTGGCATCACCCTGGGCCTAGGCTGCTTTTCTGTGTCTGCTTGTGGTGTCTGCAAACTCAAGCATCAACCTGGGTGTCCTGGCAGATCTCTGTCCCCTTTTGTGCTTTGGGCAGGCTAAACCCAAGTTTTCTGGTCCCTTATCTCCCCCTTTTATTGCTGGATCTGTCCCTTCACTCCTCCTGCAGCTCAGAACCCTTCCCACATTATCAGAGGTTCCACCTCAGGAGTGCTGATTGCTGAGGGCAGATGAAGAGGCCAGAAAACAAATATTGTACAAAATCTTGACTTTGGTTGCATTAAATGGGAAGAATGAGGGTCAGTGAGGATGGAGTGGTGGCTGCAGGCAGGGGTGGGAGGAGAGCTGGGACACCGAGCCCAAATTCATACCCTGGTGACTGTGACATCCATCAGGGTTAAAGGCAGTCTGTGTCTCATTAATCATCTGATATAAACAGAGGGAGACTCACTGGAACAGAGTGGTGTCACTGGATGAATGGCCTGCAGTTGGAAAATAAACATTTCAAGCTCTGTCTCGGCGTTTATTTTTGCTAAATGCCTTCTTTGCACCCGGGTGTTCTGCTCACAGTGGGGAACCACTGCCCCAAATCCATCCCCAGGAGCAATGCTGGAGCAGGCACTTGGGCTGCTGGGGGAGGAATGCACCAAACAGAGTGCAGGAAAAGTCCTGGAGCAGCCACAGTGGGGAACCACTGCCCAAATCCATCCCCAGGCTGCTGTGTGGAGCAGCCACAGCAGACTGCCCTGGGTGCTTTTATGCTTTAACTGTGAGCTAAAGGTTTTTTCTCTCGGTGTCCCCTGGGTTTTAGCAGGTGGGAGGTGCAGCAGTGGTTGGGCTTGGGCAGGGTGGCACCCCTGGAATCCCAGCCTGTGGTCAGCTGTGACCCAGGGAAGTGGCACTTGTCTCTCCACAGGTGCTCCCCACATCCACTGCTGGATTTCCACAAACCACAGTTGTTTTTTCTTCAAACCTCTCATTGCTGTTGGGGTTTTTTTCCCACCCTACTTCCCTCTGCACAAACCCACCAGGTGCAGTCTGGAATCCACGCTCACCCCAATATGTCTTTATTCTGATTTATTAACCTGGTTATTGTATAGATGATTAGAGACATGTTTGGGGAGATTTCACCACCTCAGAGCAGACATGTAGCTGTTACAGAGCAGTTAATCCTTTACAAATATGGTTTTAATAATTTCACACACAAGAACTGTCCTATTCACTGTAATGGATAGCTGGCAACCTCGGTATAAAGAATTTAATTTCAAGCTATTTTTTTCCCCACAGGCTCATTAACTTCTGCTGCTCAGGAGATATTAACAAAACCACAAGTGCACAGCTCAGCTCTGATATCCAATCCTTCCACATCCCTCCAGGATCCCAGCTGGTGCATTTGCTGTACAAGGATCTCCCCAGGGAGAGGGATTTGCTGAGCCCTGAGCAGGTGAGTGGATTTTGCTGCATCAATGGCCCTGTTACCTGATTATTATTTTACCATATCTCAGTGCACCTTGTTCCACCTTTGCTGTGCTGCCTGTTGTGGCTGGAAGAAGCTGGAAATACAACATATCCCTCCTGCTGTGACATCAGGAATAATAAATTCCATCAGAAATGGCCTTTCAGGCTTTAGGTTTCTGCTGGTGAGAAGAAAGCTACACTTGGTAGGAAAATAAATGACATAAAGGCTGGCTTTTCCTGTGCCTGTTGACTTGCCATGCCATCCAGCCTGGTTCCCATCCAGCCCATCAGCCACTCCCCAGGATGGGCTGGACACAGCAGAAGACAGGTTGAGAAAAGAAAGAATTTCCACTGAATTAAATTATTTTAGCTGGAAAAATAAACTCTTGGCGCAGCTCGAAGCCAGCTCCTGCTGCCTCCCCAGCTCAGCAGGAGATGCTGCCATGCAGCATCAGGGCTGCCTGCCACCCCAGCTGAGCCAGGGAAATGCAGATGAGTGGGACCCCAGTGCCCCAGCACCCCCTGGCCCTGTCCCCAGTGTGGCACTGACTCCACGTGTCCCCAGGGCTGGCTGACAGGGAAGGGGCAGCAGCCCTTTGCCCTGGCACAGAGCCGGGACTCCAGCACTGCTGGGAGCCCTGTCTGACCCCTTTTGTGGCTCTTTTGTGTCTGGGACTCCACACTGGCGGGTTTTGTCCCCCTGCCCCACTGCCCCAGCCCCCGGGGAGGGGCTGCCAGGGAGGACAAGGGGACATTCTTTGGAGAACACTGGCAGATCTCACAGTGGCTGTCGCCCACGCTGCCCTCCACACCTGGGGCACGCTGGCACTGGCATTGCTGGGGCTGTCTGGGGCACCACAATGAGCTGAGCACACAGGCAGGAGATGGGGTCAGGGCTCGGGGAGCTGGGCAGCAGCCAGGGAGAGGTGACATCCCAGCAGAGCCTTCTCCAGCAGCACTGCAGGCCTGGCAGCAGCCCAGGCAGCGAGGGCTAAGGGGCTGAGCTGTTCCCTGCTGGCTTTGCAGGGTCCCTCTGGCACCCCACGTCTGTGGCAGCCCCCCAGCCCCACGGACTGTTTGTTTGGAATGAGGGAGGCTTTGCCTGCAGAGTTTTCCACAGTCCACCTTCTAAATTCCTGGCCTTCATCACACCCAGCAGCTCCCAGCATGGTCAGATATTCTGGTGGCCAGGTGCTGCTTGCATGCCCGACCTGCCCACGGGAGAGGATGTTTGTGGGTGGGTGGGATGCTGGATGTGACCTCCCTCTCCTGTCCCTCTGCCCAGGATCCCTTCCAGCATGGCTGTTTCCACTCTCCCTTTCCATGAGGTACTGCCCTGCCTTGCTTCCTGCACTTTCTGCAAGGAGATGACTCTGAAAGGCTGCCCAGTGACCATGGCACGGGTGTGGAGGGCACCCAGGGAGGATGCAGGGGGAGAGTGAGGATGGCCAGGAGTTGCTGTGGAAAATGTGGAAAGCAAAGGGGGAAAAAGTCACTAAGCCCAGCCATAAATGCAGTGCTCTCCATCCATGCAGACCTTTCCTTTGTGACACCTTTACTGTTAAAAAGTTAAAACGTGCATTTTGCATGGCTCAAATCCCAGCCAGAACAAGGTCTGGGGAAGGGGGCGAATTGGAGTGAAGCAGGGCTGGGTGGGTTAATGTCCTCCTGACTGGCTGGGACTACCAAACACTGGCTTTGGGCTAGTGCTGGGTTCTGTGTAGGGCAGAAAGTGAGACCCCATCTGTGGGAGGATCTGGGTCAGGCTTAGGAGGGCCAAGAGCAGCTGATGTGCGAAACCTTTGGAATTTTCCCCCTTTTTTCCCATTACAAAAACCTCACCTTGGGAGTTTTTCCCACCAGCCTTCCTCTGCGCGAGCAGGAATTTCCCTGAGGGTGGCCGAATTTCCACCACTGCTTTCCAGGGCCTTTCTCCCCCTTTTCCCCACATCTCCCCTGGCTGCCTGCGCAGCTGTGGAGCAGGGATGGTGCAGGGCCAGCTGTCCCCACGGACCTGTCCCAGCAGCAATAAAGCTGTCGGCAGCGGCGGGGCCGGGCGGGCTGGGGCTGGGGATGCGATTTGGGAGGCAGAGCCTCCTCCATCCCTCCATCACCGCCCCGCCGGTGCCAGGAGACAGAGCTGGCGCTGCTCCCACCACAGGAGCGGCCGGAGGCAGCCAAGATGTCTGGTGAGGAGGAAGAGGCTGTCTGTGAGCACCGAGGGAAGCCCTCGACAGACCCTCTCTGCTCCATCCAGCTTCACAACGGTATTCCCAAAGGCAGGAGCAGGGAGAGAGGAGTCTGGATCTCCATCAGAAGAGAAACCCTAACACTAAAATTAATCCCAACCCTAACCCCAAACCATAATCATAAACGTAATCCTGAAACTAACACTAACCCTGACACGAAACATAATGCCAACCCTAACCCTAACCCTAACCATAACCCTAATCCTAAACCGAACCCTAAGTCTAATCCTAACCCTAACCCCAACCCTAAACCTAATCCTAACCCTAACCCTAACCCTAGCCCTAATCCTAAACCTAAACCTAAACCTAAACCTAACCCTAACCCTAACCCTAACCCTAACCCTAACCCTACTCCTAACCTTTACCCTAACCTTAATCCGAACCCTAACCCTAACCTTAACCCTAATCCTAACCCTAACCTTAACCCTAATCCTAACCCTAATCCTAACCCTCACCCTCAGGACCATCAGCCCTGCACGTGCCAAATATATTTTCGCCCCTTCCCAAAGCATCCTTGCACTGTGCAGGGGGAAATTGAGGCAGGGGGCTCCCGGAGGGGATGCTCCACAACCCCTCAGTCTCAGCAGCACAACCCTTCAGTCCCACAGAAGGTGCTGAGGGAATAAGGAATGTCCATCAAGCCAAAAATTCAAACGTTTCAGACTGTGGGGCTGATCTTTAAATAGAGAAGTTTGGAATTTCACCTACAGAGGAGAAATTTCCTCTTGTCTTTACAAGTCAATCTGAATACAGGAGAAGAATAAGGCACAGCACAAGGCTCTGACCCTCCCCAAACACAACACTCTCAGAACCCTGGAGAAGTGTTCTCTGAAGAGGTTTTCATCAAACCAAAATGTGCCTGCAAAATGCTGTCTGCTGAAACTCTATTCAGCTGGAAAAACACAGTCTAGCTTTTCGCCTTGAAGTTCTCTCTCTAGACCTCATACAAAGTCTTATTTTTTCACTCCTTTCTGAGATGGGCTCCACTTCTCCATCTCAAGGTGCCCACAAATCATGATTTTATTCTCTTTTTTCTTTAAATTTCTTAAATTTCCTCCCTTTAAAAAAAAATCTTTAATTTCCTTCTCTTTAATTTCACTTCAGTTGCCTCTGTTCCTGCTGTGGGTTTGATTCACTCTCAGATGTCTCAGAGCCTCTCAGTGAGTTTCGGAACCAGAAATGTGTTTTCTTATTTGGCACTGCAGATGCTGCTGAAATTATTCAGCACGTGAAATAAAGCAGCCATCAGCCATCATTTATGTCTGAAAATTCAAAGAGAGGGAAAAGTGGGATGGGGATGGAGATGGGGATGGAGATGGGGATGGGGATGGGATGGGATGGGATGGGATGGGATGGGATGGGATGGGATGGGATGGGATGGGATGGGATGGGATGGGGATGGGGATGAGGATAGGGACAGGGTGGTTGGTGATGCTCTCAGCCCACGGCACTCCTGGGAAGCTGTAAAGTCTGTAAAGGCATGGAGACAGTTGTGTGCATGGAAGCAGCTCCTCCCTCAGGTCCTGGGACATGAGGACACTAATTTGGACCTTTCTGCTTCAGTCCTTGTCTCTCATGGTGGGATTTTTGGAGCTGTCCTGTGCAGGGCCAGGGTTTGAGCTCGATGATCCTTGTGGGTCCCCTCCAGCTCAGCATATTCTGCAATTCTCATCTATGCTTCTTGTGTTATTTCTGTTTGTCCTGGTACCCAGGGAATGCTGGGGTCAGGAGGAGCTCTGGCCCTTTCCAGAGGCCTTGGAGAGGGATGAAGAGGTATTTCTGTATCAGCTGGAGTCACTGGGAGCTCCAGGCTGACTTTCTCATGGGAAGAGCAGACTTGGTCAGTCTGAATGACCCTTCCTGTGTGGATTTGTGCACGTGATCCTGACATCTCTCCCCCCAGGACAAACACTGGCCCTGGCCAAGCCCCTGCTGTCCATCCCTGTGATGGGGGGAGCCCTCCAAGGTGGGTTGTGAGGAAGGAAGGAGGGTCTGGCAATGACCACAGGGTGTGTGATTTCACATTTCCCCTTTGAGGCTGACGATGCCTGTAGGGCTGAGGAGCCCAGTGAACCCAAGAGCCCCCAGTGCAGCTGACAGCTCGGCTGGAACAGACACAGCCCCATCCTGCCCTGCTGTTGTTGTTGGCAGGCAGGCCTGGAGGCCTCCAGGTTGCATTTGTCAAGAGCACAAGCTCAGGAAAATTGTTCTCATCTGAACAAACACCATCAGTTGCTGCCAGCTGTTCCAGTGCCCCAGCAGAGGGTTCACGTGGCTGGGCCTCTTCCCCAGCCTGGGCTACTGGTTTGACTGGCAGGCCAGAAGGATTTGTCTCTCTTTGTGCGATGTTTTCAGGGTTTTTTGTTGCTCATCCCTCTCCAGCTTCCATCCAGGTGAAGGAATGGGGTCAGTGTGGACACCCTGAGCCCTGCCCTTCTGCTCTGCTCTGTGACACAGGGAAGGGTTCTGTGGCAGGGTTGCACTTCCCAGAGGGTGGGAGGATGGCAGGAGGGTTGGAGTGAAGATCCTGCAAGCAGCACCAGCTTTGCCTCATGGATGCCTTTGTTTGTGCTGCCTCCACACTGGAATGATCAGTGTGTGCCTGTGACTGCTGAGGGGCACAGCCAGCTCCACCCCACGGAGCTCACACCAGGGGATGCCCTCTGACATCTGCCTCTCTCCAAACACACTCACTTTAGCCCTTCTCTTCATTTTTTCCCAAAAATCCAGCTCCTGCCCTGCAGAGGATCAGGTGGGGTGGCAGTACAGCTCATGTCACTTTTACGAGCTGCATGTAACCACCGGGGAAAGTCTCTCACACAGACAAATCCATGGGTTCCTGCCCTCCCTCAGCCCTCTCCCTGCAGGGATGATGTGGTTTCCCAGGGCTGCAGAGCGTGGCTGTGCTGTGAGCAGGGCCATGCTGGCAGATGTGCTGTCCCCGTGTCCCCCAGCCAACCCAAACAGCACCGAGTGACCCAGTGACATATTTTATTTTGCATTATAATGTGATCTGCTCTTCCTAGTGCTGCCTGCTGGGTGTCTGCTGCACAGGAATTTCTGTGCCCTGAGAAGAGGGTGGCTCTGGGCCCCAGGAGATGTGCCTGCTTGGTTGGGAGAGAAAATTTCTTCTCTCTGCCTTGGCCAGGTGACAGAGCAGAGCTGTGCTTCTTGGTCTGCAGTGGGAACGTCACCAGTGTGAGATGGGATTGTCTCCATCTCTGTTCTCTGTTGCATGGTGGGTGTTTTAATGGGAAACCTTCTCTAAAAACCCTGCCTGGCTGCAGCTCAACCCAGCCCTTACTCCCTGCTCTCATACAGCTTCGATCTGTTCCTAATTGCCAGAAAAAAAAGCCAAACCCCACCTGCTTCCTACCACCCACAGGCAGCCCACCAGGTCCACTCTCCAGGTTTAAACTCACCTCTTATTGCTACTCTCTGTGTAAGACATTTCCAAAGTGTCTGACAAAAATAAAATAATCAAAACCTCCCTGAAGGGGAAACCTGCAGCTCTCAGGGCATGAAGGATGTCTGTGGCTTCAGAGCATCTCCATCTCTCTGGGTACCTCCTGGCACCAAGGGATGGAGGGGGCAAGAAAGGCCCCAAAATGACTTAAAATGTGAGTAATTTTTCCTCCTTTAAACCCCACCGTGGGTCTCTCATCAGTGCAAGGAAATACATCTGCGTTCCTCTTTTATTTGGTGATTAAAAAATGGGGCAGCTGGGGCCACTCATTGTTGACCTGGAGGAAAGCAGGAGGCTTATAAAAACCCTGAGTGCTGCAAGAATTATGAGGTAATTAAAAAAAAAAATCAGGCCAGAGCTGGGACCACGTCAATAAAAGCAGGAGGAACTGATGTCAGCCCTGTGCAGGATGTGGGGACTGAGGGCCCTGCTCTCTGCTCCTGGTGCTGACTCCTCCTGGTTCCCCTTGGCAGGGATTTGGGAATTCAGGACACAGAACAGGTTCTGGGGCTGGCTGGGCTCTTATTTCCTTGGTGCATTCACCTCTCTTGCTCTCTCACAAATGTAAATCCCATGTGAGACCCAACAGTGGATGTTTTATCAAAGCAAGATGAAGGGCCACCAAAAAAGCAAAAATTAATAATTAAAGGGATGAGGATGGGTTCTAAATCACCATTTTGGGGTTAAGAGGCTTGGTTTTAAAGGGAAAGCATATTTTGCTGGCCACAGATTAAACCATGGGGGAAAAATAGGTTTTGTTTCTCTAGAATTTATTGACCCAAGAGCAGCACACGGGAGGTTTTAGGGAGCAGCCTCCTGCCACCCACACCTGTCCCCACCCCTCAGTCCTGCAGGACACAGATTTTGGGTGTTCAATGCCAGCAGTGCTCAGCTGTTCTCCCAGTGTGACCCTTTTAGGAATTAAAGCCCTGCCTTTAACACCCTCCCAAGCACATTCCCATCCCCACAGAAACCTCACCCTGCAAGCCCTGCCCGGCAAAACCTTTCTGGGGCAGTCAGCAGACAAGGGAAGGTTTCCCTGGCAACTCTCCCCTAATAATTTCTATCTTCATTAATACATTTTCCTGTTTGGGACCCAAGCTGTGACTTCACCCTTGAGAGAGTCTCAGGGTTTTGCCTGGTGTTAGGGTCTTTATTCAAATATAAGGCCTTAATGAGAATGATATGGGGAAGAAATCCAGCCTCATTGCTTTGTTCCTGAATATTTTCATCCCAGCTGATGGTATCAGGTTGGTGGGTGTGGTTTTTTCCCCCTTTTATGAATGAATATAATACTTTTTCAGAAAGGGAGTTGTGAGCTTGGATGTTTTCATCCTTGGATTTTAGTGATCATTAATAAAGCCTGCAGTGCTTTCTGTAAGCATGAGCCAAAGATTTGGGATGTAACAGCTTCCTAGTGGAAAAGGGGATTTTTTTTTTCCAGACCATAAGGTTTTGCAAAGATGACACCTTGATCCTGATAAATTCTTTTCACTTTATTTCCAGCTTTTTGTCTTGCTCTTGTAAAAAAACTTGCCAGATATATATTTAGATATATATTTATCATAGAGATGCCTGCTTTAAACAAATTGTTAATTAATTAAATGAAATATTTCTTCCTGGTTAAGAGAGAAAAAGGGCAGCTCTTTGTCACTGAAAGGGATTTTGCTGTGAGCCCCTCTTGAAGCCAGACTGTGCCCAAATCAGGTGAGCACATGAGATTTGCCACATCCCCCTGGTCACCCCCAGCCTGGAGATGGGGGCACCCAGGGAGAGGGGAGGAGGCAGATCCTTGTGATGAATCCCAGCTGATTTTCCAGCCTGAGCTGTCCAGCCACTCATCTTGGATTATACATTGGAACTTTTACAGGCTGTATGTGGGGTTTGTGGCTTCCTTTCCCTCTCTCTGTCTCCAAAGTCCATGATTCTTAATAAATCATCCTCTAGCCTGAGCTGAGTCTTGCTGTTTTAAGTTTAACTAGATTATTTTTTTGCTGATAAGCCAGACTTTGAATTCTACCCAAGATCACGGGTTGGGGCCCGTAATATCATGGAGGAGAGGCTGTTCCTGGTGATCTATCACATGCAGGGGGAGCAGCAGCAAGCTCTCAGCTTTCCCTTAGATCAGCACTTAAAGGCACAGCACTCATGGAGCTGGTGGGAGGGAAGAGTCAGGGCTCCCACCAGATCCATGGAAAATGGACTGGGATGACAGGAAAATGTTGTGTTTTACATCTATTTATTGCACTGTATCAGTGCCAACAACTTCCTAAGGCTTTGATCCTGACTTCACTCCAAATCTCTCCTCTTCCGTCCAAACAGACCCAAATCCACCCAAGGGTGGGATTGATGTGGAGCAAAGCATTGAGAGAACCTGCTACACCCTCTTGTTGTTTCCCTCATTCTTCTTTGCCACCACCCTAACACCACAAAAATTTATTTTCCTGGACAGCTCCAGGCAAATGTGTCACGTTTTCAGATCCGTCATGATCCCATCCTTGTTCTCCCAGCCAGTGCCTGAGCTCCTCTCCCAGTATTGCTGTTGACTTTGGCTTCCTCCTCAGAGCTCAGCCCAGCTCCCTTCACATCCCACAGAGGAGTCCAAGTGTGTTCCTGTAGGATTAACCCTGTAGGATTAACCCTGTAGGATTGGCACAGGTCACCTTTGTATGAGGAGAGGGACCAGCTCTGCTCTGGGCAGAGCAGCTCCATGAGAGGCTTTACTGGTGTCCCAGACTGCAAGGCAAGATGTGTTCTATTTGCCATCTGCGTGACAGTTGTCTCCTGTTCAGTGGGCAGTTTTCCTTACCTCTTCCACACCCACTCCTCCCTCCAGGGGACATCTGCTGATAACAGGCCATGGAATGTCACTGCATGGCTGATAAGAACTGCAGCATCCACTGGGAGATGTGAGCCCAGGGGAGGAGCCAAGCATTCCTACCTGGATATAATCTGAGATTCTGGAACACCAGCACAGCTTCTCCACTGGATTTCCCAAAGGAACAGCAGCTGCTTCTTCCACTGGATCTTCAGAGGAAGACTGCACCCTTCTACAGGATCCCTGCTCCAGCAGAACCACCCCTGACACTGCAGGAGGGCTGAGCCACAATTCCAATGGGACTGCTGCCAACAGCCTGACCCACCGGGTGTCAGGCTGTGCTCTGACTGTCAGTGTTGTTTTAGTTTACTGCATTGTTTATTTTATCTTTTTATTTTCTTCCCTAGTAAAGAACTGTTATTTCTTGCTCCCATATTTTTGTCTGAGAGCCCCTTAATTTAGAATTTATAGCAATTCGGAGGAAGGGGGTTTACATTTTCCATTTCAGGGGAGGCTCCTGCCTTCCTTAGCAGACACCTGTCTTTCCAAACCAAGACAACTGGGATGAGGTGGGAGGTGGAGGAATCCTCCTTGACGCATGCCATGTGCTCACAGCCTGAGGAAAGAATGGGTTAATCAAGGTTAAAGGTATTCCTGATGGGATCAGCCAGGAGGAATGCTCAGGGTCCAGGAGACATGTGTGTGGTTGTAGTTTCCAGTTCCATCCTCCCTCTGCTAATGCCTGGTACTGGGCAACCCAGTCCCCTCCACCCCAGTCTGCCCCTGGGCTGGCTGTGGTTCCATGTGGAAACCCAGGGCACAGGGAATATTTCTCTGTCTGCTCTGGGGTGTCCTGACCCCCAGGGCAGCACTGACTCTGACCCTCATTCATGGAGAAAGTTTCCTAGACTTCAAAATAGACTGGAATCCACAGAGTGTGAAATAGATTATAGAGAGTAGTGTGGGTGTGTCACTTGGTGAGAAATTGAGGTTTTGGGATCTTTGGTATGTTGTGGATGGAAGGAAGATGGAGGGCACAGGGTGCTGTCCTGGGTTTCTTCTTCACGATTCTTCTTCCTTCTTCTTATTCGTGGGTTTGGATGGTGCTCTGTAACTGGGCAGAAATTCTGCATTGCAGCTCTGTGGGATCAGTTATTCGGCTAAAAGGGAAAATAATCTAGGTGTCAGTTCCTAATTGGATAGTTTAATCTTAAAAGACCTTGGAACAAGAGATTGTTGGCCATTTTGTGCCTTCTAATGAAAAGCTGCCAAACTCATGGTTGTGAAACTGACAGGAAATAATAAACACCTGAATCTGAACATGAACTACCATCTCAAGCGCCTTCAATCCCGACCCAGAGATTATTCCCCAGCCTGACTCATTCTCCCAGTTTAGCCACACAAACCCCTTCCCTGCAGTCCCAGCACCCCCCTGGATGGGCATGGCACATTTTTTATCTCACTTGGCCCAGCAGGCCACAAATTCCTGCAGTGCAGGGGTCGGGAGGCAGCTCCCTGTGTCACACACATCAGTCAGTTTGCTGTGTTGGGAAATCTGTGCTGCTGCCCAGCTGGGGGCTGGAGATCAGCCAGGGGCTCTGTGGGAAGGCAAGATGGAAGACACGGTGAAGCTCTGTCTTCATGGGAATTTGTCTTGCTTTTGCCTTTTTTTTTTTTTTGGGTTTTTTGTTTTGTTTAGGGTTTTTTTGTTTGGGGTTTTTTTGGGTTGTTTTTTTTTTTTTTTTTTTTTTTTTTTTTGTTTGGTTTGGTTTGGTTTGGTTTTTGTTTGTTTGGTTTTGGTTTTGGGCTTTTTTGGTTGGTTTTTTTTTTTTTTAGTTTTCCTTTTTGGGGGAAGCTTTAAGCCACCACGATGCCATTTTTGGTTTTCTGCAGCTGAGGGAGGTCAGGGGCTGTGAGCTGGAGGCATCTGTCCTGTCCATGATGCAGCACCAGCACCTTCCCCTCAGAGAATTCTGCAGGAGATCAGTTTGGCTGGCAAAGCCTCAGCTGTGGGCTGTGGTCCTCTCCAGTGAATCACCTTGCAGGGACACCGGCAGCATCCCCTGTGGGGTCTGGGGGGTCCTGGACCCCCTCCCAGCTCTCCTCACTGCAGCCTTCACTTCATGATTGAATTCCCAAGGTGAATCCCTCAAGCAGGGGGAGAGCTTCACCACGTATCTGCTGATGGATGTGTGTTTTCCTTGGCCTTCTCTGCCTCGTGGCTGCTGGATAGTTATCTGAGTGATGAATTCATCTGCCCAGGGACCCCTGAATCGTGGGGCAGAGGGAAAGCATCTGTCAGAGCAGCCTGGCGTGAGGGAGAAGGAATAACAGAGAGGAGAGGGGTGGTGGTTGCACATCAAAGCCCTGTCTCTGTGTTCCAAACCCATATTTTTCCTAGCCTATCTCCTGGATTCCATCTGGCTGTGCTGAAAGCAGGCACAAGGCAGTGTTCTGCTGTGTTCCAGGCTCTGCAGGGACAGAGAGAGCTTTTGAATTCCAGCTATGCTGGGCATGTAGCTTTCCTCATTGCCTGCCCTGCCAGGGTGGTTTTTCCATGGCAATGCTGCAGCTCCAGGGCACTGCCAGAGGGGAATGTGACAGGGACATCGGTGTCACAGCTTGGGTTACACACAGAGCCCTGGTGTCAAACCCCTGGCTGCCTCCAGCCCTGCTGCCAGGCTGCTCTTTTAGAGCTAGCAGCTGCCAGAGCTCATATTCCAGCAGCAGGGAGGGAGCTGAGAGCTGAGCCCCCATCCCTGGCCCTCCTGTGCCTGTGCATGTGGAGGTGTGGGGTGCATCTTGCACAGGTGAGGATCCTCCTTCCCCTAAACCACCTGGGACACGCTGCCTGCTTGGATCTGGGAGCCTTTTCTCAGGGTTGAGTGGCCCAGCAGGAGCCTGAAGTTCACAGAGTGGGACCATGGGCTTTACATCGCCTGTCAGAAGATGCAGGCAGGGATCTCTGTGACTGCTGAAACCCAAATACCCCTCAGGGACAGCAGGATGGTTTGGACTTGGATTTATTTCAGGAAATTGATAACATGATGGAGAGAGGGATGGAACAAATCTGGGACAGGGATGCAGGGCCAAGCACTCCTGGGATGTTATGAAGGTATGGAGAGCTGTTTGGAAAGAGATCTGGACCCTGTTTCTGTGCTCTATTGCTCTTTTCTTCCCAAATCCAGGGTCCAAAAGTGAAACCACCATCCCAAGTGGTCTGACAGAAGTTGTAGGGAGCAGCCTCTGGCCTTGGTTTCTCAGAGCTGTGTCCCCAGGGCAGGCTGTGTGACAGCCAGGCCTGTCAGAGAAAGCAAACCCTCATCACCTCATCCTTTGGGCTGCTAAATCACAGGGCTGCCATCACAAAGATCAGCAGATCCCCCTGGACCTCCTGGAGATCATCTGGGTGGCAAAGCAGTAGGGAAAAAACAGAAAAATGGGTTAAATTTCTTCTTCCCCACAATCTTGAAGCATTCATGACGAGACCTTTTGCCAACATTGTGCAATGCTGGCTCACGTTTTGCTTGAACTTTAGTCCTGCTTTAATCCATGCCACAGTAACCTCCAGGGAAAGGAATGTTGCTGATTCCTGACTTAAACTGTGATCAAAACCTTTCAGCCTTCCCAGGCCATTGTTGTGTGTCCTGTCAGCAGTGTCCCCAGGGCAAGGGCAGCTGTGTACCTGGATCAGGAGTGTTCCTCCACCAGAGCCAGCACTTCTCCAGCCCTGGAAAGTGATCCTGCAGATGCCTTGGAAAATCAGCATTGTCCCCATGACTTCCAGTGCCCCAATGAAGTCTCAGATGTTTGTTTGTTTGCTTGTTTTGGCAGGAGGAAAAAGGGCCAAACTGAAGTTTAGGGAAGTGCATCATGCATCCTTCATCTGGCGCTGCGGCTCCGGCTGGGAACGCCGTTCCCACTTCCTTCCCTTATCAGTTAATGAGGTGGCTAATGAGGGAAAGGACAGCAAAAAGCACCAGCCATGGATCAGGCATTACTGCTGCAGCTCTTCAGAGCCTGACTCCAGGGCCAGCCAGCTCCAGGAGTCCCAAGTTTTAGGAGATCCATGCACTCACCCAGCTCACCCAGGTGGGAGGTGCAAGGGCTGGTTTGGGGGATTCTTCCAGATAATTTAGCCCATGACTCCATTCTCTCAAGGCAGGAGGGGAAAGACAGTGTGAGCCCACAGGCACCAGAACATGCAGGGGTGGAAGCCTTCTGCTTTTTTTTTTTTTTAGAAGATTGGGAGCAGGAGAGAAGAAAGCCAAGGGGTTCACACAGGCAAGGAGGGTGCACATGTGCTGCCCAGATTTCAGCATCCAGACCCCTCTCCAGGACAGGCCAGCCCTCACCCAGCCTCCCAAGGCCACTTTTAGTTGGCAGTGATGACCAACCGCATGTAACAATATCAGCTGGCTCTCTCCTGGAAGAAGTCTTTGCTGCCCCACCCTCCCACCAGTCCAGAACATTGTCCAGGGACATCTCCAGCCCTGCCACTTCTCCCAGGGCCTCTCAGGATTATCTGTTTCTCATGAGCCCAGTTCCCTGCAGTCCAGTGTCCATCCCAGCTGGAGATGGACAGTTTGGCAGGAGGGAAAGTGATGCCAGGAGTTAGAATTGGGCTCTGGTTGGGGTTTTCTCCTCTCTCAGTTGTTTGGGGTTCTTGTTCAAACACAATTTATGAACATCACAGGGTCAAGCCAATCTCCATGTGCTTGTGTGCAGTAAAGTTGGGTTTGCAAGGGGATGAGGAAGATAAATGCTGTATTAAGGACCTTAGTTTAACTGCCAGTATAGCTCTGGGTATGGATCCAGAATCCCGGCTCCAGGAGCACCCCTGAGGGGTGGAAACATTTATTTCTCCATTTCCAAACCCACCATTTTTAAGCTGTTTTAAGGCATTTGCAGGTGAAGCAAAGTCATTTAAATTATGCAGATTATCTAAAGACCCTTCCCAAACTTGCCTGCAGTTGGAGAAAACATGGTCTAGGATCCTACAGGTGTCCTTCAAAAGAGAGGAGAGGAGAGGAGAGGAGAGGAGAGGAGAGGAGAGGAGAGGAGAGGAGAGGAGAGGAGAGGAGAGGAGAGGAGAGGAGAGGAGAGGAGAGGAGAGGAGAGGAGAGGAGAGGAGAGGAGAGGAGAGGAGAGGAGAGGAGAGGAGAGGAGAGGAGAGGAGAGGAGAGGAGAGGAGAGGAGAGGAGAGGAGAGGAGAGGAGAGGAGAGGAGAGGAGAGGAGAGGAGAGGAGAGGAGAGGAGAGGAGAGGAGAGGAATTTGATCTAATAAATCCCCAAGGACTGAGTTTTGGTGGATTTACTCATTCACATCCTCTGTTTGTGTGCTGCAGGTTAAACCAGGTGTCCATGTTCTGCAGGCTTGCAGAAAAGTGGGAATTCAGCCTGGAGGAAAGAACCAACACAAATAAAAGCAGCAGACACCTATTCCTACAACTCCTCTGTGTATATCTGAATTAAGACATGCATCCCCTTCCTCCGTGGCCCAGGAAGGGCCACACTGTGTCCCTTGTTTGTCACCCACCAGAGCGTGGCACCACCGTCCTGCCTGAGGCTGGGCATGGCCATTGTGATCCACACAGTGGGGATGGAGGATGAATGGAAAATGATCTCCTGTGTTGAGCTGACAACCAGCTCTCTGTTCCCCAGGCAAGTTCCCAGCTCCTGGGTGAAGGGAGCATTCCCACCCCAGGAAATCCCTGCTTTGATCTTCCTAGCACTGCATTGCTGCTTCTTACAGCTCCTGGATAATTCAGTACTTTAAAAAATAGAGAAGAGGAGGAAAATATTCTTTTACAGCCTCATTTACTGGTGGTTCTTGAGGAGTATCCCACATAATCTGCTTGTAGGAGCATGGCTAGGGATCAGAAAGGAGAGAGAGCCTTCTGGAACATCCAGGCTGTTGGTTGATACTCACAGGAGCTTTGTCTTTTCCTTAAACCATCTCAGCCACTTCTTAGAATGGTGAGGGCACAAATGCACCCAGGATTTGTAGAGGGCACAAATCCATCCAGGGTGTGTAGAGCACACTGGGGTGTAGCATTTTCCATGCCACGTTTTGCATGTTCCAGAACCAAAGAACCCCGGAATGGTTTGGGTTGGAAGGAACCTCAACACTCATCCCATCCCTACCAAGGGCAGGGACACCTTTCCCTAGAGCAATGTCTTGGTTTGAACAGACAGGTGTCTGCTAAGGAAGGCAGGAGCCTCCCCTGAAATGGAAAATGTAAACCTCCTCCCTCTGAATTATTGTAATTTTGAAACTAAGGGGCTCTCAGGCAAAGATATGTAGGTTGAAATAACAGTTCTTTACTAGGAAAAGAATTAAAAAAAAAAAAAAGATAAAAATAAAAATGCAATAATACAACACTGCCAGAGTCAGAACAGGCCCTGTCCCCTGTGGGTCAGGGTGGTGGCACAGCCCCATCCCATGGGGGCTCAGCCCTCCTGCAGTGCCAGCTGTGCTTCTGCTGGAGCAGGGATCTGCACAAGGGGGGAGTTTTCCTCTGCAGCTCCAGGGCTGCTGGAGATGGGCCTGCTCTTCCTCTGGGAATGCAGGGCAGGAGAAAGCTGCTCCTCTGGGAATGCAGGGGGCAAAGGCTGCTGTGCTGTTCCAGGCTCAGATTGTATCCAGGTAGGAATGCTTGGCTCCTCCCCTGGGCGGAGCATCTCCCCATGGGATGCTGGAATTTGATCAGCCATGCAGGGACACTCAGTGGCCATGGACAGCAGAGATCTCCTGGAGGGAGGATTGGCTGTGGGAGAGATAAAGAAAAAACTGCCCCATGGACAGCAGAGAACTGCCCCAGCTCTGACAGATGGGGACAGAACACACAGCCCCATTCCCACCCTGAGACAGCCAGGTAGTTCCAAGCCCTGTCCAACCTGGCCTTGAGCACTCCAGGAAAGAGGATATTAGCTTTTATAGTAATAAAAGGGGTTTGGGGGACTGTACATGGATTATGTATGACCATGGGATGAGGTTTTTCCCAGCTGATGCCATCCCAGAATTGTTACAGATTCCATCCCCTGTCTGCCTGCCTCTGTGATGCATCCCATGGTAACGTGGAGCAGGGAGCAACTGTGGGAAAGGAGCTGTAAAGAAAATAATCTGGCTTATTTCTCTGCAGAAGTGCCAGGGGGAAGGGGCTGAGATGAAGGAGATCTGAGTCCTCTTCCACCCAGCCCCTCCAAGGGTCTCATGGCCCCTCCAACCAAATTCCAGTTTGCACATTGGTGCAGTCTGGCTGACTGGGGGTGGCTCTGGTTTGGGGAAAGTGAAGGCAGGACAGGGTTTTTGCACCACAACTTTATGTCAACTGCCAAACCCATTTTCTCAAGTTTTCTATTTATTTTTTAACGTACTTTTGAGGGATGGCCAAACTTAAAAAACTTTAGCCCAAAAGGAATTGTATCCAAAGAATTTATGAGCAACTTAAAAAGAGAAGGCAGTGAGAAGAAACTGAAAGCCAGATGTAACTGCAGTTTTAGATGGCTTTTAGTTTAGTTTCAGATTTTTTAGGGGCTCTGACAGGGAACTGTTGGATTTTTGCAACGGGTCTGTAATCGGGTATTGAGGCAACTGTGAACTTTTGATCACTTATTTCTTGGTCTTCTGCCCACATCCAAAAGGGGAGTATCTGACCATCTCATTGACCTCTTGCTTTTAGATGCTGAGATGAGGAAGAGAAGAGCAGGAATCAGCAGAAATGCTGTGAAGACAAGGATTCAGGAGCTGTGAGACACCCCAAGCAGCACAGAGACCTGCTCTGCTGGGATACACATTCCAGGGAAGGAGCTGCAGAGAAAGCAGTTACACAAATTAAACAGGTCAGCAAGGCCTGGTGTGTTATTTACTTCATTACACTCACACTCTGGCATGAAGGGGTCTGGGAGCTGCAGCAAAGCTTGGCTTTGCTGAGGGAGGATCAGGAGAGTGGTGAGCTGAGGAGGAAAGGTCTTCTGTTGACAGCAGGGACAAGTGGCTTTGGATGGGGACAAAGCAACCCCCCAGGAACTGGAGTGAGCTCCTGAAACACCAGCAACTGCTTCTTCAGCAAGGACATCTTGGTGAACCTCTGTCTACCAGGGTAGGGTAAGGGATGAGGCTGAGACATGCTCAAGGCTCAGGATTTCCCTGTTACAAAGAAAGGCTCAGATCTTCTCAAACTGGCACTGGTTTTTAGGGAGAAATCAGTAACAACACCACAACAGGGTCCAAGGATTAAATAGAAATCTCAACTAAAGCAGGAGAGAGGAGACTTGCACAGCTTCCATGGAAAATGATAAGGGATAATTAGGATAGAGCAAGGACATCAGCATCCTCTGCTGCTCCTGTTCCTCTTCTTTGAAGAAAGGCAGAATTACAGAATCACAGGATGGTTTGGGTTGAAAGGCACCTTAAACTCACCCAGTTCCCTGCCATGGCAGGGACACCTTCCACTGTCCCAGGCTGCTCCAAGCCCCATCCAGCCTGGTCTTGGGCACTGCCAGGGATCCAGGGGCAGCCACAGCTGCTCTGGGCACCCTGTGCCAGGGCCTGCCCGCCCTCACAGGGAACAATTCCTTCCCAATATCCCATCCATCCCTGCCCTCTGGCAAAACCCAGTCCATGATGACACTTTGGCAGTACCACGGGCTAATGTGGAGATGTTGGTGCCCAAGCTGGGCAGAGAAGCCTCCTCCTCCTCCTCCTCCCTCCCCTGCCCTGTGCCCCATCAGCATCAGGGCCTGGTGCTCTCCAGTGTGTTCAGCTCCACGCTGTGTTCTGCCAGAGACTGTTATTAAGAAACAAGGCTCTGCCTTTTCATCATTCCTCCGAGCGTCTGTCTGATGTCATTCTGTCTGGCAAGCAAGCCATCAAAAAAAGGCTCCCCTGGGAGAAATTTCTCAAACAAACAGCCAGCAAGGAAAAAAAAAATAATAACCCATTAAACATAATAAAATGCAAAACCCCACAGCATCTTCCTGATAGACGTGAAGGCAGCGTAGCCCTGACTCCAAGCAGAGAAAGGTGCCCAGGGCAGGAATGTGCTCTGTGCTTACCTGGCTGATTATCCTTAATTGAAGCTGTTGCAGAGGCTGAGATCATGAGGTTCAAGCCCAGGAACAAATTTGGGCCAGCAACACCTGCTGCCATCAGTCCCACCTGCAGAGCCTTCCTGTGCTCTGCCAGCACAAGGGACCTGCAGACCAAGCAGGTTTAGCTCTTCATGGTTTTTAGCAGTTGGGTTGTTTTGGGGTTTTTTCCCCACTGTATGAGGCATGTATGTATGTACATACACTGTATGTATGTGCCTGCAGAGCAAATCTTGGCTCTGCTCCTCCAGATCCATTAATTCCTGCGGGCTGCAGGGTGACAAACACCCAGCTGTGAGCCCCTGGGAGGTGTGTAGGCTTCTAGTTTTGGCAGCTCTGATCTTGATCCAGAGACCTGCTTGCTGAAACAGGTAAGACTGAAGGAAGTTCATGCAAAATGTCAGCCCCCAAACTGGGGAAAGGGTCCCCAGTGAAAACAAGTGCCTTATTTTCAAAATAAAACCAACCAAACAGTGACTTGGTACTGGATTTGGATAAAAAAGTTAGGAAGAATGGGGTTTAATCACAGAATCGTGGAATCACAGGAGGGTGTGAGTTGGAAGGGACCTTAAAGCCCATCTAGTGCAGCCCCCTGTCATGGGCAGGGACACCTCAGTCCATGGGAGCAGTGCTGGAAGAGGGGCTGCCATGGAAGGGAGTGTATTGCACTGATGAAAAGCCGCCCATTTGAGCTGGATCCCAGCTGGACAATCTTGGATCCATTCCTCACACATCTGTAGCTGTGATTCTCCTTTCCAAACTGCTTCTCCTCAGAGCACTTCTCAGAGGTCATTCCTCTTTGTAAGCCTTGTTCCCTCTTGCCTTGCAAACATCTCTGCCATTTTCTTCCCTCCTGCTGGGAGGTTTCAGGGCCTTCAGCAGAGCCCGTCTTCATTTTTTCCTGGGGAAACCACCTGCTCTTCACTCAGCTTTCCTGGGAAACTTCCCACCAGCAGCTCCATTGTATAAAACAGGTCCATTTTCATCACCAGGACTCAGAGCTGAGAGTGGAATTTGCTCCTGCTGACAGCCCAAGACTGGGACGAGCAACCCACAGCCCCAAAACGAGGTGTTGGTGGTTTCTTTGTGGTTTCACAGGGCCAGTGCTGCAAGGCTGAAATGAAATCCAGTGCTGGAGCTTCCCAAGGAGCAGGTCCAACAAATCTGGGAGAGGGTGTTGAGAAGTACATCCACCCTGATGAAATGCAGCAGGATTGTACCCTGCTCCCTGCAGGATCTCAGCCCGGGGCTGGTGGGGTCTCATGGGTTTGGGTAGTGCAGCAATCTCAGTGCTCACATTCACTGTTTCCAGTTTTTCTCAGGGTGGGGAAACTTTTGGAAATTCCTAGGAAATGTCTCTTTTCTCCACTGCTTGAGGCCAGTTTCCTTCCTTGCAGATTGCAATAAAAGCAGCAATGTGCCAGTTAGAGCAGCACCAGCTCTCCCAGCTGCTTCCCTCCTTCCCAGGGCAGCACCCTGTGTTCCCTGACACCATCTCTTTCCTTTGCAGCAAGAGGGGAAACTGAGGCACAAATCTGCCCCTTTTAGGAGTAGACCTTCCGCAGACCTCTGCATGATCTGAAGAGATGGGCAAACACCCCTGTTTGCCAGGCAGGGATTTGACTGCACTTCCATGCTTCAGCTTCCCCTTGAATACTGATTTTCTCTGCTCTGGGATCTGATCCCTTTCCAGCTCTCTTAGGTCTGATCCTGACTCTCAAGCCCCCCAAAACCCCAAAGAAAACCCCTTTTGGGGTCTCAGAGGGGCTGGTACCATTCACACTTGGCTCAGGGGAGCTGTAAGGTTTTCCAATCATCTCTTAACAACAGGAAAGCAGCTTTTATTCCCTCTCATCCCCGGTCTTGGCAGGGAAGGTGGAACGTGGGTCATGGAGAGGTGCAGCCACCTCTCAGGCCAGCAGCTACTTTTGGGGCTGGGGTGGATAAATGTGCAGGATTTCCAGGATGGATGGATGGATGATGGATGGACGGATGGGTGGATGGGTGGATGGATGGATGGATGGATGATGGATGGATGATGGATGGATGGATGGATGGATGATGGATGGATGATGGATGGATGGATGGATGGATGGATGGATGGATGGATGGATGGATGATGGATGGATGGATGGATGGATGGATGGATGGATGATGGATGGATGATGGATGGATGGATGGATGGATGGATGGATGGATGGATGGATGAGGGATGGATGGATGGATGGATGGATGGATGGATGGATGGATGGATGGGGGATGGATGGATGGATGGATGGATGGATGAGGGATGGATGGATGGATGGATGGATGGATGAGGGATGGATGGATGGATGAGGGATGGATGGATGGATGGATGGATGGATGGATGGATGGATGAGGGATGGATGGATGATGGATGGATGGATGGATGGATGGATGGATGGATGGATGAGGGATGGATGGATGGATGGATGGATGGATGGATGGATGGATGGATGATGGATGGATGGATGGATGGATGGAGGATGGATGGATGGATGGATGGATGGATGGATGATGGATGGATGGATGGATGATGGATGGATGGATGGATGGATGGATGGATGATGGATGGATGGATGGATGGATGGATGGATGATGGATGGACGGACTCTGCTTCCTACCAGGACCTCCTCCAAGTGACTCTCCAGCCATAAGCAATGTCACTGCAGCACCTCTGCCACTGTCAAGTTCTTCCTGCTTCGTGGAGAGACAACATCACACATCGAGAGAACTCATGGGAAGTTTGGATTTCTTCTTCCTCTCCCTCCCACCTCCCTCCAGCCACACCATTCCTGCTTCTCCGCCCAGTGCAGTGGGAAAGGAAAGCACACTCTGGATTTGCAGCTGAGCACAGCATAAGGCAGCCCCAGCATCCTCTGATCTCTCACTCTGCAAAATCAAAGCAAGACAAAAGCTCTGTCTCCTTTTCCCTCTTGCCAAAGGCTAGAAACCCCATCAAGATCCAAAGCATATCATTCCTCTGGGAATTTTATGCTGGAGGAAGGGGCAGAAGTGGTTATTTGATGATTGTGTTGGGGTTGTTTTTAAAGTCCTTAATATCTCCCTTCCTTATTTCACTGCACAGCACAAATCCCTTTTCCAACACATGCACAAGAGCAGAGCAGAGCCGTTCACACAGAAAACAGGTGATAAATCACAGGGCCATTGATTCAAACCATTCCAGGGAATGGGAAACACATGGACGGCCTTTCTAATTAACTGTTTGATATGGCTGCGGTGAGTTTGGGTGTAGTTTCCAATGTTTTGCATTTGGCTTGCCTCAGCCCTCTCCATGGTAACTGCAGTTTACCAAAAAGTGAGAAAATCCTGTGTTTGAGGGGGTTGGAGTGACTTGGTACAGCTCAGCTCAGTCACATGAAAAAAGCAACACAAAAATAATTAAATACCGTGTTCGGTCCATGGGAATGTTCCCTTCTCTCTTTCTTTCCAGATGGAAAAACAAAATAAACTGAACGGTTTCTCTTAGTTCCCTTCTTTATCTGTAAATCTGCACTTTCTGGTGGGTTGTGGAGCGCTCAGACCATGCCCTATCACACAGGGTGAGGAGCCTGACCCACCCTCCACGCCCCCCTGCCAGCTGTCCCACCTTCAGAGGCACCCAAACAATTCCTGTATCACCCTTCCGCTCAAACCACTCACCAAAAACCCCAAGAAGTGCCAGGATGTGGATGTGCTGAGACCCCTTTCCACCCACAGAGCTCAGCAGGTCTGTCTGTCTATCTGTCTGTCTGCCTCGGGCAGCACACATTTAGGGGTTTGTTTTTATTCCCAGGGGTGCACCTGGCTCTGGGTGCCACTGTTTGGGTCTGGGGTGCTGCCCCAGCAGGGTGGAAGGGCTCTCCTAAGAGGGGAGAAACCAGGAATGCCAGGATTTAACCCTCATTTATGCAGCCAAAGTAACCAAATCTCTTAATTAATGGGTAATCAGGAGTGAGAAACTGCTGAGGACTCCAAATGCTCCAAGAGGTGTTTTGGAAGGGGAGCAAGCCAGGCCTTTCAAGATGTTCTTCTCCAACAGGAAACAGGAGCTGAGCATGGGGCAAAGGAGCTGCTCCTGTGACCCCTCAGCACTGAAACTGGGGTGGAGCTGACCCAGAGCAGTCAGAGGTGATGCAGACACGAGGATGGGGTTTGGAAATAACAACAGGATGGGGGAGGATGGGTTGGAGGCACAGAGATCCACCCAAGTCACACAGAATCACAGAATTCCCAGGTTGGGAGAGACCTTCAAGATCATTGAGTCCAGCCAAGCCCCAACACTTCAATAAACCCTGGCCCCCAGTGCCACATCCAGGCTTTGTTAAACACACCCAGGGATGGTGACTGCACCACCTCCCCGGGCAGCCATTCCAGAGCTTTATCACTCTTTCTGTGAAAAATCTTTTCCTGATATCTGAGTCACCAAGGATTGGGTTCAGCAGGTTCCCTGGTGACACCCCAAACTGCTCAGGCGCAACCAGTCCCACCAACACCTCCAGAGTAGCCAGTGCATTAAAATGTAATTTAAAAGGGAATAAAGGTTTAATCCACCTGGTTTAAAAACAGCCTTTTCCCATATCCTGCTTTTGGCACATCCTCCCAGCTGGGCCATTGCAGCTCGCTCCATGACACGGGCACAGCTGCTGGAGGCACCGAGCAGCAAACGAGCTGGGGATGTTAATATTTTATTTTTTATTAGCTTTTTTTTTTTTTTTTCCTTTCCCCCCCCATTTTCCCCTTTCTTCACCACAGCTCCCTTGGGGCCCCAGTGGAACACCTGGCCAAGCCACTTCTGGTTCCATTTATTGGCAGGTGATTTATTTGGGGATCAGCAGGGAAAAGTGACCCAACAACTTTTACTGGATGTCTATCAGCTGACCCTTTGGTGATGTTTGAACGTGGGCTCATTTGGTGTTTGGGGCCTGATCCACACTTCCAAGGGAGTCAGATCTTCCCTTAGATCTCAGTTCAAAAACACTGGGAGAAATTAGCCAAATAAATACTGTGGGAATATAATTACATATTATTCACTCTCTGGGAATATTTGAAAGCATTATTCACTCCTTGTGCATATTATTAGAGCAGCTCCCACTCAAAGAAGGATATTAAATTTTAAAAATCAGAGGGTTTCTTGATCCTTTTATCTTTTATGCTTTCTTTTCCTGCCATTGCTTTCTTCCAACCTTTATTTTTTGATAAGGATAAGGGAGAAGCACCTCAGATCCCAAAAAAAATTTGCCTGCCATCCTCCCCAGTGGGTTTTGGCGTAGTAACAGGAAGCTCAGCTCATTGCATCTGAAAGGTGTCAACAGGCTAATGCTCCCTTGTCAGCAGACTCTTCCAAGCCCTCTAAAGCCCTTCCAATGGCCATGGACCCTATTCAAATTCTGTTCCCCATGTCTGGCTAAAATTGTCCAGCTTTCAAAGATATAAATTATTTTTGAATTTTTTTTAACTTGCACAATCAAAGACATGGGTTTATTTTCCCTTTGAAGGAAAACACAGAGGTGTTTTTCAAGGAGACATTTTGGGGGAGAAAAAAGAATGAAAATTTTGCAAATTTTGCAGCCAAAAGCAATTGACCCTTCTCCCCAGGGAAGGGTTTCATTCACTTCTGGCATTGCCACACATACCAGTGCTCAACCCCATCATGCACAGGGCTGATCACAGCAAGAAAAATGAAACAGGATTCTGTGCGTGGGCTTTTGGGAATGGCCAGAGACTGGGCTGTGCAGGGAGCCTGTCAGGGAACCACCAGCAGCAAATCCTGCTGCTTTCCTCCTGCCCCTAGAGCAGCAAGACCCAGGAGCTGGCAGATGATCCCATCCTGTTGGCTGAGAAATTTCCAAAACCCTCTGAAAAAAGCAGTATTGCCTTTTCCTGGGTAGCACCTGGGGGCTGATGTGTGTTTTACAGACTCAGCCTGTGTGCCAGCCCCCCCTGCACGTATTTAACAGCTTTGGTGAACTGTTAACACCCTTCTCTGCTCTCAGGAATGTGTTACTGCAAGAGCAGGAGCAGCATCCTTTGCTGAATCCGTGATGGAAATGCTATTTCCAAACAGATCCCATGCAGGTGGGACTGTGGTGGGGAGACAAATCTCCTCCCAGGAGCAGGTTCATGGCCTACTGAAACACTGTCTTGGTTTGAACAGACAGGTGTCTGCTAAGGAAGGCAGGAGCCTCCCCTGAAATGGAAAATGTAAGCTCCCTCCCTCCAAATTATTATGATTTTGAAATTAAGGGACTCTCAGGCAAAGATATGGGAATAGGAATAACAGCTCTTTACTGGGGAAGAAAATGAAATAAAATAAAAATGCAGTAATACAGAACAGCACTGCCAGAGTCAGAACAGGCCCTGGCCCCTGTGGGTCAGGGTGCTGGCACAGTCCCATCCCATGGGGGCTCAGCCCTCCTGCAGTGCCAGCTGTGCTTCTGCTGGAGCAGGGATCCTGCACAAGGCTGGAGTTTTCCTCTGCAGCTCCAGGGCTGCTGGAGATGGGCCTGCTCTCCCTCTGGGAATGCAGGGCAGAAGAAAGCTGCTCCTCTGGGAATGCAGGGGGCAAAGGCTGCTGTGCTGTTCCAGGCTCAGATTGTATCCAGGTAGGAATGCTTGGCTCCTGCCCTGGGCAGAGCATCTCCCCATGGGATGCTGGAATTTGATCAGCCCTGCAGGGACACTCAGTGGCCATGGACAGCAGAGATCTCCTGGAGGGAGGATTGGCTGTGGGAGAGATTAAGAAAAAACTGCCCCATGAGCAGCAGAGAACTGCCCCAGCTCTGACAGATGGGGACGGAACACACAGCCCCATTCCCACCCTAAAACAAACATACAGATGCATTTTAATGCACCTGCATAGGTGGGAAGGACTTTGGCTTGTGCCAGGAGTGCTGGAGGTCAGCAGGAACTGCCCAGCATTTGGGGCTCCTGCAGGAGATTTCCTTTCCACCTGCCTGCCATCAGATCTCACGGTGGATTTTCCGCTGTAATAAGAGCAGCTTTTCCTGCTTATGACCAAATTCAAACAATAGGGAAAAAAAAAAAAAAAGAAAAAAAAAAAAAAGAGAGCGAGAGAGAGAGAGAGAGAGAGGGAGGGAGGAAAAGAAGAAATCCAAGCCAGGAGTGAAATCACCACGTGCTCTCATATCTTGGTAGGGCTATGGGGTGGGTTTCAACCCTGCTGTCCTTTGCCTTTTATTCCCAACTGGGGAGGATCCAGTGGGACTGTGGGATGAGGAGACTGTTTATAGAAACAAACGCACCCGTCAGACATCTCCTCCTCCTGATGGATATTTGTTTGGAAAGAGAGTGAGCTCTCAATGATGGTGGACGTTCACTTCTGCAATTCCTTAGAAGGTTCTGGCATACTGACCCCCTTAAGGGCTTATCCATTGATGGTGAAACAGTTGGGAACTGCAAGACAAGAGTCCTCTCTAATCCCAAGGGGTGAGTGGCTGCTGATCTCCTCTCCAGCAGGGACTTACTGTCGGACCCTGGCTGTGTCTCATCTCCCATGTCTCCTCATCTCCCTGTGGTGCTCATGGATGTGCTGCCCAGCCTGGAGAAAGCCAAGGACTGGTGTTTTTAAGACAGTAGCTGCAGGGATGTTTTTGTCACAGGCTCTCTCTGCCTTCCTGCGTTTCTAAATCCTGAGCCCTTACAATTTCTTGGGAAAGCATCTGGTTTCCAGCACTGGGTCTCTCCAATCTGTCATTTTACATAAATATACAAACATCCCTTTTTTGGATGATGGATTAGGGCTGCACTCTGGCTGGGATCACACAGCCCAGACTGCAAGAGAGGCTTTGAAGCACGAAAATTTCACATTGCCATGCTGCCAGCAGAACAGTGCACAGGAGAGACATCCTTGCTGGGAATCACAAACCCTGGCTCGTTTACACTGCTCCAGCATCACCCCCTGTAACATCACACTGTTAATCCACCTAAGAGGCATCACTGCCCTCTGTTTCCTCTGCAATGAGAGGGAGCAAGTTGGGTCTCACATGGGTTTACACAGGAGAAGGAGCTCCTGGCTTTGAGGGAGCCATTGAGCCCCCACTCCCACAGATCCCGTGCTTAAATCCCACAGGAGAGTGCTGCAGTGCCAGCTCACAAACTGCCTTCTCAACAGTGAGATCCCTTTCCAGTATCTCCATCTCTCCACACCACAGGGATCTGGGTTGGAGGCTCCTTTGCAGGGGGAGCAGGGCCTGCAGGACTCAGGACTGAGCAAAGCCTGTAGTCTGTCTCCCAAAATAAGCACTGGGGCTGCTGCACTGGGTACCAGGACCTTTCACCTCCCCTGTGAGAAGGCTCCACTTGGAAAAATATCAGCTCCCACTGTGATGATTTTTCTGCTGATTTCCTCACTGAAGACATAAATCAGCATTGCCAGAGGCTGGAGCTACCTGGCTGTTCCAGGGACTGATGGAGCCAGCTGCCAGGAGGAATTACCAAGAAGCAAGCTTGAGTCTGAAATCATTGCCTTAGGCCTCAGAGCAAGCTCAAATATTCAGGTGATTTATACAGGAGGAAGAGTTTTTATGTCCTTCGCACTGGAGTTCTGAACACTGCCAACAGACCTGCAAACACTCCTGCTTTCAGCCTCATGCTCACTAAGGACAGCACCAATGCCATGAATTTACATTCTGAATTCACCTTTTGGTCAGGTTTATGGATGAACTCCTGCCCCCAGTGGCAGATTTTGCCTTAATCTTCTGCAGAGCAACTCTTTACCCACCGTGTGCTGCCCATCCTTTTTTAATCCAAATTTTAACATTTATTTTAGATATGGTCCTTGTGTAACACCCGCAGAAATTCTCCTCAGACCATGGATGAGGAGCAAGACCAGATGGAGAGGGCTTGTTTGGCTGTTCAGCAAAGCAGAACTGGCTCCATTAGGAAAAGGACATCGCGTGTCGCATGCAAATAAACAAAGTTAATAAATCAGGTGCCAGCAGATGGTGCTCAATAATTTGCAGCATCCTGGCTGGGATGAGCTGGTCCATTCCCAGCAAAAGGAGGATTAAAAAGCATTTGTTGCACCAAGAGAGCTACAGCAAGCTGAGGCACAGTTTATTGCTTCGTGCTGACTTTATTTCAAACACATTGTGGTATTAACCAGGAAAGCACCTTTCTATTGACCCCACTTCTTGTTTGCATCCCCAAGGTTTTGTTTGGTCAGAAAACATTTGGAAGAGGAAAAATAACATGAAAAAAGAGCATTGCAGTTCAGTTGCAAAAGAGTCCCTCCGTGGCCTGGGAAGATAAAACTCCCAATCATGTCATTGGCTTTATCTCCCCTGGACGTGCCACTTCCATCTGCTGCAGAGGCTTTGGTTTTTCTCATGAGCAAATGGAAAAGGATGAAGCACAATGGTTCAGATGAGCAAGTGGCCTTGAGGCAGGAGGAGAAGGTTTTCCTTTTTTCTCTTTCCATGGCTTACAAGCTGGTGCTTTCCTTTTCAAGGCCAGATTGGATGTGCTTGGAGCAACCCAGTCTAGTGGAAGGTGTGGGGGGTAGAAATGAGTTACAAGATCCCTTCCAACCCAAACCATTCTGGGATTCCTGGATATCCCATTGCCTGGGACACCTGCATGCCTGCCCTGTCCCTGCTCCATAACCTCCTCTTGGAATGCCCAAGGTCACACAGGAGGTGCCTGCTTTGTCCTTCTCTGTTCCAGCCTCAAGTGAGCATTTTACAGCCCTCAGATATTGCAGGGAGAGAAGGTCACTAACAAATCCTCCTCCTAAATATCCCAGCCTTCCTCTGGGTTCTGGACACAGGGATCAGGTAGTGGCATTCACATTTTCTGAAAAATCCCTTTGCCCCGGATTTTTCTCCTGGGAAGCTGAGACTTCTCAGAGGAAAAGGAAAACAATATTATGTCATCGCTTTTCCTCTGTTTTGCTGCTTTAGAATGTGGTTGGAGATTGTTTATCCTCAGGTGATTATTTCATTAGTTTCGTGTGAATTGTTTTGACTTATTGGCCAGTCAGGGTCAAACTGTCAGACTCTGGAGAGAGTCACAAGTTTTCATTATTATCTTTTTAGCATTCTGTAAGTATCCTTTCTGTATTCTTTAGTACAGTATAGTTTAGTATTCTTTAATTTAATATAGAATCATAAAATAATAAATTAACCTTCTGAGAACATGGAGTCAGATCCATCATTCCTGCCTGCCATGAGGGACCCCACAAATACAGCAGGCACCCATCCCTCCAAAGGATGCTCCGGCCTGCAGAGCACCACAGGATAAAAAAGCTGCAAACAGCTTTGAGCAGAAATGCACTTTTTGGACACGGCCGGTGCCCAACCTGCCAGGAAAAACAGTGTTATCCCAGGGGAACAGTGCCATTAGGTCATTTCCCATCAGCACAAGGAGCAGCCAGTCTCAGTGCAAGTGAGATCAGGAAGCTTGGGGCACCCTGTGGCATCCCATCCCCTGGATGGCCCAGCATCCTGGCTGGAGGCACAGCACGGACAGCAGGTGCAGGGATGGAGGCAGGAAATGTTTATAAGGCTTAGGAAAAGCTGAGGTTTCTGGCAGGTTCCCGAGACAGTCAGCTTGGCCCAGAGCTCTCTGCTGTATAAATTGTGGAATTAGAGTCAAATATGAAACTGGAGCAATAGGCCAAAGGCAGAGCTGGCAGCTGGGAGGTCAGGTTTAACTTCATGTGAGCGTGTTCCAGCCAGGCTTTCCAAGGAGAGAAAAGTGGGGAGGGGGCAAACAAAACAGGGGAAAGTGCAGGGAACTGAGGGTGGGAAAACCCCCAAAGGAAGAGGGATGGGACAGCAAGGGAACAGAGAATTTGGTTCAAAGACTGTGAAGTGGGAAGCAGCTGCAAAGCAAAGCAAAAGGGAGATGGGGAAGGCAACACCTTACAGGGAAGTGTGTCCCAGGTGGGGGCCACCAGAGCCAGCCCTGCTCCTTGGTGACTCTGGGTGGCACTGGGTGACTCTGGGTGGCACTGGGTGACTCTGGGTGGCACTGGGTGCTCCGTGGCTCTGCTGCCCTGCCAAGAGGAGGGTGTTTCTCCATCCCTGTCTCATTACTGGCTTTGCTCAAGATGCAGCTCTGCTTTTCAGGATCAGGACCGTGCACTGGGTTGACCTCCAGCGTTTCTCTGGTTTGGATTAGCTGACTCATTGTTTATGGCCAGGCTTCAGGGCTGCTTGGTGGGGCCAAGATGCACAAAAAAAAATCATTTGTGTTGGGCACAGAGGGTGATTTTGTCTGCAGAGCATCGGTGCAATGTGAGATAGGCAGGAAAGCAGGTTTTTCCTGGGAGTCTTGGAGAAACCTGTGCTTTTTCATAGAAAATGTCTTACATGCTGCAGATACCCCCTGGGACTGGGGAGATGAACAGATTTCCAGCATCAGAAACCTTATCTCCATCCTCCCAACTCTTGTTTTCTCTTTCCAGTCATCCAGACGTGCTGGGGATAGAAGTCAGATGTGGTCTGAGTAGACATGAGGAATTCAAGTGGGGAAAATTGTACCAGGTGGATGAGGTAGGACTCTGGGAACAGAGGCACTGATGCTCTCTTCTCCTTCTCGGCATTAACTACTGAGGAGCCCTTCATCTGACCCCAAGGGAGCTCAGCTGTGAGGGGCCAGGGGGTCTCATCAACCTCAGCAAGCCAGGATTTCTCCCTTTGGAGACCACACAGAGCACCAAGTCATGCTTCTTCTTGGTGGGACGTGCCAGCAGCCTGCAGCTGTGCCACAGCAGCAGATGCTCTCCTGGTGCCAGTGATTCCAGGTAGGATTTGCTGAACAGACTCACTCCTGTCTGCAATATCAGAGGATGTTTGGGGCCTGTTCCTCATGGAATGTGTGACCTCAGAGGCAGCTCAGGGCCATGGAAGGAGTCAGGTCCATGTCCAGATGTCCACGGGGTCTGTGGGTGTTTGGATTGCAGATTCCTTCCGGCCCCAGCCCCGTTCCCACTGGAACTTGCAGGAGGTTTCTGTTGACTTCACCATGCTCCAAACACCGAAAAGTCAACAAATGCAGCTGCTGTCACCAGTTATCCCCAAACCTGCTGGCACAAGGCTCCTAAAGAACCAGGGAGGCTGTCAGCCCTAGAACTGCCATACCCTGAGCAGGACCCTGCCCTCACTGCTCTCCTTGGCGTGCAGACAGGCACCACCAACCCCAAGCATTGTTGGTGAGCAAATACTGATGGCCTCAGGCCTAATTTGGGTTCAGCCCATGACTGGAACAAAGGCAAAGTCACAAAATTTGGATCAGACCATATTTGGGCTCTGAACTCCAATGCAGGGCTGTTCCCAGTAATTTGCCTTCCTGCAGACCATCCACGAGCCCTGGTGCAGAGCAAAGGGCTTGGCAGTGCTCCCAGAGCCCTTGAGCACCACGTTGTGTGTCTCATCCTGCTGTTCCTTCCCTGATGGAGCAGCAGTGGGTGCTCCCTGTGGCCCTGTTGCCATTGGCCACCCCTGAGAGATCCATTCCAGCTCTGGAAGATGCCTCCTGTACTCTGAGCTCTGAATTTGGTCTTGTCAGGCTTTAACACAGAATATTGGTGCTTGGTGCTCAAACCTGCAAGGTGTGCTGGAATGGGAACAAGACTGTGAGCATTAAAAAGCTGTCTTAGGTTGGAAGATGTGTCCAGGGGTGTGAATTTTATCTCCATCTGTCAGAGCTGGGGCAGTTCTCTGCTGTTCATGGGCAGTTTTCTTTATCTCTTCCACAGCCAATCCTCCCTCCAGGAGATCTCTGCTGTCCATGGCCACTGAGTGTCCCTGCAGGGCTGATCAAATTCCAGCATCCCATGGGGAGATGCTCTGCCCAGGGCAGGAGCCAAGCATTCCTACCTGGATACAATCTGAGCCTGGAACAGCACAGCAGCCTTTGCCCACTGCATTCCCAGAGGAGCAGCTTTCTCCTGCCCTGCATTCCCAGAGGGAGAGCAGGCCCATCTCCAGCAGCCCTGGAGCTGCAGAGGAAAACTCCCCCCTTGTGCAGGATCCCTGCTCCAGCAGAAGCACAGCTGGCACTGCAGGAGGGCTGAGCCCCCATGGGATGGGACTGTGCCAGCACCCTGACCCACAGGGGCCAGGGCATGTTGTGACTCTGGAAGTGGGGGTTTTTTTGTACTATTGCATTTGTATTTTTTATTTTCCTATTAAAGAGCTGTTATTCCTACTCCCATATCTCTGCCTGAGAGCCCCTTAATTTCAAAATCATAATAATTTGGAGGGAGGGAGCTTACATTTTCTATTTCAGGGGAGGTTCCTACCTTTCTTAGCAGACACCTGTCTGTTCAAACCGAGACAAAGGCACAAGTGAAAGACTTTGCTGTCGACTTTATGCCCTTGACCCCTGTGCCACCACTGCACGCTGCTCCGTGCCACCCAGAGCTCTTGCAGACAATACCCCATTGACTCAAGCCAGTGGAGAGGGCTGTGCTGACCTTCTGCAGTGCCACGGGGCCCCGAGCCACCCTTGGAAATGGCTCACACAATGCTCAGCCTGTGCCCTGGAGCATCAGCACACCGACACCCCGCGGGGCACCAGCAGCACACAAAGGGGTCCATGGTGCTGGGGCACTGCCCTCCCTTTCTCAGGGTGAGGGACGTCACCAGCTTCTCACTGGAAACAAAATGCCCTTTAAAAATAAAGCCCAAGAGCTGAACTGGCCGTGCCTTGGGCCTGGATCCTGCCTGTGTGGCCTTTCCAGGGATGCCCTGCCCCAGCTGATAACCCCGGCTCACGCTGGCCCAGCCCCAGGAGAATGAATTAGCACTTCATGTTCCTAACATGCAAGGCGGGAGCAGAGGCCCTGGCAGAAGGCATCCAGGCTGCCAAAATTCCTCCTGCTCCTCACCAGCAGCCCCAGCTGAGTTTTGTCTGAGCCCTTTTTCTTCATCACCCCCAAATCTCCCTCTTCCTGGGACTGTTGGTAGCAGAATGTGAGAGGTTGGGGCCAGGTAAAATGCTGAGGAAACCTCACGTTAAACATATACCGTCCTGGCCATGACATTTCAGCAAAGTTTCCAAAGGCCTGAGCTCCTGCTGGGGTCTCCATCCTCCAGCATCATCCTCGGGGTCATGCAAGGGTCTTGTCCTGGGCTCTTATTTGGTTGAGCTTGTTTTTTTGTTCTTTAATACCACATTATTTTTATAGAAGCCTCTTTCCCAAACATGCCCTATAAAATCTTCAAGCAATGTCCCCTTTCCCTGCCCCTTCTTCCCCAAGTAAATATTTTTAGCTCTCATAAACACAAGCCATTAAGCACTCAAGAGAGAAAAGCAGAGTTCTGGGGAGGCACCACTGTAGGGGCAACCCACAGTCCCCTTGTTAAAACACAACCCAAAACCACCTTACGAGGAGGTTCCTGCACTTCCAGGGGTTCCACACCTCCAGAGGTTCAGCTGGACTTCTGGCTGGATCCCCTGGGGTGTGTTTAGGACCCACCAAATGCTCAACCCAATTCCTACTTCCCTTTTTGGGGAGACGGGAGGAAGCAAAGCTCTGCAAAGCTGGTGCTAAACTGGGATTTCTTCAAAGGAAACCAGAAAGGATGAGGCAGCCAGATCTTAGGGGGTTGCAATGATCTCCAAAATGTCAGAGAACATAGAAAACTCTCATACCTAACCTAAATTCCCCCAAGACTTTGTGGGACACCGTGCAGGAGATGCTGTTTGTAAAGATGCTTTGCTGTCTCTTGATCCTGGATTGTGTGATTCTCACAGAATACCTGTGAGATAAATTCCAATACATTTCCTAAATTTAATGGAGTATTCACCCTTCTTTTCCACCTCCTAAAGTCAAAATGTTGAAATTTGGGGAAGTCTGAGCAGCCTCATAATTTCTGCGTGTTCTGCTGGAGGCCAGCACCCCTGACTTTATACAAATTGCACAAGGGACCACAAAGGGGACAAATAAATTCCCTCCAAGGATCACTCAGAGCAACGCAGAGAGAAATTCTGTCCAGGTCTTGGCTTTCAACCCGGGTTGTGCAATGAGCAGGAGGGCTGGGATTGCACTGATGAGTGCAAGATGTCCCCAGGGAAGGGACATCCAGAAAAGGCTGCAGCAAGGCAACAGGGACAGGAAAGGACAGTGGGAAAGCTTTTGATGACAGCAGAGGTGACTCTGCTTGGGTGCAAGAGTTCTTAGAAGAAGGAGAGGGGTGAGGATGTGGGTTTGGGACAAAAGTGGATGTTTGAGGTGTAGGATGTGGGGCTCAGGAGCTGGACACACCAAGGCAAGGTTTAGGAATGAGGGCTGGGAAGGGGCTTAGTGGCATGGCTTAAATGGAGCAGGATCAGAGCTGGGCTCCCATCCAAGGTTCAGGGCAAGGCAGAGCTCTGAAGTTTCCCAAGCTGCCCAAGCCTCCTGGGTCTGCAGCTTTGCAGCCTCCCAAGATCAGATTCCCATGATGGATTCTTAGTGGCAGGAACACAAAGCTTCCCCAAAGGGCCCAAATCCCATCTGCTGCGCAGCCTCCTCGGGCTATTTGTGATATTTAGATTTCTGAAGAAATCAGCAAATGAGGAGGAATTTCTCCCTGCTTTGATGCTCCTGTTTCCCTCCTCTCTGGGGAACGTCCCCTCCTCCTGCTCCCATGTAAGTCCAAGGTCAGTCCATCTAAGTTCCCACAATCCACTGCCCAAAAAAGCCTCCTGCTGGGAAACCATCCTGCTGCCATCAGGTGCAATCAGACCTGCTTTCCTTCTCCATCAGGCATTTATAGGATTTGTTAAGATGGGATTTGCACAATTTAGGAAAATAAGGGCTTTTTGAACTCTCCTAATCTCTGAGCAGGAGCACCCCAATTTTTGCCAGTCTAGAAGGTTTTCATAATGTTCCTTTCCCTTCTGCTTCTTTCTCACACCTTCACTTCCACCTTCATAGGGGAATTGTGTCATTGCTGAGCCTTTGTGGACTATGCTTTCCGAAGGGAAAGGGATGCTGAGCACCTTACCTAACCCACCAGCCAAGCCCTCAGGCATCATTTCCCATCTCATGCAGCCCTGAAACAGGAGAGGTCTCATCACCAGTTGGTGTAAATTGACTGGGAATGATATTCCTTTCCCTCCTTCAGAATAAAACCCATCCATGCTGCTGCACTGCTCCTTTTCCTCTCACCTCTCCCTGTTTCCTGAGCCATGGATCCAAACCCCTGCACTGTGGCTTGGGTTTGCTGTTCCTGCACCAATGCTGGGCTCAGGATGGGGGGAATGTCAGCTTGTCCTGAGTCACAAAAAACCACACATATCCATTTTCCTGTCCAGTGTGCTTTATACAAGCCCAGTGTGAGTAAACAAGGGAGCACAGATTGCTGAGGCTGTACAAACACTGCTGCACACCGGGTTATCCCTGGCAGATGGGAATGGTGAGGCGGCAGGGATGGGCCAAGGGGGTAAAGGAGAGGAGCTGTGGGCTCTGGAGCTGCTCCTTTCTCGTGGGTGGTGCAGGAGGCAGCAGCTCAGAGTGGTGTCTTCTTGGGCTGCCTAAAAACAGAGGCCAGACAAAATTAAGGGAATAAAAAGCAGTTCAATTTATTGAAGGGCCTTCAGGTACATTTAGGGCAGACAAACCCCCCCAGGGGTTACACCCAAAAATGGACTCATGGGTTTCACACTTTTATAAGTTTGGTCCATTTGCATTTTGGGGGTTATTCTGCCAATTATAGCTTCAGCTAATGAAGTAATTTACCCCAAGTTTTCTCCCCCAACTCCCTTTTGTTTCCATCTCTCAGGCCTGAGGCAGTGAGGTGTCCTTGATTGCCAGGCCTGGAGAGGAATTGTTGTGTCTGCCCCAAATGGGGAAGCAGCAGCTCCCACTGTGTGTGGAGTTTAGAGTTCTGCACTAAAGAACTGCAGGATTACAATTTTGTAATTGTTCCTTTCCCTTCTGCTTCTTTCTCACACCATCACTTCCACCTTCATAGGGGAATTGTGTCATTGCTGAGGCTTTGTGGGCTTTGCTTTCCAAAGGGAAAGGGATGCTGAGCACCTTATCTAACCCACCAGCCAAGCCCTCAGGCATTGTTTTCCATCTCATGCAGCCCTGAAACATATGAAAAATAGAAATCTGAAATCCTAAGGCATCAAGAGCATCCCCAACCCCACTCCCATGTGCCTCATTTGGCTCTGACTCAGCCCAAATCCCCCAGAGCATGTGCTGGGGTGGAGATCACCTCTGGGCAGGCTTTGCTGGTTGTGGACATTTATTATCCGCAGGGCTGGGCTGAGGCACGTGGAGGAAAGCAGCCACCATCCTGGAATAATGTTATCTTAGCAAATGGGTTTGTTATGGTTGTCAGCTTCCTCGAGGAGCCTTCCTTAATCTGGAAAAGCACTGGGCCCAATGCAGAGGGAAGTTTTTCATTATCGGCTCCGAGGAGTTCGGAGATGAGAGATTAGGGGGAAAGGCACAAATCCGCTGTTCCAGGAAAGAAAAATACAGGATTGCTCTCTGGCATGATGTGAAAATGCCTTGGAAATACTGGCTGCATCCAGAGCAAGATATTGGCTCTATTTGGATCGTATTGTTATATATTATTATGTAGTGTATAGGCTATGCATTGTATTGAATAATTTTATTATTATTATTATTATTATTATAGCAAACAGCATTTGAACTCAATGATCCTTTTGGGTCATCATTTCCAACTCAGAAAATTCTTTACTTCTATGATCATCATGTTGCATTATTAGATATCATGATGACAATGATGATGATGATGATGATGATGATGATGGTGATGATGATGATGATGGTGATGATGATGCATCTATAATGTGACATTTCCAGCCTACACACCACAGGCACACCCAGGACCTGCAGCCTGGCTGGGAATCAGGAATTTCTCAGCATCATGAGGCTGCACCCACTAACTTGATTTTTTTTTCCCATTTGGGAAAAATAACAGCGGAATTTGGGTTTGTTTGGTTTTTTTGCTGCAAGATCTCTTTTTTTTGAGAGGCACCTGCAGAAACTGAAGGTGATGGGTCAAGAGAGGAGCTTTGTTCATCCCCTGCAGCTGGATGGCCTCTGATCCAGCAAAGCAATGCGATGTCTTGTAAATACAAGTTTTTCTAGTGAAAAATTCCTTATATGTCTTTTGCTCATTATCGGAACTTCAGCCCTAACACAACTCCAATGGGTTTGGAATCTGCCCAGCAGGAGCAGCCATGTCTTGAGTGGGGACTGAGCCTCTGCAGCCTGGATTTGAGCAAGAGCTCAGGTTTAAACGTGGCTTCAGAGGTTGTTTGGCACAACACCCTAGAGCCAGGGGAGAAGAGGTATATATCTATATAAACAGATAAATATAGATTATATGGATATACATATAGATATAGATGACATTTAGATGATATAGATATAGATATAGATATAGATATAGATATAGATGTAGATATAGATATAGATATAGGTATAGAGATTAGATATAGATATAGATGATATGGGTACAGATATAGATTAGATATGTATATAAATTAGATATAGATATAGACATAGATATTAATATATAGAGAGAGATATAGATTAGATATAGATAGATATAGATATAGATATAGATATAGATATAGATATAGATATAGATATAGATATATAGATATAGATGTGAACCAATTTGGGGGACAAAAAGTACCATGAGGAACACTAAAAGGAGAGTGAAAGGGATGGAAATAGCAGAAGGGCCCATCCCAAGTGGGTTTCACCTTAATACAAGCAAATCTCACTGCTGCCCCAGGAAGGATTTATTCCCAAATGTCTGGGCTCACTACCCAGAAAAAGGAGGATTTAAGGCCTTTTCCCAGACATCTGTGCTCATATCTCTCCCAGCACACTGCTGGCATCCATCAGGGGAGCTCCACGTCCCCTTCCCGTCTGTCCCACATTTTCAGCCTCTCCACACCACAAGGGGAATGTTGTCGGTTTGTTTTTTTTTTTCATCTCCTTCCCGCTCCAGTTTGATCACTTGGTTATTTATTTGGGTTTATTGCCTTCCTTGTTCGTTTGTCATTCCGTTTACTCAGTCCCCCAGGCCGCTGAAACGAGGCACCGAAGGAGAAAATATAGGACAAATAATTATTATTTGCATGTTCTCTGGAACAAGCCAAGATTCTCTGGGGAGAGGGTGGGATTTGCCTCTGTTTGTTTCCTCAGAGGCAATATTAAATGGAAAAACATGGAAAGGCGGCTGGAAGAGTTAACCCTTCCCAGAGCCACGTCTCTGCACCATGGAGAGGGGGCTGAGATCCTCCAGCAGCAGGATGGAGACAGAGCAGGAATCAGAAACAGGTTCCCTGGTGCTTTTGGCTTCCCACCAAGCAGCAACAATGGAAAAAACAAAAGGCAAGAGGAATCCCTGGCAGGGAGCAGAACAAAGCCCTGTGGTCTGGGCAAAGCCAAGGGCAGGGTTATTCCTTTCCCATATAAACACACACTTCCCCATCCCAAAATAAACATATATACACCCCCAGTGGCATTGTTAGGGGTGAATCCCAGCTGGATCTGGGGAGGGATTGCAGGGTTGGGGGCGGGTGGCACGTGCCAGGCTGAGTGCCCAGCTGGGGGATGCTCTGCTCAGCACCACCAGGGACCAGGACCAACCCTGCCCTCCCTGGGGCAGCTCCCAGGGGAATATTTGGAAGCCTTTGGATCACTTTGTACCAGTTGTGGGGCTTTGGTTTTTCGTTACTAGGAGGAAACAAGCCATTGATGCCTCCAGCTCGTGTGATGCACTAATTCTGGGAAATTTGGCTTTTTCAGACCCAAATAGGGCCTGAAGCATCAGCCAGGATTGGAAAAGCAACACTTCCAGCAATCCTGTGGGGAAGGGAAGGGAAGGGAAGGGAAGGGAAGGGAAGGGAAGGGAAGGGAAGGGAAGGGAAGGGAAGGGAAGGGAAGGGAAGGGAAGGGAAGGGAAGGGAAGGGAAGGGAAGGGAAGGGAAGGGAAGGGAAGGGAAGGGAAGGGAAGGGAAGGGAAGGGAAGGGAAGGGAAGGGAAGGGAAGGGAAGGGAAGGGAAGGGAAGGGAAGGGAAGGGAAGGGAAGGGAAGGGAAGGGAAGGGAAGGGAAGGGAAGGGAAGGGAAGGGAAGGGAAGGGAAGGGAAGGGAAGGGAAGGGAAGGGAAGGGAAGGGAAGGGAAGGGAAGGGAAGGGAAGGGAAGGGAAGGGAAGGGATTGTGGAGACTTGTTTATGCTGGAGACAGAATTTCTACAATAAAGAGCAGCTTATTTGCTTTAAAATTCTGTGTTTCCCATTTTCTTCAATATGCCAGGTCCTGTCTCTTGAGGACATGGTCTGAGGACTGAAAGGAGAAGTGCCATCAGATGTGTCATCACTTCTCACTTCCCTTCTCTTCCACAAATGCAGAAAATTTTTAAATGAAAAATTAAATTAGTTAAATTTAAAATATTTTTTTAATTAAATTATTTTTTAAAATTTATTCATTTTCAAAAAACTACACACTTCAAACAGTTTGGTACACCCCAGGAAAGCTCAGTGTGAACAGCAGAATGGGAATTTTCTTTCCTCTCCCATCTCCTTCTGTCAGCCCCTCAGGGATGGAGCAGCACAGCAGGCACCAACTCACAGAGGGGCTCTGGCTGCCCTGTGCTGCTCCAGGGATGTGGAGCAGCCAAACCCACCAGGATTCAGGTGGGGCAGCATCTGCTTTGCATTAGCATCTCCCTCTTGAGGTTTCTTGTGTTTTTATTCTTTCTCCTCATTTCCTTTTCTCTCTCCTCACTCTTTTTCTCTTTCCTCTGGGAGAAAACAGCTCAGCCCAGGTTCTCCTTGTCTTTCAGTGCCCCTTTTCCCCCGTGTTTGTTTTTCCACCTAATATATCCTCACCTCCACAGTAAGTGCTGAAGCCCAGGGGTTAATGGGCAGCTTGGGAAAACTGTAATCAAAGCCACTCCTTGCCATGATGACCCTGCTCGACCCCAAGTACGACCCCAAACCCCAGACCTCACCTCCTGAGTCCTGGGGGTGTCTGAAGATGGATGGAGAAGTGGCTTTTCATCTCCCTCATTTCACAAAGCATCCAGCACTGGGACATTGGTTTTTATTCCCAAATTCCCTGAGATTTCTTTAAGATGCCCAGATAGGCCATGCTTTGATAGACTCAGCCTACTCCTCATCATCCTGCTGCTTCTTTCCCTCCATCCCTGGTCCAGATGTCCTTCCCTGCTTCTCCTGCCTGGCTTTCCACAGCTGGGGCTGCTCCTGGGCAGCACATGGAGAGCACAGATCCTTAATTAGCTCTGTCAGGATGATTCTCTGCAGTGAGCACCATTTGGAGATGTGTTTATACTCTCCAGAGCCTGGGTGCTGCCCTTTGAAAACATTCTCAGTGACAGAGTTGCAGAAAAGGCCCGCAGCACATAATTTGTGTGGTGGGGAGGATTTATTTTGGGTATTTTCTCCTCTCTGAACAGCCCAAAGGCTTTGATTCAGCCTCAGTGGAGGCTTCCAGCTTTGCTTGCAGGCTGTATTGAGCAGGGAGGTGCTGAGGTCCCTGCTCAACATTAAGGGCTGAAAAAATGTGCAGTTTTTAAAGTGAAAATAGCAATTAAATAGTGAAACGTGGCCCTGAGTGCCTCAGCAGCTCGGGGACAGTGTGTTTAGCCAGATCTGACTGTGCCCAATGCTTCAGTCACCTGAAAATGTCTCAGATGCTCTGACAAATCCCTGTGGTCTCTATTTTTAATTTAGAGCAAAAAGCAGCTGTTACTGCAAATAATTACCTTTACATCTCAATTGCACACAGTGTTGTTCCCTTCACAACTCCAAAACATTGTTCCTTGAGGACTTATATTTCCAGGGTTGTCAATCCAACACCTTTCACCAGCACTAAATTCATTTACAAGTGGGGGGAAAATAAAGAAACCTTTAAAAAATAATCATGGCACATTAAAAAACCATTTGGGAGCCCATCCACCTCCCAGGCTTGCTTGGCTGAACTTGATATTAATTAGGCTAAATCCAAAGGCAGCACCTTCCCCAGGAGTTGGCTGGAAAGCTCTCACCACTCACCCCGTGGCTGCAATTTCCAAGGGTTTTTACCTAGTTAAGGATTATAATCTTTAGCAGCTGCCTGGTTTACTCAGCTCATTCCCTCAGAGATGCTGACGCCGTCTCGCTCCTCCTGCCATAACTTCTCCAAGGATTTTGCATTTATAGGAGTGAAAGTATGGGATGGAGACCTCCAAAAAGATAAAATCCTCCTCCTGCCTGTGGTCAGTGAGAGGTGGGGGTTTGCTTGCCATAAATCCACGAGCTCTGCCTGCCAGATTAGTGTTGGACAGACAAACTTGGCACTGACCGTGTTGGATAATTAGAAAAAAAAAAGTACAAAAAAAGAAAAGAAATAAACCCAAAGCAGCAGAAATGCTTGTGGGAACGTGTCAGTTTGCTGGCTGGGAGGACAGCAGGGGAAGTTTAGTCTGCTGCAAGGGCCGGGGGGTCGGCCCTGCCGGGGCCTTGGCATCCCTTCCAGCTGGTCCCACACCGAGCTGGAGCTCGTCTCCACCCCAGCCACAGCAGCTGTCCAGGCCTCCTCCGACTGCCTGACCAGGATTCAGATCTTTCTCAGAGGTTCCACAGCAGGGAAAAGCCTTTCCTGCCTGAGGAGCAGGATTTTTTGCCAGGTTCAGGAGGAACCAGCCATGGCTGCATTACCGAGCTGTGCTGGGGGAGATGATGGAGGAAATGGGGAGAGGGGCTGGGGTCTCACATCCTGGCTCCACCTCAGCATTTTGCTTTACATCCCCAAGCTCAAGTGAACATTCCTCTTTTCCCAGGCACAGCAGAGCCCTTCCCAGTTTCTTTCTTCTCCCAGGAGAGGCTTTCTGCAGGACATGTGTTATCAATTAGCTCCATTCGTTCAACGCACGTCTGGTTTTGCTTTTGTCTCCTGGCAAAGCCCAGTAATTATAATTATTATTAATAGTGATGGCAGTAATATATATTTATGTGTGTGTGTGTATGCAGAGTTATAAAAATAGCAAGGCAGCATCCCAACCCCAGGGAGCTGATCCACGGCCACGTCGAAGCCCTGGACCAAAACACCAGATGAGGCAGGAGCATTTCCCTCCCCTCCATTGTTCCTCTCCTTACACTCCAGGTAATCGCTTTTTTACAAAAATTTTTTAAGCTTCTTGGGTTTCAGCATAGAACAAATGTAAACCAGCAGATTTGCAGGCAGTCCCAGAGGCAGGACTGAGTTTAAAGACATTTGGTGTGCTCTGCCCAAGCCATCTTCAGCTCTGCAGCTCAGCCAGGGATGGGTTTGGACCCAAATGGGGATTCCTGGACAGGATTCCTTGGCCTGAGGGGATGAGCCTCATGCCTGTTGCTCCATCAGATCATGCTGACCTTCCCTTCCCTGCAGGTGAAGGCACATCAGTGTCCCCTGAAGGGAAAAGCAGCCAGGTCAGTCTTTTATTAGGTACTGGAGAGTCCAAATACGACGAATTCACAGCGAAGGGAAGAAACAATAAAACCCTTTAGTGCTGGAAAATGAGGAATCCAGAGAAGCATCGAATGCAGCATCTCATGACAGTGGGAAAAGGCAGCCCTTCTTCTCAGACAGAAAATCTGGTGCTCCACATCATTCCTCCTGCACTAGGAGCCTGTTCCTGTGCCTTGAGGCTTGATACACATGCAGGACAAAAGCTGTGTCACCCACCTGTAGCCCCTCTAGGCCATGACCAGCTTTCCCTGCCTAAACACGCCCCTTCCCTTCACAGGGTGATTCTGATCTTGATCCTGGGTTTATTTCTTCCTCACTATGTAAATTTGTTTGTTTGTTTTAAATATATATTATTTATTTTAAATATATATTATTTATAAGAAATAAAAAATTATACATAATGAAAAAAAAAAATATATATATATATATGTGTGTGTGTATATATATATATATATATGTGTGTGTGTATATATATGTGTGTATATATATATATGTGTGTGTATATATATATATGTCTATATACACACCAGGTAAATACTTGGAGATTGTGTGGGGTTTTTGTCTCTCTGGGTGATCTTTAAGGGCATCTGGTTAAAAGTGTGGGGCTGTCACCTGAAGGAGCAAGGCGATAGTTTAAACTTAATTTTCTGCTCCTGAACAGATTCTTGAGGCAAAAGTCATGGCTATAACGGGTGGGATTCTCCCTCCTTGCTGCCCATAAAGCCATTTGCAGTTGTTACCTTTGCAGTGTTGGATATATTTGGGGTGAAAGTGAACTTTATTGTGAGGGGAGCTGCTGAGGGGGAAGGTTCTCAGCTGTGTGTGTTCCTTTAGGATTAAACATTAGGGAGAAATTCTTCCCTGTGAGGGTGGGCAGGCCCTGGCACAGAGCAGCTGTGGCTGCCCCATCCCTGGACGTGTCCAAGGCAAGGCTGGACAGGGCTTGGAGCAATCTGGGGCAATGGAAGGGGTCCCTGTTTGTGGCAGAAAGGGATGGAAGGAGATGATCTTCGTGGTCCCTTCCAACACAGACCATTCTGGGACTCTGTGATGATGGAAAGCAAACTGAGCTTTCCCCCCCAATAAAACACATTCAATTTGCCAAATCATTACAACATAATGGGGGAATAAATTGTGTTTGCTGGGGGAAAATAAAATCCTAGGCAACCTGCTGAGAGCTGGGGGTGACATCAGGCATCCCTGAGCTGACAGGCCCAGGAGCAGGAAGGGCTTTATCTCACCACTGGCCCCAGCACAGCAGGGCAGAGAGAGGGCTCTGACTCAGGGAGGGTGTGCTGAGAATTTTAGGAGAAGCACACAGACAGGGTTGTTCCAGGATGTGAGTGCTGTTCCAGTTCACATCAATCATTTTAACTCCATATTCCTGTCACCCTGACAAGAGAACATCCTGATTCAAGCCTAAGGCAAACCAGCCTCATTCAATGAGCAGCCCCAGTTCCCCTGGGGCTCACAGGGAATGATTCACCCCAGGGCTCCTTCAGGTTGGGTTTCCTTTTTACCAATAACCAATCCTGTGGCAGAACCAAATCAGAATAAACCTGTTGGGTTCATAAAGATGTTGGGTTTGATGGTTTAGGATTTTAGCTTTTCTATCTTCCATCTATTTGCAATCCTGCAGTTCTTTAGTGCAGAACTCCAAACTCCACACACAGTGGGAGCTGCTGCTTCCCCATTTGGGGCAGACACAACAATTCCTCTCCAGGCCTGGTAGTCAAGGACACCTCACTGCCTCAGGCCCCAGAGATGGAAACAAAAGGGAGTTGGGGGAGAAAACTTGGGGTCAGTGACTTCATTAGCTGAAGCTGGAATTGGCAGATTGACCCCCAAAATGCAAATGGACCAAACTTACAGAAGTGTGAAAACCCCTGAATCCATTTTTGGGTGTAGCCCATGGGGATTTGTCTGCCTGAAATGAACCTGAAAATCCTTCAATAAATAGAACTGCTTTTTATTCCCTTCATTTTGTCTGGCCTCTGTTTTTAGGAAAGCCCAAAAAGGCATCAGCTTTGTTGTTTAGGTAATGAGCTGACACTATAAAGGGGTCAGGATCACAATAACACAAGGAATGCTCCACAGCCACCAACAAACAACTGTCACCATAATATTTTCTGAAAAATCCCTTCACCAGGAAGTCTTCTCCTGGGAAGCTGAGAAGCCTCAGAGAGGAATGAAAACAATAATTATCTGATTGCTTTTCCCTGATTTGCTGTGGTCTGGAGATTGTTTGTCCAACAGGTGGTTGTTTGATTGGTTTCATGTAAATTGTTTTTACTTAATGACCAGTCACCACCCAGCTGTGTCAGACTCTGGAGGACAGTCATGAGTTTTCATTATCATTCTTGTTAAGCCTTCTGTCTGTATCCTTTCTCTATCTTTAGTATAGATTTAATATAGTATTCTTTAATATAGTATAATATCATAATATAATAAATTAGCCTTCTAAAAACACAGAGTCAGATTCATCAATTCATCCTGGAAACCCCAGAAACCACCACAAACAACCCTTGCAGGACCGCGTCCCCCCGGGCGTAACTTTAAATACAGATTTATTTCAGGTTTGCTATTGACGCACAAACAGCAGAGATCGATGTTCAGTATACATGGTATACACAAAGCAGCCAGTACCATCGGCACCTCGTCCTTCTGCTGCACCCTCAGCAGAAGAACCACACACGAGGAATCCCTCCCCTCCTCAGGAACGAGGCTGACAATTTCTCGGTGGCTTAGAAACCAGCTGTGGGACGGCAGGGCACGCAAGGGCAGCTCCTCAGAGCTCTGTCCCCAGAGGGAAGCGCAGCGGGCTCAGATATGCAGGAAAACCCTCAGCAAATGGGTGGCATGTTCACGGGAATGGAGACCTGGAAGGGATTTCCTAAGAACGTTAACTCCCCTTCCCTGCTGTGCAGAGCAACCACAACATCTGCTCCTGGCTCTGTGGAGACCTAAAACATGATTGTGTTGAAAGAGGCATTAGATCGATCCTCTAGGAGGATCCCTAGGGAGGATGAGCCCACAAACACTGTCACAAGGAGTTTGTGAGCTGCTGCAAAGACCTAAGAAGGGAACTCTCATGCCACCTGTCCCGTTTCTTGTCATTCTCACCTTGCTCACAGCTGGAGACCTTCTGGAGCCACCCAAGGGGCAATGGAGTTTCCTTGCTGAACCTCCAACAAGCATGGCAGGCTCCAAGCCTTTATTTGCTGAGATGTCATCTTGTGCCTACCCAAAATCTGTGTCTCATCCCTAAAACACCTTTCCGCTGATCCCAGTAACTGCACAGCTTGACCCAGAAGCTTTGGCTTGCTCACAGTCACAGCTCGTTGATTAAGAGGCACCTGCATCAGTGACAAGGGAAAAAATTCAATGGTGCCTGATGATTTGATCTGAGCAAGAGACCTCAATGACAAATGAGGTTTGGGAGAGGTAAAAAAGCCTCTGACCACAACAGGCACAATGCTACAAAACTGTCAGAGGTGCAGAATAACCCCAGAGGCACAGAACAAGCCCAGAATAACTGGAAGGGGGAAATGGTCGTAGGTGCTTTGCAGCAGCAAGAGGGTTGACAGTCCCTCTCTCCCTGCATGCCTGAACCCCGCTGAGCCCCTTTTTCCTCAGGAAAGCAAACGACCCAAATTAATCTCCCTCTCCCTCAGCTCCAAAGGGATGCCAGGGAAGTGACTCCAGCTCGATAGAGCTCAGGATATCTCAGGGAGGCTTTACACAGAGGAAAAATACCCCAGCCTGGTTAAAGGCTGGAGGCTATGGGATGTCTGGGCATGACACACTGGTCCCATTGAGCATTGAGCACCATTTCCAGAGCAAAGCAAAGTCTCAGTGGCTGGGGGGGCTGTGTCTGACCCTGTGGAACTACAGCACAGCTGCTTTTTTTGGAATCACAGATCAAACCTCAGGCCCATTGTGATCCCTTTTAGCCCTGAAAAGCTTCAGGTGGACCAGGGTGTAAAGAAGCATCTGGATGTTCACACAGCCCCATTTCAAAGCACCATAGGAAACCTCAGGCTGGTGAGATTCCCCGGGGAACAACACCAGCCCTGCTATGCAAGGTTTACATCCATCAGGAGGGGAGGAAGGAGGTTAAAAAAATACAGAGTTAAGCACCATAAAATTTACACTGGTCAGGTCATAAACACGAGAAGAGAATGAAAATAAAGCCACCACCTTCCAGCCTGGCCCGGGGATGCTGCTGGGACAACAAAGTCCCCACCAGCAAGCCCTGGAGGCATCAGTCCCAGCGCCTCATCGCACCGGTGGTCGTTGCATTGGTAAATCCTTTTGGTCCCGTTTAGCATGAGTGTTGGGGGAGTCCAGGGAGAAGGGAGGTAGGGTTGGTCCTGGGAAGGTGGGGGGAGGCTTCATCTGTGCAATTTAGGGGCATCTCCCTGCCTGTACCACAGATCCATCACAGGCAGGGATGATCCTCCTCGCTTCCATCTGTCCCCCCAGTTCCCAGCCTCCACCGGCGGTTCCCGTGTCGTTCAGTGGCTTCGAGGTAGATGTTCATTCCCGCTCTGTCTCCAAGCGACCTGGTTGGTAAAAGCCCTCTCTCCCAGATGCATGGGGCTGCCCCCACACCCAGGTCCCTTTTTGTTCCCATTTTTTTCTTTTTTTCCCCCTTTTGCTATGTGCTATGGACATCTCCCCCACTCCCAACCTCCGGCTGCTGCTTGGCTGCACGCAGCCATAGGAACACCATGCCCTTCCTCGCAGGCACCCCTTGACCAGCTCAGCACGGCCTCAAGGTGCAGAAATCCAGCTCCTGCGGCTTCCTCCGAAAATTGCAACTCTCCCGCGGCAGCAGGCGCCCGGTGGGCACCACGCACTTCAACGCCCGTCTCTTGAAACCCCGACCGCAGCTCTTGGAGCAGGAGGACCACGGTCCGGCCTCCCAGGCCGGGCAGGGCTCCCCGCAGAGCCGGACGTCGGCGGGGCGCTGCGCCGCGTCGCACTCGGCGGCCGGCTGGCCGTAGGAGTCGCGGCAAGCCACCGAGCGCTTCTGCAGGCCATCGCCGCAGGTGACAGAGCACGCCTCCCAGCCGCCCACCGCCCACTTGTAGGAGGGGCGTTTGTAGCTCGGCCTCCCGCCATCCAGGCGGTTGGACAGGCTGAGGACGCTGTTGTTGAGGTCCGGCGGGGTCTTGCCCTCCTTCTTGTAGGAGGACTTGTCCTCCTTGCTCTCCTTGGGGAGGTAGAAGGAGTAGCGTACCCGGGGAGGGGTCATCTTTCCCACGGAGAGCACCTCCAGAGTCAGGGGCTCCTGGATGGGCTTGAAGGCCTGGAGGCTCTCGACGGCGGTGCCGGTGCCGCTGTAGCGCAGGACGCTGCCCTTGACCATCAGGTCCCTCTCGACGGCCGAGACGATGAAGTGGCCATTCAGCAGGTACTTGCCCTGCGCGTTCTTCAGCGCCAGGTAGTTGTCGTCGCTGATGAGTCCTTTGTAGCCCCGCTGCCGGATGTCGATGTTGGAGGCGCCCGCGGGGATGACCACCACGAAGTTGTAGCCGTGCCTGAAAGGGAAGAGCGGGCAGGGCAGGACATCAGGCACGGGACACAATGCACAGACCGTGCTTCAGATGCAGAAGATACAGACACGTGAAGAAAAACTGTCCAGAACCAGCAAAAAGTGAGAAAGAGCCATACTGTTGCCCAAGATGCAGAAAAAAAGAAAACACTATACAAATTTATTCCAAATATGATATAGATAGAAATCTTCTATTGTGAAAAATGCTTCCCAGGGAGGGAAACCACCATGTAAAGATAAAAATATTAGTAATGATTCAATTACCCAAAATGTCTCTGAAGACAGAACATTTGGGAAACGTCAATCAGATTCTATCTGTGACATGGTGCATGGTGCATTACTTCAGCCCTGAGTTCCTCCCACCCCTACGTTTGTCTTCTCCTTCTGAAGATCAGTTTGAATTTGCTTCAGCCTCCCTGGCTCAACAGCACTCCACCAGCAGAAGTCAACAGGACATTCAATGTGTCCTGCTGCTCCTTCAGAGCCAGCCCAGGTGTCTGTGCAGTGATGTACACGAGCACCAGCAGATTTTGCTCAGGATGGATTTATCCCATCACCATCTCCACAACCTTCCTGCATCCCCCACACCAAAACACAGTGCTGGGAGTAGGGGAAGCACATGTGGTAACCCAACACTCACATGGGTTTGGTGAACAAGCCTGAGACCTTCTTGCAGCTCTTGTTGTCTCCTCCACAGACGCTGCATTTGTCAAACTTCTTCTTGGAGCCCAACTTCCCATCACAGCCTGCCTTGATGCATTTGCCCTGGACACAGACCGAAGTGGAGTCCGGGGAGCAAGGGGTGCCATCCACGACCTAAACCAGGTGAGAAAAACAAGCTGCTGCATTTCCCTCTCACATCTCCTGAGGCATCCCAGCTGTGTCCATCCCACCCCATTCCATCTGACAGGCTCTGAGGAGATGCCAGCAGGCACCATGTTGCTCTTTGCTCATGTTCTGCTTTGCAGGCAGGATTTTGGGGTCTCTGAGAAGAGATAGATGGGACTACATCCCTTTCCTGCTCCTATCTAGAGAATTTCCTGTCCTTTCCATTGCAGGGAACAAGCTGCACAGGGGACACTGCTAACACTAACACCATCCCTCTCAGTCCCATGTCCACCCTAGATGTCCACCCTGCCCTGCCCGTTGCTTCCCCAGTACCCAAACTACCATCCTCTATGCCAGGACCACAGGAATATGCCAGAGGCACCTTTACAAGAGGAAAAAAAAGACATCTTCCAGAGGAAGACCCTCCATGGACCAACTCCAGCCCCAAGCTGATTCATACCACACTGGTTGCATCTCATCTAACACCATCCACCCACCAGACAAGGAAAATCTATTCATCTCAGGGGCACTGGATCCACCCCACAGCCCAGGCACTGACCCTGGGGTCTCTCACCAACCTTGGGTGCCAGCACATAGAAGTAGCCGGTGCCGTTGGCCCGGCAGATGAGCTTGCACTTATCCCGGGGCGAGACACCGGAGTACTTGGGAACCCAGGAGACGGAGGCAGTCAGGCGGTTCGTGCTGTGGCTGTAGCCGTTGAAAGCCTCACACTGCTCCTCACGGAAGCTTTTCCCCGGCACTGAAAACAACAGGGACGCGGTGTTGGGCCTGCACATCCAGCTGTAGCTTGCTGGGGTTGTCACAGGCCGAGCCCAGCCCTTACCTGCAGCAGCGCAGGGCTCCAGGTTGCAGGAGCGGTACTTGACGCGGATGCCCTGGCAGTAGGAGCCCCCGTTGGCCGGCACGGGGTCGGTGCATTCCCGCCGGGCCAGCTGCACGCCGCCGCCGCAGCTCCGCGAGCACGGCCCGTACGGAGCCCACTTGGCCCAGCCGCCGTCCACCTGCAGGGAGGGACAGCCTGAGGCACTGCACACCCGTCGTCTCCACGCCTGGGGCCATCCCCGCGCAAGGAAAACCTCCAACCGCCCGCAAACCTTCCTGCTGGGGGGATCCAAGGGGTGCATGGTGACCTCTTCTCTGTGGGGAGTGAGAGGAACCAAGGGAGTGGTCTGAAGTCGTGTCAGGGTTGGATATCAGGAAAATGTTCTTCCACCAGAGGATGCAGGGGCACTGAACAGGCTCCCAGGGAAGTGGTCACAGCCCCAAGCCTGACTGAGCTCAAGAAGCATTTGGGCAATCCTCTCAGGGGTGTGGTGTGACTCTTGGGAATGGTCCTGAGCAGGCCCAGGAGCTGGACTCAACGATCCTTGTGGGTCCCTTCCAACACAGCAAATTCTGTGAAACTTGCCCAGGGCTGCCTGGAGCAGAGCAGCAGCCTCACTCCTTGAGAAATGCATGGTACCCAAGGGATCTCCTGCTCTTTCCACATCAGTGTCCCCATGCTGGGTCTCCACCACCAGGAGATGGGGGATGGCTCTGCCAGCACCTGCAGAGTGACCCTGTGGAGTGTTTTGGGGTTCCCAGCACAGGCACTCACCCTGTGCTCACTGAGTGCCCTGTTTTTGGGGTTTCCAGCACAGGCACTCACTTTGTATTTACTGAGTGCCCTGTTTTGGGTTTCCAGCACAGGCACTCACCTTGTACTTGCTGAGTGCCCTGTTTTGGGGCTTCCAGCCAGCCGCTCACCCTGTACTCACTGAGTGACCCTGTGGGGTGTTGTTGGGCTCCCAGCCCAGGCACTCACCCTGTACTCACTGAGTGCCCTGTTTTGGGGCTTCCAGCCAGCCGCTCACCCTGTACTTGCTGAGTGCCCTGTTTTGGGTTCCCAGCCAGGCACTCACTTTGTATTTACTGAGTGCCCTGTTTTGGGGTTTCCAGCCAGGCACTCACCCTGTACTCACTGAGTGCCCTGTTTTGGGCTCCCAGCCCAGACACTCACCCTGTGCTCACTGAGTGCCCTGTTTTGGGGTTCCCAGCCCAGACACTCACCCTGTACTCACTGAGTGACCCTGATTTTGGGGTTTCCAGCCAGGCACTCACCCTGTGCTCACTGAGTGCCCTGTTTCTGGGTTCCCAGCCAGGCACTCACCCTGTACTCACTGAGTGCCCTGTTTTGGGCTCCCAGCCAGGCACTCACCCTGTACTTGCTGACGTTGTGCCTCTCCACGCAGGCTCCCTTGAGGCAGAAGCGCCCGTCGCCGCAGGCGGTGCCGTCGGCCCAGGGGAAGTGCCGTGTCTGGCACACGATCTGCCCGCGGGCCTTGCCCGTGCACCACAGCTTGGCACAGTACTGCATGTAGGGGCAGGGCTTGGAGCCCACCCCGAAGGCCAGCTCGCACTGCTGGTTCAGGCTGTAGCTCGTGCCCGGCAGGTCTTCGGGCAGAGGGATGGGTTTGGCAGGCTGGTCCAGCAAACAGTCCCCTGCAGGAGAGGGAGAGGGGCTCTGTCAGCTCCTGGGGATTGTAGAGACCAGAGTGGGGAGGGAAAGCACTGCCGCAGGGAGATGAGGGAGAGATTGAGCCAAAGCTGCCCCAGGGATGCCCTCGATCTTTGCTGTATCCCAAATGCAGATGATTCCATCTCCTGGTAATGCCCTGGAGCTGTGCCAGCAGCCTGAGTGCAGATGTCACTGCTGGGGACACCCAGGGGGTTTGGATACTACAGAAACCTCCCATTTCCTTCTGAATTTGTTTACAGAGCCAGGAGAGGAAGAGCTCTACAGCCAACCATCTTTTCCCAGTAAGCACCTGCAGGGCTAGACCCAGTTCCCAGGGGACAGGGACACAGGCAGGGGTTGAGGGGCACAGCAGGGCTCACCGTGGCCGCTGTCCAGGAAGTCAGTGATGATGGCAGCGCTGCAGGCTGACCAGGGGTTGGCACGGTCGATCTGGATGAGGGTGGGGGACATCATGTGGTTGGTCTTCAGCCGGCCAAAGACCTCCTCACAGGCCTTCACGTTGTCGTGGGGCATGTTGAACACGTGGCCTGGGGTGGGAAAAGGGAGGCAGCATGAATAACCCAGCACAGCACGAGGAGCAGGAACCCCCCAGCTTCTTTCAGGGGAGACTGAGACATGGAGTGGGGCAGACCCTTGCAAGGATGGCAGCTGTGGACAGCCCAGAAGAGTCAGCAAACATTCCAGCTCTCTCCCAGATGCCTCACGCACATGGAGAGCACACGGAAAAGGAAGGGCAAGGGAAATTGTGAAGAGAAGGTGACAGGTGACTTAGCACTTGCCCCGCTGTCTCCTCCCTCCCCGAGGCAGGTGTGCCCTCTGCCTGTTATTTTGGGACTCCTGAATCCTGGAAACCCAGCTGTGGGAGCAACCATGGGAGCAAAGCCTTTGCTCCCTCAGCAGCCCTTTCCCACCTGGCTCAGGAGGAAAGGCAGAGTTCCCCTATTGCCTCATCTCCCAGAGGCTGAAACCAGGCAGCTGTGAGCCCTGGCAGCTGGTGGAGCTGCTCCTGAGAGGAAGAGGAGAGCTGGGAGCCTTACCCAGCTCGTGGGCGGTGGTGAAGGCTGAGGGCAGCCCGTCGTCCTCGATGACGGAGCAGCTGCGCTTGGGGTCACACATGGTGCCCACGTCTGCCATTCCCAGCGTGTCACAGGTGGTGGCACCGCACAGGTCCTGCCAGGCACAGAGGGAAGGGGTTAGTCCTGGGGACAGCACAGGTGTCACCGTTCCCCTTTCCCACCTCATCCCTGGCCCCCCACGGGGAGCTCCTGACGGGAAGAAAGCCCAAAAGGGTGGGAAACACACCGGGATACAGAGGCAGGAAACCTCAGTCCTGACCCAGCCCAGGCTGCAGCAGTGTGTTTGCACTTCACCCCAGCACCAGGGATGTGTGTAGCATCCTGCCCTGCCTTCAGCAGCAGCTTTTCCTACCCAAACAGCTCCTCTGGCCAGGGTGGAGCTGGTTTTGCCACGGATGAGCCAGTCTGGTTCCCTTGGTGGGTGGATGGTGACACAGGTGGGTGGATGGGAACACATCTGACCTTGGACTCAGGGCTGAGCCACTTCTCAATCTCATTTCTCAGCTTCTTCCAAGGAACAAGAAAGCCCTGGACCAGGTCCAGAGGTTTCTGAGGCTAAAGAAAGTGCTCCTGCCTCTCTAAGACACTCTGCAGCCATCCTTCAAGGAGCAACCAAGCCCAGCTGATCAAAGGAGGAACCAGCCCAGGCTTCCCAAACTGAGGACATCCACATCCTACACAGATGTTGCCAGGAGAGAGGCTGGGAAGGGTCTCATCGTGGGCAGATCTGCCCTTCCCCAGGTGCTCATGCTAAAAAAAGGCCATTTAAGACACATTGATGCTGCAGCCTGGCAGTAACCTGGTCCCAGCTGCTCCCTTCCCCTGCTGGGCTGTGCTTTTGGTTTGGGAGGGCTGGAGCATCCTCCCCTCCCTCGGTGCTGCCCCAGAGCTGCCAGGGAGGCCATGCAGCGGGCACGGGGCTGTTTTCCACATGAAAAGAAAAGTAAGGGACTCGCTGGGCGCTCCCATGCTATAAATAAGTGTGATTCATGCTCAGCACTCGCCCAGCCAAAGCGCCTGGGTTGCTCAAAATCCTGCAGGAGCTGCTCTGCCAATATTTCCAGCAAGGTTTCCAAGCTGAAGGCATTCCCGCGCAGGCAGGTTCAGCCGTGGGTAAATAACAGTCCTGATGACTTCAGAGAGCCCCAGCCAGGGCTGAGATGGCTTTAACAGGAGACCTGGGGCCACGGAGCGTGGAGGCAAGACCGGGATCTCCAGAGAGGTGACGTGAAGAAACGTCTGGGTCTGCTCTGCTGGTGGAAAACCCCATCATACAACAGAGTTCAACGCTTTGCTCTGCAGTTTTCATGACCAGCTGGGGCCCTGCTGCACCCCTGTCCCAGGAGAGGAGGTGGCAACCCCACCTTGCACTGGCACTGCCACCACTGCTGGGCACAGGTTGATTAACGGTGCTGGCAAGCCCAGGGGAAGAGTTCCAGTCCCAAAACACCACAAGACCCTGTGCCATCACCACCCTGGGCCAGTCCAGGAGTGCAGTTTGCCCAGGAGCCCCTGCCCATGCTCTGACCAGCACCAGGGTTTGGGGGCAAGGATGGGGCAGGGGGAGGAATGTCACAGCCTCACAGCTCCCCGCTCAGTGCTCTTTGAAGAGTTCTCAGTGCTCTTTGAAGAGTTCTTTCCCCGCCAGCACAGCGAGCTTTGGCTCCCAGCCCAACACCTGCACTGACACACTGACCCACTTCTCGCTCTGCACCTCGCTGGGATACACCACCAGCAGCTCTCCGGGGGCTTTTCCCTCACTCCTCACCACAGCCTCCTCAGGACAGCCTGGGCAGCATCTCTGACCTTAATGAGAGGTCCTGATCCCCGACCTGAACCCCTCCTTCAGCCCTGCCAGGTGTTGAGGCTGCTCAGGAGGGGAGCAGAGAGCAATGGAAGGGATTTCGGGTGGGAAGGCACGGTGCAAGGAGCCAGCTCTGCCTTTGCTCTCTGTCGCTGGTATCCCCCCTGCTGGCACAGGCACAGGGAGGATGCTGGGGCCCCCAAGGGGCTGCAGGCAACCTGCTCAGTGCATCAGCCCTCTCCTGCCAGCCTGACCTTCCTACACGGGACCTCCCAAGGCTTTTCCTCATCCCTTGTGAACTTCTCAAGACGTTCCACAGGTCAGTCACAGGGATCTGTGCAAAATTCACCTACTCGGAGCCATAAGCACTCTCCCTGCCACAGAGGCTTCCTGTGTGCATCCAAAGCAACTCCAAAAAGCCGAGGCTTGAGCTGCAGTTTCCAAATTCCCCCACGTGCTAGGCTGCAGCCAGATGTTCCTTCATGCCACGTCCCTTTGGTTTCACAGCAAGCAAAGATGCACAGCAAACGTTTGCTGGTGTGACACCGAGGTCCAGGAGGGGTGGGAGGGATGGACAAGCCCTTGGCCACGGTGTGCAGGGATATTTCCAGGAGGGCAGCTGAAGGCTGGATGCTCTGCAGGACCCTCCAGCAAGCAGTGGCTCAGGTGGGAAGGGAATCTTCACCCACCAGCTGATCAGGACTGAGCTTCCCAAAGGCAAATCCATCATTCAGCGGCGGCAGCGTTGGAAGGGAGCAAATCCAAGCAGTAAAAGAGAGCCCCATTCGTCAGCAGCTCATCATCACAGTGAAAACTGCCTATCAACCAGCCTGAAGGTGAAATTTAAGTCGGGGGCTTATGTAACAGCTTTTTGGCAGGAAGATAAGCTTCGGGATGTCAGGGGACCACAGATGGATGCACTCAAGGAAGGCAGATGTCTCCCTGACCGTGTGCCTTTGCATTGAGCTTGCTTTGGGATTTCAGGAATGGATGGTTTAGCAATGTGTAAAAAATGCAGCCCAGACGTGATCCACATCTTCTGAATGGCTGGGACCGGCTCTGTCCCACGTGCAGCTCCAGTGACCTCACGGGGCTTCCACCAGAGGTGGAGCTGCCTGGTCCCTGCAGAGGTGTCAGCAGTGTCCTCCTCTGTGAGCTGCTCCAGCAGCCTGGGCTTCCATCCTGTCTGTGCTCCCATAGGATTTACAGCTGGCCCGGGGTGGGGAGGACAAGAACAAACACAGGACAAGATCCTACACGTCCTGCACAGCACCATTCCTGCTCCAGGCCATTGTCAGCCCTTGCTGAGCCAGGCTAGGGCCAGCTGAACTGAGCTGGACGCTATATCCTTCCCACCCACCACAAGTGCTTGACCTGGAAAAATGTTTTTGTAATGGTCTCCCTGCTGCTTAGGGGAGTTCCTCACCTGTCCCTAATCCAAAAACATCTGGGCAGAGATAGTGGAAGGAGAAAATGCAAGGAGCCTTTTCTGCCAAAGCCTGCTGCAGCCAGGATAAGACGTGACTGTCCCCTCCAAGCTGGGCTCATCCTCCTCCCATCCCATCAGGGATTTTGGGATGCAGGCACTGGACTGATATCCACACTGAGACAGGACTACAGGGAGGGAGGAGCAATGGGGAGAGGCTGTGGGAGCTTCAGTGTCACCCAGTTTGTGGGGGTGGGAGGATGCAGAGCTCATCCCACACGCCACATCACCACGGAGCCACGCCAAAGGCAGCTCCAAGCCTCTCTCCCACCACAGGGATGAAGCCAGCCCATGGCAGTGGTGGCAGTGGCTCTCTGCTCTCCCCCACTCGAGGGCTGTAGCGCTGGCTGAATCTCTGGTGCTCCACTTCCAGCCCTGAACCGGGTCCATGCAGCGCAGCCAGTGCTGAGGAGAGGTCCAGGTTCTCAGGAGAACCTCAGGCATGAGTCAGAGGAAGCAGGGAGAGGTTTTTTCTTGGCAGGTGGCACTGTGAGCTCTTCCCAGCTGGGGAGGGGGAACAGGACCATGCTCCTCCTCTTCTGGGCTCAGACCTCTCATTTCAGGGTGCACGCCAGAGCCGCAGGGCACTCGCTGCCAAGCTCCTGCATGGAGGCAGGAGACAGAGCAGCAGGTTTCTGCCCGTGGGGCAACCTGCCTGTGGGCACCTCCCGGCCTCATTCACCCCCTGGCAGGGTTTTTCCAGGCTGCTAGCCAAAACCTGCCCAGGGGACAGCAAGGGCTGGCCCAAGTCTGCTTGCTCCATGCCTCTGGTCCCCCCACCCAGCATCTGAGAGTGGAGGTTCCCCGGGAAAGAGGGACAGGCACAACCTCCCCCGTCATGCACACAGGTGGCAGAACGCCTCAGCCCAGCGCAGGGCTCCGTGACAGGGGGGAGCAGCTCCTCCGGGCCCCCCTGCACCCACCTGCTTGGTGAAGAGGATGGCGGTGTCCCAGTACTCGGGGTGCTTGTCGCTGACCTTGTTCCACTTCTTCTGCCAGGCACAGAAGTTGCGCAGGGTGAGGGCGGCGTTGCTGGTGACTTTGGGTCCCTTGTCATCCTGCCCGATGAGGAGGAACTTCACCACGGAGATCTGGATGGGGTTACGGATGCTGGGGTGCTTGTAGAGGCGGGCGGCAGTGGCCATCAGGGTGAGCAGGTAGTGCTGGAGGTCATCCCCGTGGAACTTCACCATCGACTCGTCGGCCACCACCAGGGTCTCCACGTACCGCGGGACCGAGGCGAAGCGCTTGGCGCGGCCGCCTTTCCCCCCCGCACGCCCCCGGTACTTGTCGAGCGCCTGCAGCACGCCGGGGGTGAGCGCGGAGCCCACGGCGCAGCGGGATGCTCCGGCCCCGACGGGGCGGCCGGGGCTGCGGCGCTGCAGGCGGTGGAGCCCCCCGGCCGCCCCCGCCGCCAGCGGGCTGATCAGGTACTCGGCTCCCCGGTAGCCGAACGCCCCCCGGAGCCCCCCGCAGAGGCTGAGCGCGGCGAAGGACTCGCGGTCGGCGTTGACATCCCCCGAGTAGAAGCAGTGGCGGAGCGCGGGCAGCGGGCGGGCGGCCGCCCCCAGGTAGTGCGCGGCGAAGGCGGGCGCGATGAACCGGGCGTCGGGGGAGAGGTGGAGGTAGAAATCCTCCCCGAAAGCCGAGAGCTGGATCACCACCGCCTGCCCCCCGCGCGGGGGCTCGGCAGGGCCGCCCCTGAAGTGCCTGGGCCCGTTGATGTCGGGGTCCAGGCGCAGCGGGGTGACCAGCGCGGACTCGGGCTCCGGGGGCGCGCCCGCGCCCAGGCGCAGCCCCGGCGCGCCCAGCAGCAGCAGCGGCAGCAGCGGCAGCATCGTCCCGGCGGGCTCAGGCCGGCCGCATCGGGGTTCGGGGGAGGCGCGGGGGGGAGAAAGCAGCACCCGGCCCCCCCCTTCCTCCCTCCCTCCTCCTCCTCCTCCTCCTGGACCCGCGGAGGCTGGAGGAGCGGTACCTGCTTTGCGGGGCGCACCGCGCTTTTATAGCGCGGGAGCGGGGCGCGGCTTGGCCCCGCCGCAGCCACTGCGGGGCGGGGGCCGGGGCCGAGCGGGGCCGAGCGGGGCCGGCGGAGGAGCCGAGCGGAGCCGGGAGAGAGCCGCGCTCCGCCCGGGGCTGCCGCCGCCTCCCCGGGGCGGAGCGGGGTGGGGGCGCGGCACCGCCGCCAGGACGGCCGGGGATGGAGCCGTGGGGTGGGATGGGGTGGGATGGGGGTTTGGGATGGCGTGGAATGGAGTGGGATGTGGGTTTGGGATGGGGTGGAATGGGGGTTTGGGATGGGGTAGGATGGGGGTTTGGGATGGGGTGGGATGGGGGTTTGGGATGGAGTGGGATGTGGGTTTGGGATGGGGTAGGATGGGGGTTTGGGATGGGGTGGGATAGGGGTTTGAGATGGGGTGGGATAGGGGTTTGGGATGGGGTGGGATAGGGGTTTGGGATGGAGTGGGATGTGGGTTTGGGATGGGGTGGGATGGGGTTTTGAGATGGGGTAGGATGGGGGTTTGGGATGGGGCGGTACAGAGGGTGGGATGGGATGGGATGGGATGGGATGGGGTGAGGTGGATGGGATTGAGGGGTGGGACAGGATTGTGTGGGGTGGAATGGGATGCTGGGGTTGGAAGGGGATGGAATAAAGGGTGGGGTGGAATGGGATGGGGTGAGGTGAGATGGGGCAGGATGGGAATGGAGTGAGGTGGGATGGGGAGTCTGACAGGATAGGATTGGGGTGTTGGATGGGATGGAGTGGGAGGAGACCCTCTTCACTTTTATTCCTGCAGCAAATAGGGAAACTCTGCATCCCCCAGGGATGCTCCCACCTGCCAGGCTCCCTCCTGCCACTCTCCAGTTTTGCTGGATCCTGCTCTAAGTGAAGGGATGGAGCTTTGTGACCCCGCAGGGAGAGGACCTCTGGTTACAACAGGGGTGTGCAGGGAAGATAAAAGGTCACAGAATCATTGAGTCATGGAACAATTTGGGTTGGAAAGGACCTTTAAAGGTCAGCTATTCCAGCCGTCCATGCTCTGCTCCGTGCTGGTATTTGGGACAGTTCAGTGGAGTGGGGAACCCGCTATTTGACAGCTGAGGGCTTAGTTCCCAGATTTATTCAGGAAGATTAATGTTTTCCACAGCCCAGGGGTGTCTAGCACCGAGATCTGGGCTGTGCCCCTCCGTGCACCTCCAGACCTGCCTCCCCAGTGTCACACTGCCCCAGCAATTCCTGCATTCACACCGGGGATCCCTGTTCTCCCCTGCAGAGCAGCTTCCAGTGCCCCCCTCTCCACCCACCCCACCCTCATTCAGCTTGATGGAAACGGCGATTTCCACTTCTGAGCTCAGCCCCCCTTCACCCCTGAGCACCAAATCACACTCTGTAAGTGTTAACATCTGCAATATCCCTTCCTCTGAGACTGCAGGACAGCCTGTGTGGAGAGTATGGGATTGCCCACAGCCACCAAACACAAGTACCAGCAGAGCAGTGAGTGGAGGATGCTGGGGCAGTTAATGCTCCTGGGAAGGCCTCACTGTGGATGGCATTTTTGGAGAGCAGTGAAGAGTCCTCAGCAACAACTGCAGCTGAGGGAGAGATTTATCAGCACCACAAGCACCACAGTTTGGTTTGGTGATGAAATTAAGGCCTCTCATGGACAAGCTGGCTTTGATGTGATTTCAGCAAAGGCTGAAACCCTTTGAAATGCAAGCACAGCTGAAGAATGTGTGCATGTATGAAACAGAATCCAAAGTTCTTGCCCAAGGCACAGGGCCCACAGCCCACACAGCCCACATCCCAGCTCGTTTTGCTGTCAGTGCATCCCCGTGCTGTGGTTTGCTCAGTCGTGTGCCTTGCAGCTGAACTTGTGACCCAAAAAAACTCATCTGACTGCACTGGGCTGAGGCAATCAGGGATTTGTCTGCTGGCCAAAGTGCAGTGTGCCCAGGGACGTTGGTAATGGGCAGCCCAGGGAGCGGAGGAACAAGGGAAGAGAGACACAGCCTTGAGCATCTTGAGGTGCCAGGAGTGAATTTCTCCTTCTCACAGCCTTGCTCTGCTCAGCAGGATGGTTTCTCCAAAGACCACAGCAGCATCCACAGTGCCACAGGCTCCCAGAGCTGCCACCAGCTACCTCAGCCTCGAGGTCACCAAGCCAGAGTTAGTCACTGCTGCCCCTGAGCTCCAGCCCCTCCATCTGGGAGCTCTCAGCAAGAGCATGAGTCAAACCAAGCTGGCAGGAGCTTTATCTCCAGCCTGGAGAACATCTGATTGCCTCCTGATGGGGAAAGGAAAGGCAGGCAGAAAATGTGAGTGCTTTGGCTGTGCTGGGCTGGAAGCTCCAGGCACAGGACTGGCTGTGTCCCGTGATGCTGAGGGTGTGCCAGGGCTGGAGCACAGGCATGGATCAGCTGGATGCTCCATCCCAGCTCCAGAGCCCTCACTCTCAACAGCTGGGAATCACCTACAAGGCAGGCTGCATTGTTTGCAAACCAAACTAAACGTCCCTGCAGCAGCACTTCCATAACCCTGACCCTAAACCTAACCCTGACCCAAACCCAAACCCTAACCCTAACCTTGACCCTAACCCAAACCCTAACCCTAACCCCTAACCCTGACCCTAACCCTAAACCTAACCCCTAACCCTAACCCTGACCCAAACCTTAACCCTAACCCTGACCCTAACCCTAACTCAAAGCCTAACCCTGACCCTAAACCTAACCTGAACCTTGACCCTAAACCTGACCCAAACCCTAACCCTAAACCTAACCCCTAAGCCTAAGCCTAAGCCTGACCCTGACCCCTCCCTGCCCAGGGTGGGCAGAGCAGCTGTGGAGCACGGGAGCACACACAGGTCACCCTTCCCAGCAGGTACAGGAATGTTTCTGAGCACTCCAGAAAAGAAGGAAGCACACTTTTATTTTAGTTTTCCACTTGCTCGAGGATGTGATGTGATTTTTCTCTCTGGGGACAAACCAGCAGCTGCTTGAACCCCACACTGAAGGCAGGAGCTGGTCCAGGTGACAGCCTGGTGTCACTCCCTGCCTTTGCAGGTGCCTGGGGCTGAGCCTGGCTGCTCCTCACCCCTGCAGCCCGTCTGGTCTGGATGGAAATGGGATCAATGTGTGTGCCTTGAAAGAGAGAGCAGAAATGGGGATGGAAGATGCCTTTGGAACATTCTGAGCAGCTACAGGTAATGAAATACACCAAGGGATGTAAGGTGGATTCTGCTCTACTTTGATTTTTGTCTAGAAACACTTTAAGGTAGAGCCTATCTCACTCAGGCTCAATCCATTGCTCACTCTGATCTTGAAATATCAGCGTGAGCTGGCCTGCAGTGTGGATTTTCCTTCTCTCACCTTCCTCTTCCTTCATCCCAAAAATCTCCGGGAAACACCAAGTTATTTTGTTTCATTTATTCATTTAAAAATACAAATAAGCAAAAAAAAAACACCTTAAACCTCACATGTCTCTTGGACTTTCCAGTTCACCAAAAAAAATTGTTTTAAATAGAACATCTGGGAATTTTAGGACAAAGAGTAGAAAGGTGGTTCAGGCAGAGGAAACCTCCACTCAAGCAGTTGATTTTGATAAAATGTTGGCATATCAGAGGCTTGGGCTCACCCAAAAGTTCAGGCTGTGCTCTCCCAACTCCCCATCACCTCAGCAGGAAGGAAGATCCTCTCCAGGGACTGAGGATGAGTCAGAGTGCATTGTTAGTCAGCTTTCCAGGAAATAAAATTAAATAACATTTTCATCAGCCCACAAACCATGTGAGACTGAAATAGAGAGGAGGGGAGATTATTATTATTATTATTGTTGTTGTTGTTGTTGTTGTTGTTGTTGTTATTGTTGTTGTTGTTATTATTATTTGTAGACAAGAGTATTTTCATTCTAACATGCCATATTTATTTAGAGAATTTATGGGCTGTTCCATAGGAAAAGCAGCCCTACAGCAGGCTTGGGTTTTAACCCCAGAGCAGACACAACTTTGGAGTCTCAGGAAGGACCAGACTGTGGTGCTTTGGTGCTTTGCTGTGCCCTCCTTGCTTTGCAAACGGATTCACATCCAAATTTGCAGCTCCAGGCTGAGTTTTAGTTATTCCTTTTTGCCCTCACTTGGGACAATTATTTGAGCTGCTAATGAAGCATGTCCAATGCCCAAAAGGATCTTCTCACTGATGTGCTGCTCTCAGCACACCTTGGAAGCCCCAGGACCCAGACAGAAAATAGAGAAGCAGCTCCCCAGGGAGGAGGCTGCAAAGTTGGAAACAGGATTTAGCCCTTGATTTTGGAAAGCCATAAACCTGTTCCCTTGCACCTGGACACAGCTGGAGCTCCAAACCCACCCTGAGGCAAGGCTGACCTCTAGTGCCACATCCTTGCTCTGGAAATCCAGGTGTGAAATGGAATGAACGCAATGGATGATGGCATTACAAATCAAAATGCAGACAGAAATAGAGAATAAATACGGAAAACAGAGAAAATTATATGGAAGAAATCTAAAGATGGATTAGAAATTAGAAATTGAATTTTTATAAAGTGTATCAGATCACAGCGATGGCTCTCGATGTGCCCAGCATCAAAGACAGCAAATCTCAGAGGCAGCAGCATCAGCTGATGAACCAAGACCCAGCCTGGATGTCCCTGCCCTTCTCTGACTCCTAAAAATCTTTTTTTCCCACATTCAGGGGATCCAGGAGAATTAGCATTTGCCCAGCATCACTCTCACAGCAGCCAACCCTCTGGTGCTGCTGATAAATCATCTCCAGGGATGAGTTGCTGCATTCAAACGCAGCTCTAAGGGGACGGAAAACCCCTTTTTTAATGGGGTATTCGGGGTTTTGAGGCACCAAATCCTCAATCTCCACCACTTTTAAGGCAGGAGGGCCCTCTCGTGGCTGTGGCCATGGGGGGAAGGGAGGGCAAGGCAGCGACCACAGATTTATGCTGGCAAATTTCGTTTCTTCATTCACTCCCAGGCTCCAAATCAAGCCCAAATCTCCCCTTTCCTCACAGGAACTTCCCTGAATCTCCTTACCAACCTCGGTAACCTGGAGGTTTCACTGAAGGCAGCTGGGCAGGACACTGGCCAGGACTCTGATTTAAAGCCCAGCTGCTTTTCTGGTAGACATTTCCACCCAGCTGATCACTTTAAATGAAAACTATTGGAAATGTTCCTTTTGCTGTGGGGTGGGGCTCGGGCAGGCTGCAGGACCCCTTCGCTCCCACTTCCCCAGCGAATTCCCAGGGATGGATTTAGGGTTTCCCACCGCAGCGTAGGGCAGCACTGACATCTAGTGGTCTCAGTTTTCGGCATTGGAGCTGCTTCATTAGCAGCTCAAATAATTGTCCCAAGTGTTTGCGCTGAGGGCAAAAAAGAATAAGTAAAACTCAGCCTGGAGCTGCAAATTTGGGATGTGAACCCGTTTGCAAAGCAAGGAGGGGACAGCAAAGCACCCCAGACTACCCCGAAAAGGGACAATTTTGCTGCTGCAGAGCGGGAACAGCAAAAGCAACGCGGGTCTCATCCTGGGAGCCAAAAATCCCTGGGGAGCTGGGTGCGGGCAGGAGCAGCCCCGGGAAGGGCAGCAGAGCCCTGCAGGGCTGGGGACGCGGGGGAGCGGGACACACGTTCCCAGGCTGTTTGATCAAAAGGGTCTTTAAACCCCAGAGGCTGAGCAGTTAATGGCTTTCACATGCTCAGGCAGCCCCTGGAAATGCGAGCTTTGCTGCCGGCGCATCCTGAGAGGGGTTAAGCAGCAGGAACCCCAAAAAGTCTTGAGGCTCCTCACCCTTTGCTGGGAGGGGATGCTGAGGGCAGCCAGGTGAGGTTTTGCTCTTTCCCGGCGCATTTTTGGGCTGGTTCGGAACGAGCCCGGCGAGGCTACAAGAAATTCCAGCTACTGTTCGCAGAGCGAGCCGCTAATGAAAACCAGCGGTGCCTCCGAGCTAGGATGCAAGCGAGTCCTCCCAGATCAAAGATGCAGCTCGGGGAGCGGAAAGCCGGCCATAAATGACATCCTGTTGCCTGCAGCCTTACCTGTCCCAGTTCAGGGCAGGGGCAGCGCCTCGCTGCCTCCCCTCCTCGGGAAGGGAAAGCCCTGGAGGTGTCGGCACCTTCAGTGGGGTTTGGGGTTGGAGGAGGCAGAGTCAGGGCTCACTTTTGGCTTCTGGTCCTGGCTCTGCACTTTCCTGCTGGTGTTAAAACACAAACTGCCCCCAGCCCGATGAAGCTGCAGAGGGAGGAAAACCCACCCGAGTCAGTGGAAAGAAGCAGCTCCAGCTGCAGCCGGAGCTCCCTGCCAGGAGAGGAGGGGGTGCTGAGACCAGCCAAGGCTCTGGGCTTTGAGGAACCCCATTAGATATGGAGACACGTCCCAGACCAAACTCCACTGTACCTGGGCTTCCTTTCCTCTCTTCCTGCAGTTTTCTGGCACCCAACATCTGGATTTTAAGTGTCCCCTTCCACACCTGTGTCCACCACAAGCATCCAAATTTGGTTTTAATTATTATTTCCCCCTTTGCTAGGGTCACAAACCCACACTTTAAAAGGAGTGACCAGAGCCGTGGCCCCAGGGCAGCCCTGTTTGAGCCAGGGCTGTGTGTTTACTGTAAGCAGGAATGTGGCTTTTAAGAAGAGATAATAGGGAGGGGGATGTAAATACATCCTGGAGTAAAGGGAGAGCAGCCTTTAACTCCACTCCTCATTACTCAGCACTGGCCACACTCTGGTTTCCCAGGAACCCTGAGGTGCCAAACGCCGCTTGGCTCTTTCAATTCTTTTAAAGACTGGGCAGAGGGGGGAAAAAACCGAGTGTGGAGGAGCTGGTCCTTGGGCTGGCACACCCAGCAAGGCTAAAGGAGCACGGCCCAAACCCTGAGCGTGGGCTACTCCCTGTGAGGGTTTAACAGGATGGATCCACCACCCCCAAACTGCTGCAAGGACGTCCCAGGATGTTCCAGTGCCGCACAAAGGGCGCTCCAGAGGCCAGGAATTTCATGAACTAATGGAGAAGGAGGGCTTAAGAGGAAAGAAGGAGTAATATATACGTAGTGATTTCCCTTCCTCCGTGACAGCCGGTTGTTCCCTGCTTCTGAGTGGGTTCCCAGCCAGGGACAGAATGTCTCTGCCCATCTCCTGGTGCTTGCCACGCTGAGCACACAGCAGCTACCTGGATTTACAGCCTGAGACTTTTATATTGCTGCAGGGTTTTTCCTCGCTGCAAGGGAATTCAGTCGGGAATTCCAACTCAGTCTGAAACGGGGTGAATGAAGGGTTTGTAAATGAAGTCACACAACACACACACAGAGAAACAAACAAAGAGCAACAGGAGGAGCTGGCTGCATTGTATTATTCTCATAGGTATTTTCCACAAGTCTGATTTAGCCGGTTGTCTTATTCCAGCTGGAGGAAACCCCATGTGGATCCAGCTGTTGGTTCAGAGCACGGAAACTCCTTGTACGTGTGTCCTGTTGGAGTTTTCCCTGGGGCCCAAAGCCCTCTCTGTCCCTGGCTAAGGGAAGGACATGGGAACCTCCCGAGGCACCTTCTGAAACGAGATGCTCTCCAGCTGGCATGGGCCCGCTGCTTTCCAGCTGGGAGGGGATGCTGAGGATCATCCCTCCGGAGTAAACCCTTCCGCGGTGGTGGAGGGGGAAGTGTGCCAGCCCCTCTCCCGGGGCTGGAGCCCCCGAGCCTGGCAAGGATCAGACCCGCGCGGGCAGCGCCGGGGCTGAAGAAGGGGTTAATGCTGGGAGAGCAACAGGCTGGAGTTGACACTTTGGAGGCAGGCGGGGCTGCCGGCGCCTGATTGGCCTCAAATCGTATCCAAAAGTGGGTTGGGGTTTTTTTTTTTTTTAGGTTTCTTTCCCCTTTTTTTTTTTTTTTTTCCTTCTCTGCGTCTTCGTCTTCTTCTTCTATTTTTTTTTTTCTTTCCCTGGTTTGGGGGGATATTTTTGATTTTTTTTTCCTCTTTTTTTTTGGTTTTTTTTTTTTTTTGGTCGTTTTTTTTTTTTCTCTCTCTCTCTCTCTTTCACTTCTCCTCCTCCCCCAGGCTCCGGCTGGCAGGGGAGGGGAGTGGGGAGAACAGCGAGAGATCAAAAATAAACCTCTTATGTCAAAGCCGGGGGGAGAAAGTATAAATACAGCGGGCTCGGCGGCCGGCGCGGAGGCTGCGGGGGAAGAGCCCGGGGGGTGCGGGGCCGTGCCGTGCCGTGCCGGGATGGGGCGGCGGGCGCTGCTGGGCGGCCGGGCCCCGCTCCACCTGCTGCTGCTGTGCCACGCCTGGGCGCTGCCGCCGCCGCCCCCGCGGGACGCGCAGCCCGTGCTGCCCGCCCGCCTGCCCGCGCCCCCGGGGCAGCTGGCCCTGCGCCTGGCCGCCTTCGGCCGCGCCGTGGTCCTCCGCCTCCGCCCCGACACCACGTTCCTGGCCCCCCGCCTCCGCCTCCAGCGCCTGGGCGGCCGCCGCCCGCCGCCGCCGCGCCGCGGCTGCTTCTACGCGGGCACCGTCGAGGGCAGCCCCGACGCGCCCGCCGTGCTCAGCAGCTGCGGCGGCGGGCTGCGGGCCGCCTTCCTGCTGGACGGGGCGGCCTACGAGCTGCAGCCGCTCGGGCGGGCCGCGCCCGGGCCGCCCTGGGCCCGGCTGCACCGGCTGAGGCGCCGCGCGGCCCCGCCGGGAGCGGGCCCCGGGCCCGGCCCCGAGCCGCCCCGCAGGGCGCCGCGCTTCGTGTCGCAGGCCCGCTACGTGGAGACGCTGCTGGTGGCTGACGCGTCCATGGTGCGCTTCTACGGGGAGGACGTGGAGGTAAGGGCTGGCTGGCTGGCCGCCGTCCCCCGGCCCGCCGCCGTCTGGCCGCGCTGGTGCCCGTCCCGTCTGGCCATGCTCCCGTCCCGTCTGTCCCCGTCCCGGCCGCCGCTCCCCTCCTCCCAGCTCCGCTCCTGCGCTCGCACTGCCTCTCTGCAGCCTTCATCCCTCCGTCCTCCCTGCTGCCTGTCTGTAACCTTCATCCCTCCCTCCACTGCATCCCTTCATCCCGCTCCGTCGTGTCCCATCCCCGCTGCCTCTCCTCCTCCTCCTCCAGCCTTTCTGCTCTCCGTCCCTCCTGTCCTGCCCGCTGCCGGGTCCCCCCGGGACGCCGGGGACAGCCTGGGGTGAGCGAGAGGCTCGGTGCCACCCTCCCTCGCTGTGCGGGCTCGGTCCGCGGGGCAGAGCTGCGGTGCGGGTCCGCGGGGCTCTCGCAGTGCTCGGGAGCCGTTCCCTCACCCAGCCAGCCCGTCCTTGCACACAGCGGCTCTGTGATGTCCCTGCAGTCCGGTGTCCCCAAGGCGGGGACAGGGCGGGTCGGTGCCCTCCTGGTACGGGAGCGCTGCGAATCAGTGGCTTTAACTCCGCTTTAACTCCCTTCGAGCGGGAGCCGGGGGCAGACAGCGAACGGAGCAGGGGCTGAGCGATGCGCATCCCACTCCGCAGCCACCTGTTAGCGCTGAGCAGAGGGAGGAACAGCCCCTCGGCCACCAGCGCCTGCAGCTCTGCCCTCCTGTAACGCTCTGCAGAGACCCTGCCCCGAGCAGGCTTTGGGGAGAGCCCTGGAGCAGAGTCCGAGGTGCCTCAGCCCCCCACACCATCTCCAGGGCTGTCCATGTGCCTCATTCATCAGCTCCGGGTCATTTTTCAAAGCCAGCTCCCCACCCCTACCCTGCAGGGATGGGCGCTCCAAATTCAGGTTTGCACCCTTGGAAATGCTCTGTGGTCTTTGCAAGGGACAATCGTGCATTGAATCTGCTCATTCTCGGGTTGTTTTGGGCTCGGGGCTGGGAGAAGAGTCCTTGAAGCAGGAGCTCAGCAGGGAGCGGCTGGGAAGCTGAAACCAGGGGCTGCACTTTGGCAGCCTGGCTTTGCCACTTCTACCGGCTCTATCCTTCCCCTAGGGGCTTCCCTGCTCATAACAAAGCAATATTTTAATTCCAGCCCTGCTCAGGCCAGGCTGGCCCTTGGCAAATGCTAAACTTCGGAGCTTCAGCTGATTGCAGCTGCTCAGCATCACTCTGGTTTTGCCCTTTGCTTGGTTTTTACACTGAGCCAGGCTGGCAGGAGCAGGTAGCAGAGTGAGGGGTGATGCACTTGGATGTACCCCGAGTGCTCAGAGGGCTCAGAAAAGAGTTTGAAGTGGAGTAAGCTGAATTTTTAAGCAACACATATATAAATGGTGGTGGGAATTACTCTCCCCATAGTGTGAAGTGGGTCTCTGATTTCCCAAGAGGGCAGAAAAAATAACACAGTGAACCTTCTGCACCCAGCTGAGCACCCAGTGGCTTGAAAGCAACACCCAAGGGTGTCTACATTGCTAGAAATAAAGTGATTTATTTGGACTGGAGGAAATCCTGATGATGCCCAGCTTGAGCTGGGGAAAAAGCAGCAGCCCTGTGGGTAATCATGTGAAGGCAGCAGGAGAGGAAATGGCACCTGCACAGGACCAAGGGGCTGGAACTGGGGCACCCTGCCCTGCCTGTTGGCTCCATTTTCACCATCATTTCCTCAGCTCCCAGAGCGATATCTTCACATCACCTCTCAGGGAGGGCAAGGAAACCTTCAAAGTTCTTGTTTTGCATGAATAGAGTAATAGCATATTAAAATATTTGGGAGAAAACTTGCACCAGCTCTGGTGCAGCAGCTAAAAAACAACAACCAAAAAACCACCTGCTGTGTTTCTGTGTCTTTTGTTCTCTGGAACAAGAATGCAGGGAGCAGCACAGCAATCTTGCTTCTCCCTAAATACCTTTCTTGTGGGGTGAAAGAAGCAGTGGCAAGTGCTGGTGAGATCTAGGAGAGATGCCCAATGAGTAGAAATGTTGAGTCAGAACATACCACATTTATATAATGACTTTTCTTCCCGTAACCACACTTTAATTACCAAATATTTATTAAAGGTCACCAGCATTGTTTGTATTCCCAGTTATTTTCTTGCATAAGTTGTAACAGCTCGAGCAGAAGAGTCACCCCAAGATGCACTCAAGCGTTGAGAGTTATAATCAATGCCATGCTTGTGGTGGGAAAATGCTGTTCATGATTTATTTCCCATCAATTTGAGCCTTACAACTCAGCTGTTAACCTAATTCAGACAATCAGAGGTTATTCCACCTTCATCAATACTTTTATGTAAACCAGGAGGGAATGGTGAAGTGAGAGCAGAACTAAACCTGAAATTCTGGGGTTTAATCATTGTTTGGGCTTGGTAATTGTGGTATTGGAGGGGCATCAGCAGCAGGACAGTGCTGGGCAGTAAATCCTGGGGGATGTGGCAGGGTTCAGCCTGCAGAGACTGGGAAGAGCCCTGTGATGTGGGGGTGTCCAGGCTGGACACGGGAGCTTTTGCATTTTTCTTGCAGAGAAAGTGCTTGAAAACAAAGGGACTGTGAGCGTCACTCACAGAGTGAAGTGGGGTTTGGAGCAGGGGAACTGAGGCAGGGACAGGGCTAATCCTGTCTGTGTGCAGGAGGGCTGAGCACCTGCAGCTGGGCTGCACTTGTGAGGATGCTCTGCATGGCTGGGGGACGTTTGCCAGGACACCTAAAGCATCAGGCAGCTCCAAAACCCAGCTGCAGCATCTCCAGCCAGTTGGCAGCCAAAGGGGATTCCTGTGGTGGGGTTTCTCCAGTCTCTTGGGTGCAGATGAGACACATTTCCAGGCTTTCCTCCGCAAGCACAATGGCTGTGATCCCCTTTCCCTCCTCCTCTCTGAGTGAGGAATCTGCCCTTCCTGACTCCCAGGGCTGGGAATGGCTGAGGACCACAGCAGAATCAGATCAGTCTGGAAAAGCTGGGATTCCTTGCTGACTCTGTGTTTTTTTCCAGGCAGATTGATGAGGTTTTAGGAGTGCTGTTGCAAACCCTTCCCTTTGAGACCAGACAGGAGTGCAGGGCATTGCCAGGGTCCTGCTGCCAGCTCTCCCACTCCCACTTGGACTGGAGGTAAATCCAAAGCCAGGGTTCTCCAGTCCCACTTGGGCTGGAGGTAAATCCAAAGCCAGGGCTCTCCCACTCCCCCATGGACTGGAGGTAAATCCAACGCCAGGGTTCTCCCAGTCCCACATGGACTGGAGGTAAATCCAACGCCAGGGCACTCCCTCATGGACTGAAGGTAAATCCAAAGCCACCCTGGAGCCTCAGGTCCCCTCGTGTCTGGTTCTTAGGCTGCTTTAGGGTATTCTGCAGTGTGAGTGGGTAAATTCACTTAATCCCATGAAGAAAGAAGGCAGCCCCTCCTAAGCCCATCCCAAAGGCAACTGGAGTGGGATTAAAGGGGGTGCAGCGTGCTGCTGCCATCCACCAGCTTTTCTTCTGGGATTTGTCCTCTGAGGGTGACCCAGAGCCTGCATCCTCTGTGGGGCAGGGGGCTGAAGGAGCAGGCAGCCTCCCTAGAGGTTTCTCTGGCTGGGGCACTCGCCTCGCACCAGGATATTCAACAGCTGCTGTATTTCAGGGCTGCAGAATGAAATGTGCTGGCTCCCACTAAGGCAAATCCATGCTGGCTCCCGAAGTGGAGCACTCCTGCCCTGGGATGCTCTCAGGATGGGGTTTTACTCCATCTCTGCCTCTGTGGAGGTGGGGACAGTCTGGATGTGCCTCAGTTTCCCCTGCCCTGAACAGGGGTAATTGCTGCTTTTGTGGTTCAGCCCCAAATATCCAGCGAAGAGGGGAAGAGAAGGGAGGGAAATCATGTGGCAAACAGAGCAGGGATGGGCAGAGAGCCGGGCAGGCAGGAGGGCAGCCAGGCTGGCAAGGTGTGCCCCTCTCCCCTGGCTTGCCCCCCATTTCCCTTGGCTGCCTGACACATTTTTGTGAGGAATTCTTGGCCCCAGGAGGAGGCTGGCAGGGCAGCCAGAGCCCTGGGAGAAAGGACAACCTGAGATGTTTTTACCAGCAGATTTTTTAAAGCTGGGCAGCCTTTACATCTAACCCTGGTGTTGCTCCCTTCCATCTGCCTGTGCTCCAGAATCTCAGCATTTCTTTCTTCTTTTCCCCCTCTGCAGAAATGCTGATGTTGAGGAAGAAAGCAGGGAAAAAAAACCCAACCAAATCCAACCAGCAAGCAATCCTACAGCCCCAGGCTGGGCTGAGCACTGCTCCCCACACACTGGGGAGGAGGCAGGTCGTGCTGGGGTGTTCTGTGGGTGCTCCCTGCTGTCCCTCTGTCCTGGGTGGGTCCAGCAGCATTAAATCATTCTCTGCATACCACAATAATAGTGCCTGTGTAAGAGCAGTTTCACCCATCAAAATAATAATAATTAAAAATAAATGCCAGGCTTCAGCTTCTGAGTGGTTCCCATGAAAGGGAATGCAATAAGAGACTTTGCAAGAGCCTGTATCAGAAAACTCAGTCCTTCAGTGAGGGTAAAGACAATCACTTCAGTTCCCCTTGCTCTGATTTGTATTTTTCCCTGTCCCTCTGCCTGTGCTGTTTGCTGCTGGAGGGCAGTGCCTGGCTCAGGGCAGGGCTCTCCCAGACACAGTGATGCTGTGGCAGGAGGATCTCAGAGCTGCTGTGTGGCAGACAAAAGTCACCCCTCCTCATTTTTTAGGGGGAATTTGATACTGAGAGCAGAGGGAGCCCAGGATTGCAGCTGGGGGAAAAGGGGTAGGAGGTTTGTGGGGCATCACCCTCCACAGTGCCTTGACATAAATGCACTGAAGGGATACTCCACAACCCTCTCTGGTTCACACTGGTGTTCTCTGCCCCCAGAGCAGTAAGAGGCTGATTTTCCAGCTGTGTTTACCAGACACCCTGCCAGATCTCCCAGGATGCTGGTTGGAAGTGGCAGGGAAGCTCCTTGTGCCTGCAGGGCTGCAGTGCCTGGCAAGAAGGCAGAAACCAGTGTGTTTGCAGCCCTGGGCTCCTCAAACCCGACCCAAAACACTGCCCTGCACCTGATCCCAATCCCCACATCCTCAGCCTCGGTGCTGGGATGGAAACCCTGGAGGAGGCAGTGTTCCCTGCTGCATGGATGGTCGAGCCAGAGCCGGTTTGCAAAGGCAGAGGGAGGATGGGACCAGCAGGATTCAGCCCTCCCCCTGCCAGTTGTTGGTCTAGAGCACTCAGCTGGCCTCTCCTGAGCCCTGAGGATCCGTCATTTGCTTTTGGCCATGGCTTCAAGCCCTTGGCTAAGCCAAGGCAGTGCAGGTGGATTGCTGCTCTCCCCAGAGCAGTCAGGGTCCATCTGAAACCCAACCCATTCCTGCATGGGCCAGGGATGGGTATAAATAGACACCAGATGGTGGAACAAGTGGATTTGACCTTTTAATCTTCACTAAATAGCTGTTTGTTCAGTTTGCTTTCCATCTTCCCTTTCCAGACACAGGGAAGGTGGACAGATGTTTTCCAAGTCCCTCTGTTCCTACTGCTGAAAGAGGTTTTTGGCTGGATGTACCCCTGAGGATGTGAGGACTGGTGTCCTGGGGGATTTGTAGTATGAACTGAGATCTCCCAGGTCAAATCTACTGCTATGGACAGAAACCTCTAATGGGTTAGAAAAGGACACAGATTTATTCCCTTGGAAATGAGGGATGATCCCAGGATGAGCAGCTCCAGCGCAGAGCATCCTTCTAGATCTTCAGGGGCCTAATTTTAAGAAGGCTTTGTGATATTTTTAGCAAGGTTCCCAGTGGACTTTCCCCACAGGGTGAACAATTCCCCCAGGTTTCATGGAGCAACCCCTTGTGGGGGTCTCTCCTCAATTTCTTGTCTCTGCGGTGACTTCTCCGTGACATGAGTTGCATGGATGTGAGTCATGGCGTGGAGATCTGGCCAGTCTAAATAAACCAGTCTCTTCCCTGCTCCCAGCAGTCTTGCTGGGGCCTGCCCTTGGATAATGAGCTGGGGAGGACTTGGGATATGTCTTGTTGAAACAAAACATCTGTTTACGTGGAGCTGCCAGTGGCAGGATAAAATGTGGCAGAATAATTTAAAATAGCCACAAGTGCCCTGGGCAAGTGGCTCTTGGTGCAGCAAATATGCTGTATCTCACTCAACATCTCCCTCATTTGCTAGGAAAACAGCATTTTGTGTCTCAGAAAGTGGCATTGTCCTGGCAGTACCATGATGGATGAGCACACGGAGTCAGCTTTGCTGAGGAAATGTATTTTGGGTGAAACTTGGCTATCAGAGAGGGCTCCCATCGAGTCCTTCCACTTTAATTAGGCTCTGAATTGAGACCGCAGGGTGTAATTTGTCTGGGGAGGAGAGAAGCCACTTTCTCTTTCCCAATACCATATTGTGTAATAGCTGCATTTTTTACTCCTGACTCGGGGCTGTGAGTGGTGCCAAGCAGAGGAGGAATTTTGATGCTCTGATAAGATGTTTACATCAGCCTAAACATCGCTGGCGCTTTTGACATATTAAGTAATCCCTGGTCATCACCAGGCAGGGGATGCTGCTGGGCAAAGTCTTGGCTGTCAGAGTGTTTTAGTGCCAGTTTGTCGCCAAGGATGCTGGGTTCAAACCCTGTGACCAGCACAGGCAGAAGTTTTACTGGATGGTTTCGCTCCAGCAAGGTGTGTGTGAGTTGGTTCCTGCCCTGGGGCAGCGAGGGCAGGGTTAATGCTTTGGGAATGTGCAGAGAACTCTCTAGAATGTTGAGGTTTTCCCCAAGGAATTTCTTCCAGAGGGATTTCTAGGTGCAGAGGGTTCATGGGAGAGGAGGCGTTTGGAGAAGGGAATGCAGGGCTCTCCCCCAGCACAAGGTGTAAAGCATCACATACAGGCAAGGCAGCACTGAGTCCATCAGCCCATGGTCTGGACGTGATGGGCTTCATAAACGAGGCTGATTCTTTCTTTTCAAACAAAAACAATTGCCAGGTAGCAGGGTTTTTACCCAGGCTCTGCCTGCCCATCTCTTCCCCCACAGAACCACGTCCTGACCCTGATGTCCATGGCAGCTCGCATCTACAAGCACCCCAGCCTGAGGAACTCCATCAGCCTGGTGGTGGTGAAGGTGCTGGTGGTGGAGGAGGCAGCAGCAGGGCCCGAGGTGTCTGACAATGGTGGGCTCACCCTGCGCAACTTCTGCAGCTGGCAGCAAAGGTTCAACCCCCCGAGCGACCGGCACCCGGAGCACTACGACACTGCCATCCTCCTCACCAGACAGGTCAGCAGCCAGGGAACGCCCTGCTGCAGAAGGGAGAGGGCTCAAGGCATCCCTGGAGGGGGAGAAGGGGGTTGATCGTGGAGGTGGATGCCCCACTGTGCAAAGAATGCAGCAAAGCAGTTGGGGTGGTTTTATTTGGGGTGCAGACCTGTTGCAGGACAGGCTGACTTGTAGTGGACATCAGTCCAGTTATAAATAAGAAATCCAGCCCCGTGCCATAAACCAGCCTCTGGGCTGACTGACAGAGGTCTCAACCAACAACAGCTCTGCTAAAATAACAAGCATTTGACTGGCTCAGAGTCTAGGGGATGTAGAGATTAGACCAATGGCTGTTTAGAGCCAGAGCTTTGAACTGCCTATAAAAGCAAGCCCCGAACAATTAAACAGGCTGTTGGGCTGATGAACTACTCAGGTCTGTCCTGACACGTGAACATCACATTGTACCACAGACCAGCAGTGGGGTGCTCACAGAGATGTTGGGGCTGAACGTGGGGCTCCCTCTCCCTGCTGACCTCTCCCCCTGCCTGGCACTGACAGGACTTCTGTGGCCACCAAAGCTGTGACACGCTGGGCGTGGCCGATATCGGCACCATGTGCGACCGCAACAAGAGCTGCTCCGTGATCGAGGACGAGGGCCTGCAGGCAGCCTACACCCTGGCTCATGAACTGGGTAACACATCCCTTCCCGAGGGGAAGTCTGCTGCTTCCATCCTGCTGCTGGGAGGGGTCGTGGCACAGCCCAGCACCAGCATCTCCTGGCTGGGGGTCACTCACTGAGCCTTGGGGAGCTCCTGGAACGGACAAATGCTGGTTTGCACCAGCAGAAACACTAAGAAGTGCCCAAATTGGTGTAAATTGGTGCATTTGCACCAGTTCAGGAAGCATTTCTTCACTGGAAGGGTTGTCAAGCATTGGAAGGGGCTTCCCAGGGAGGTGGTGGAGTCCCCATCCCTGGAGTTGTTCAAGAAATGCCCGGACATGGCACTCAGTGCTCTGGGCTGGGTGACAAGGTGGGGATCAGTCACAGGTTGGACTTGAGGATCTTGGAGATCTTTTCCAACCCTAGTGATTCTATGATTTACCTGTTGTGATGAGCTCAGGCATGGGATCAAGCACATCTCTGCTTTGGTTTGCCATTCCTGCACTGACCAATTTTTGCCCAGAGAAGCTGTGGCTGCCCCATCCCTGGGAACATTCAAGGTCAGGTTGGGCAGGGCTTGGAGCAACCTGGTCTAGTGGAAGGTGTTCCTGTTGATGACAGGGAGTGGAACAAGATGAGCCTTAATTCCCTTCCATCCCAAACTATTCTGAGTTTCTAAAAATTTGGGCTGCTTTGCCCTTGCACACAGCAGGCTGTACCACTGAGCTAGACCAAGCAGGTTTTTATTCCTTCTGATTTATGGAAGCAAACAGCTTTGGCAGACATAGGAGCTGCTTGATACCTTACAGATGGTCCCCCACACCATCTGCTGAGGAGCAGGAGCTGGGCTGGGGAGCTCAGCTGTGCCATGCCCTCTGCTCCCAGGCCACGTGCTCAGCATGCCCCACGACGACTCCAAGAACTGCGAGCGGCTCTTCGGGCCCCTTGGCGAGCACCACGTGATGGCCCCGCTCTTCATCCACTTGAACAAGAGCCAGCCCTGGTCCCCTTGCAGTGCCATGTACCTCACCGAGTTCCTGGATGGAGGGCATGGTAAGTCTTCAGTCTGTTGTGTTTGTGGGGTTCCCAGATGAAGGAAGGAATGATGAATCTGACTCCATGTTCCTAGAAGGATAATTTATTATTTTATGATACTCTGTTATATTAAAGAATACTAAACTATACTATTCTAAAGAATACAGAAAAATATTTACAGAAGGCTAAAAGGTAATAATGAAAACTCGTGACTCTTTCCAGAGCCTCGACACAGCTTGGCTGTAGTTGGCCAATGAGTGAAAACAGCTCACAGCAAAAACCAATGAAACAATCACCTGTGAATAAACAATCTCCAACCACATTCCAGAGCAGCAAAATACAGGAGAAGCAAATGAGATAATATTGTTTTCCTTTTTCTCTGAGGCTTCTCAGCTTCCCAGGAGAAGAATCCTGGGCAAAGGGATTTTTCCAGAAAATATGACTGTGACACCAGTCAGCTACAGCATCTCTCAGAACAGCCTTTTCTAGTTCAGGCTCTTTGCCATGCCTGGAGGGGCTGTGGGGCGAAGGGGGAGTCAAACCAGACCGTGGACAGAGGTGTGGGGTGCCCTGCTTGGTGCAGTCAGTGGCATCAAGCCCTGAGAGCTCCATGTCCAGCCTAACTCTTGAGCCCTGCCCAGGTGACTGCCTGCTGGACGCGCCGGCCGAGCCCGTGTCCCTGCCAGCCGAGCTGCCCGGCCAGAGAGCCCTGTACAGCCTGGACCAGCAGTGCCAGCAGATCTTTGGCAAGGACTTCCAGCACTGCCCCAACACCACGGAGGAGGACATTTGTGCCCAGCTGTGGTGCAGGACGGGCAGTGGGGAGCCCCTGTGCCACACCAAGAATGGCAGCTTGCCATGGGCTGATGGAACGCCCTGCAAAGTCGAGGGGCTGTGCTGGGACGGGCGCTGTGTGCAGCAGGAGGCCCTGAAACCCCAGGTAAGGGGACACTGGGGAATGGTGGTGTCCAGGTGCACTCCAGGCACCCACCAAAGCCTTCCTCTCACTCCCCTCCACAGCTGGACAGGGAAGGTTCATGAGTTGAGATAGGAAGGTTCATGAGTTGAGATAAAGACTGAGGAATTACTCACCAATCACCATCACAGGCAAAACAGGCTCAAGTTAGAGCTGTTAATTGAATTTATTAGTTACAAAATCAGAACAATGACAAGTAAAATAAGACCTTAACACTTTCCCCCCACACCTCTCTCCTTCCCAGTTCTCCCTTCTGTCTCCAGTGGTGCAGGGAGGCAAGGAATGGGGGTTGTGGTCAGCTCATCACAGGTTGTTCTTGCTGCTGCTCAGGGAGAGGAGTCAGAGTCCTTCCCCTGCTCCAGCGTGGGGTCCCTCCCATGGGAGACAACTCTCCACAGATATCTCCATGAGTCCTTCCCATGGCCACATTCTCCACAAACTGCTGCAACATGGGCCACTCTTCCACAGGGTCAGTCCTTCCAGGACAGGCTGCTCCACTGTGGGTCTTCCACAGGCTCCCAAATCCTTCCAGGACGGGTTCCTCTCTCCACAGGTCCTGCCAGGATCCTGCAGCAGCTCAGGTTTCCCACGGGGTCACAGCCTCTTTCAGGCATCCCCCTGCTCTGGCCTGGCTTCCTGCATGGGCTGCAGGTGGATCTCTGCACCCCCATGCCCTCCATGGGCTGCAGGGGCAAAGCTGCCTTACAATGAACTTCCCCACAGAATTTTGGGGAAATCTCAGCTCCAGTACTGGAGGAATCCTTGCCTTTCCTCCTGCACTGCCCTGGGGGTCTGCAGAGCTGTTCCTCTTACATTCTCACTGCTCTCTTCTCTGCACCCAATTACATCTGCCTAATAACTTTTTTTTCCTTCTTCTTAAATACATTATCCCTAAGGTCAGCACCACATCTGCTGGGCTCAGCCTTGGCCAGTGGTGGCTCCATCCTGGAGCTGGCGTTGGCTCTGCTGGACGCGGGGGGAGCTTCTGGCAGCTGCTCACAGAAGCCACCCCTGAATCCCCTCCACAAACCCCATGCAGCTGGGCTAGGGCTTGACCCTTTGGGATTTTCAAATCTCTGACCCCACCCCTGCTGTCTCTTTAACTGTCTTTGGATTGGGCTGATTTATTTCTGGATGTCTCTCCTTGGTTAATATTTATTACTGACGAGTCCAGCTCAGACAAAAGTCTGCTACTGAGCCGTGGGCTGGTCTGACCAAAACAAGCAGTGCAAATCTGCAATTAAATCATGACTTTTTGCCCTGCTGGGGAAATTAGCAGCAGTTTCAGAGTCAGTCAGCAAAGTACTCAAAGCCCAGCTTAACTTGAAGCATGTGAACAGACCGGGGGAAGTCGGACTGACTTTGTGTGAAGTACATGCCAAGGCGCTTTTCTGGATCAGGGCTGGGGGAGATTTTAGCGTTGCTCCAGCCCTGGGAGGGACAGCAGGGCATGGGCAGGCTCGGGGCTGTGCTCAGCAGCCTCTCGTGGCTCTTGCAGGCAGCGCTGGACGGCGGCTGGGGCCCCTGGGGCGCGTGGGGCTCCTGCTCGCGCAGCTGCGGGGGAGGCATCCAGTTCTCGCACCGCCACTGCGACAGCCCCCGGCCCCGGCACGGCGGCAGCTACTGCGAGGGCCAGAGAACCAGGTACCAGTCCTGCCACACCCAGGAGTGCCCGCCGGATGGTAAGGATGGCAGCGCCCACGGCTGCTGCTCCACAATGCCTTGCAGGGATTGCTCTGCCCTGGATATTCATGTCTGGGGGAGCAACAGCTTCCTGCTGGGGGCTGTGACCTTCTGTGGCTGATGGAAGGAGGGTGGGATCCCTCCTTCGTGGCATTCCTCCTCTGCTTGCACTCTAACCATGTGCTCTCACTATCCTAACCTCACTCCCACATCTCTGTGATGGCAGGGACAGCGGTTCCTGCCAGCTTCCCGTGGATTTTGGGCCATGTTTCACCTTTTTTTTCAGGGAAAAGCTTTCGGGAGCAGCAGTGTGAGAAGTACAACAGCTACAACTTCACTGACCTGGAAGGGAATCACTTGGAGTGGGTTCCTAAGTACGCCGGAGTGTCCCCCCGAGACAGATGCAAACTCTTCTGCCGAGCCCGAGGGAGGAGCGAATTCAAAGTCTTTGAGGCCAAAGTAAGATTCCTGGTGATGGGAATCTCCAAAGAAAGATTCCTGGAGATGGGAATCTCCAAAGAAAGATTCCTGGTGATGGGAATCTCCAAAAAAGATTCCTGGTGATCGAATCTCCAAAGAAAGATTACTGGTGATGAGCATCACCAAAGTAAGATTCCTGGTGATGGGAATCTCCAAAGTAAGATTCCTAGAGAAGGGAATCACCAAAGTAAGATTCCTGGTGATGGGAATCTCCAAAGAAAGATTCCTGGTGATGGGAAGCACCAAAGAAAGATTCCTGGAGATGGGAATCTCCAAAGAAAGATTCCTGGAGATGGGAATCTCCAAAGTAAGATTCCTGGTGATGAGAATCTCCAAAGAAAGACTCCTGGAGGTGGGAATCCCTCCTGTTTACCCCATGTCAGAGCTGATGCCCTCGTTCCTCCTCTGTCCCCTCCCAGGTGATCGATGGGACGCTGTGTGGCCCAGAGACCCTCTCCATCTGCGTGCACGGGCAGTGCATCAAGGCTGGCTGTGATCACGTCATTGGCTCCTCCAAGAAGCTGGACAAGTGCGGGGTGTGCGGTGGCAATGGCTCCACGTGCAGGAAAATATCCGGCTCGCTCAACAGATCCAAGTGAGGCACCAGGGAGAAGGTTCTGCAGGGCTGGGCTGTGGGAGAAACACCAGCATCCTCTCTCATTCCCCTTTTTCTATCACTAAAGTTGTGGGCTAGGAATGTTTTGGGATCCAAGCCAGCATCCTCAGCTGGCTGGCATTGCAAGAGCCTGGGCTCCTCCCCAGACTCCGAGACTTAAGCTCAGTTTATTTTGGGGCAGAATTATACAAGCCAAGTAGAGCTTATTTCCTAAAATAATAACTGATGTGATGGGCTTGGTACACCACTGCAAATCAATCTGCTGCCCCAATGAGTTTACAAAACACATTTCACACCAGTGCACTGAGTTGGACACATATTCAAGGGCTGATTGTGATATAAATGTTCAATAACTTTTTCCTGGGCTTGGGGTGAATTTGAATGGTGGGACAAGGACACTGGGGCAGTCACTTCCCTCACCCAACAGATTTGGGAATTCTGCTTTGCCAGAGAGCAGAATTTAAGGCTTTTGTTGGAAAACCGTAACAAAAGCCCAACCATCCAGTTCCATGCAGTGAGGTGACTCACACAGTCAAATTAGATTTCCTAAATGGTTTCCTTCCAGGGAACAGCTGAAACAGGGCTTCCACTCTCCTATGAGTTGTTTGTGGTTGACTAAATGGAGATTAGCACAGGAGCTACAGCCAAGAAGAGATCCCATTAAGATCAGGGTGAGGGAGGCCAGGGTGACGGAGAGCAGAGTTTGACTCAAAGGCTTTTTTTCCAAAATACTCTGAACCTAATTACTGACCGCAGCATCCACCACGGGGATCCGTGGAAAATGATCCTGTGCTGGCCCCACAGTGTGAGTCACAGTGCTGAGGGCTCAAGTGAAACCTTCCACGTGCTGTCCCGGGAGCTGGGGCTCCAGGCATGGGATTTGGCTGGCTCTGCAGGAAAACCTTTCCCTGGCATGGGAATGTCCTCTGTATCCTCCAATGGATTACTTCTGCATTGTAGTAGTGGCTGCAAAACCCTTCAAAAAGTGAGCTGAGAGTGTAGTGACTCCCTCCTGTTCTGTTGTTCTACATCTATATCTCTATCTGTACCTACATCTATATTATCTTTGTCAATAGGTGATGTCACCCTTCAGCATCACCTGTGACAGGCTTTCAATCCCAAACACTTCACCATTTCCAAACACAGGGAGCAGGGGGAATTTCCCACCTAGGCTGGTAATTACAGGGCTGTTCATTTGATTGCATCACTCATTTTCATACGTAATTCAGAGAAATCTTCCAGCTGAGCTCACATCTAGAACATCTGCAGTATTTCTGACTCTTGAGTGCTCAGGGTTACAGAGGGATGGCTTCAGAGCCAGGATCCTGAGTGCTGTTCCTTACGTGGGTGTGCTCTTAGTAAGCCTTGCAAAATAACCGTGTCCCTTTGCCCCGTGCAGATACGGCTACAATGACATTGTCACCATCCCCGCCGGAGCCACCAACATCGACATCAAACAGCGCAGCCACCGAGGGGTGCGGCACGACGGCAATTACCTGGCCCTGAAGACCCTTGAGGGCAAGTACCTGCTCAATGGAGACTTTGCCATCTCAGCCATGGAGCAGGACATCCTCATTAAGGGCACCATCCTGAAGTACAGCGGCTCCATGACCACTCTGGAGAGGCTGCAGAGCTTCCGACAGCTCCCGGAGCCCCTGACCGTGCAGCTGCTGACGATTGCCAGCGAGGTCTTCCCACCCAAAGTCAAGTACACCTTCTTCATCCCCAAGGACGTCCCTTTCAGCAAGCAGAAGGGCAAAGAGAAGAAGTCAGTCAACGTCATCCGACCGATGCTGACCTCCCAGTGGGTGCTGGGGGACTGGTCCGAGTGCTCCAAGACGTGTGGCTCCGGCTGGCAGCGGCGGACGGTGGATTGCCGGGATGTGGAGGGTCAAACCTCCTCTGCCTGCAACAGATCCCTCAAGCCTGAGGACATCAAGCCCTGTGGAGACGTGCCCTGCCCTCTCTGGCGCCTGGGTCCCTGGTCCCCCTGCTCCCAAACGTGCGGCGAGGGCGTGCGGACGCGCAGCGCCTCCTGCATTGACTACGCCGGGAAAATCACCGCCCCCGAGAAGTGCAGCTCGCCGGGGCCAGCGCCGGCCACCGCGGCCTGCGTGCTGCAGCAGTGCTGAGCCACGCCGGGCTGCTCGGGGCCAGGGCTGCAGGGCTTCCACCACGCTGGGGCAGGACAGCAAGGGCGCCGTGGACCGCTCTCCAGTGGTTCGTCCCCACCGCGTCGATGTCTACCTCAGAGGGGAGAATAACGGCAGCAAAACAGGGAGGAATCACTTCTTTTCCTTTCTTTCTTCCTTTTCTTTCTGGCTGGCTGCTCGCAGGCAAGTTGTAACTTAAAGGGAAAAATAGGCATATCTGTAGGGTGTTTCCAAAGAGCTGGATGTGGTTGCAGATTGCTTTTGTAGGGTTTGCTGGGGTTTGGCACTGGAGAAAATGGGGAGCCTGGTTTTGCTGTCTCCCCATCCCAGCTGCAGGTCAAGGAGGTCCGGGGTGGATGTCTTTGCTGATAGAACTGGGATTTCTTCACAAAAGGCGTGGAATGGGTTGCCATCCCCTCCCTGCAGCAGTGTGGGTGTCCTTGAGCATGAGGAGTGTTTTATCAGCTGTGGGTTTCACTTGGGAGATAAATTGCTTGTGTGAATGGGAGAAGGAATAAGCTGAGAGCCAGATCCTAGCATGGATCAGGCAGGAGGACAGGTGAGAGGTGGTTTGTGCTGGATTTATAATCTACAAGGTGACAAACCTCTGTCTCCAAACATCCCCAGCACCTGCGGCCATTCCTAGAGCTGTTACCTCACACCTCTGTTTCCCCAGCTATAAAACCAAGGCTTAATTACACCTGATCTGTCTTACAGGGCCACTGTGAGGATTAATTAATTCCTAATTCTGCAGTGCTCTGACTGTGAAATGCCAATTGTGATGCCCTCTGGAGCAGGCACTCTGGTGTGCCAGCATTTCCTTTCCCATCCTTGGCTTTCAGTCCCCTGTGGGCCCATTTTTTCAGCTCTGCTGTAATTTTGGAGATAATTCACTAGCATGGTTCTGCAGCAGGGATGAGCCCAGGATGTGTAGATCATGCCAGAGGTGAGCAGTGCTGCTCTTCACCTCTGCTTTCCTGGGGTGTTTGAGAATGCTCAGATCTGGTGCCAGCTGCAGCCTCGCTTGAGCAGTTCTCAGTCCAGAACCAAGCCTGGCAAGGCTGGAGCTGCTCTTTCCCGGTGGGAAGCAGCCCCAGCCCTCTCCCAGCCCAGCTGCTGCCTGGCCCCAGCACAGATGGCTGTTCAGACCCTGAACTTTGCCCTTTGCAAAGCAATTGCTGGCCATGTGCTGGCAGCAGCCTGTGCCTGGGGAGCAGGGATGGAATTTGGAAAGATTTTGCTGTTGCTGGATGAGCAATTCAGTATCTCCAGGCTCCTCTCATACCCTGCCTTGGCTTCCTTTTTGGCAGCAAAATGTTGAATTTCCAGTGGGATCTGCCTTTTTCTCATAGGAAGGGGAGGAGGGCTGGAATGTTTGATGTTTCAGATTCCCCATTCACATTTATGGAGCAAATCCTTTTCCTTGTCCCTTTTGCCTGAGCAAGCCAAGCTCGTGTGAGACCCTTTCCTGGCTGTGCAGACAGGTTTGGAATGGGATGGTGGGATGAGCTGCTCTGCTGCAGACAGAAACATCCACCTGAAAACATGAAATATTCCTGTTTTATCTCCCATATATGATTTCTATCAAAACCACGGGAGCTACAGCCCAGGATTGAGGGTATTGAGTGCTTGGTTCCTTTGGTTTTTTTAGGAAAGGAAAAAAACCTGAAGGCCAGCTGCAGAGTTTGGATGCAGAGCTGTTTGGGCTGTGGTACAGACCTACCTTTGGGCAATGTTCTACATCTGCTAATTAATCTCCAGGAATTTAAGTTCTAACAAATAGCTGGATGCTAAAGTCATGTAGCCTTGCAGGGTTATTTTCTTTTTCCCCTCTGAGTCTGCAAGGGTTTTAAACCCAAAGCCAGCATGTGTTTCCTCTCCAGTGTCACCAGCAGCATTTAGGATGGGTCAGGAACATCACTCTGAGACAGTGCCAAGGAAAATGTCTGTATTTATCACACAGGATAATGTGTGCATGCCAAGGGGCTTTTCCAGGTTTTTATAATCACTGTGTGGCTGCTTCGCTGGAGCTTCCTAGATGTAAAAACTCCTTGTTTAGGGCAAATCCTGCTGCTTTTCCAGCGAGGAGGAAGGTGGGGATCCCCCGGGAGGGGGGACCAGAGGCGGTGATGCTCTGTTGAGGTGTGGGTGATGCTAAGTGGAATTCCTGCCCCAGGTTTCTGTAAAAACAAGTAGCCTTTACGCTGATTTAAGTCAAAGAGGTTTTATATATTAGGCTATATATATATATATATATATGTGTATATATATATATATGTTTCCCTTCAGTGAAGGATTGTAGCAATGTACTGAGCCTCTTGTGTTAGGTATTTATTACAAATTTCTGTTTGGTTTTGTACAGTAGCTGTCTGGAAAGAATAAAAAAAAAAGAAGGAAAAAAGAGATTAAAAAAGACTGTGTTTTAACATGCTGCTCCCACATCCCCTCTCTGAAAGCTGCAGGGAGCTCAGAGCAGGGATGTCTTTGCTCATTGTTTATCCACTCTGGTATCTGACTGGTGTTCCCCTCCTCCCTGGTGTACCAACCAAGCTGTGTAAGCAAAACAAACCCAACCAAAATTAAGCTTTGGAATTCATCTTAAGGAGAGGGGGGGGAAAATACGATTTTCGGATTTTTAGCCTATTGTTTGTATTTGTTTTTAATTTTGAAAACAGTCTGTTTGTGGCTCTGCCTTTAGCCCTCAATAAAGGACTTCCTGCCTTTTATCTCTTTGCATTTGTCTTTATTTGCACTTTTCTCAGGACTATTATTATCTCCATCCCAGAGAGATTTTAAACCTCTCTTTTCTGTATCTTATTGATAATAAATGGTTCATTCAGTTTTAAGATGCTGAACGAAAATATTACATGAGAGAATAGACAAAATCCATGGAGCCAGAATTATTCTGCAGAAATTTGGAAGCAATTCTGTTTTGCAGATACCTTATGAGCACCTTCCTCTTTTCTATACATATACAGTATATCTTTCTGTATATATTATATACTTATTATAGATAATGTACTATAGTGTATTATAGTATAATATATTATATTATAGTATATATATTACACTATACTATATTATAAATTATACTATAGTATATAGTATTACTATATATATACTATATATATAGTATTATACTATAGTATACTACAGTATAAATAATATACTATAATATATAATATAGATAATATATGTTATATTACTATAATAATATATAGCCATATCATATGAACCATATATAATATATATATTAGATATATGAACTATCATAGAACCATATAATATATTGTGTATATGATGTATATTTACATCATATATATTATATATGCATAATATACATATTAGACACAGAGTATCACAAATCTCTTAAGTGTATTATATATCTATATGTACATCATCTATTAGATACATACATGTTATAGATCTACATAGAATTCTATTATTTATATAGATTAATATAGTCTATCTATATATCCTACATATAATCCTTTTAATCCATGATAATATATTTATTATATTATATGTAGATGTCATATATGTTACATTATACATTATACATATTATGTATGTACATACATTATACATATACATTATACATTATATGTACATAATATATACATATATATACTGTAATCAAATTTTATAACTCTTATTACAATATGTAATAGGTAATTATAATTAATAATTATATTCTAGATAATATATATTTATATACATAGTGGGTATTATATATACATAATATATATTGTATACAAACAATATAGAAATAATGTAGACACATACATACAGAATATAAATCTGTTCAGACAAATAGATAATTCTGCTCTTTACTAGGACAGACAGCCTAAACAGGACTTAACCAGAGGGGATTCTGACTCCTTCACTGAGCTGTGGGATAATTTGCTGCTCTCTGAAACACTGGAGGGCTGCATTTGGTTTATGCCAATGGGAATTTTGGAGCCACCTCGTTGGAATAAGCCTGGGCTCATTACAGAGGAATCTTGGATCCCTGCCAGTTGTCCTGGGTGAAAGCCCACCCTGATGTCTGCTTTATTTTCTATATATTTTTCATATTATATTACATTACATTATATTACATTATATTGTATTCTATTATATTACATTATATTACATTACATTATATTGTTTTATATTCCATCATATTATGTTCTATTTATTATATTCACAGCTACTATTATTTCTATCATAACCATTATATTATACCACATTATTACATTATGCAATACATATATAAAACATTTACATATATAAATATATATACATATACAACATGTTATTGTTCCAGCATTCCACATTACATTATTATTGTCTGTATTTGGGGATTTCCCTGACATGTCCCCACGTCAAAGGGCTCTGCCACTGCTGCCAGCCTGTTTCCAGCCAGGTGTGACATTCCTCCAGGTGACTGCCCCTGGCACAGGGACAGGCCCTGGCTTTTCCCCCACATTTTGACTTCCTTGTTTTGTTGCCTTCACTGGGTTTGAGTTGGATAATTTCAAACAATGCCACAAGGCTTTGGGATATTACCAGCTAGGGGAAAAGTCCTTAATTAAGGATATCAGTGTAACCATCATCATTTAATTTTAGAAAAAAACTAGTGGGATAAGAAAATGAACCGTGGGGTAAGAAATAAACCTTAGGGGAACATTTCTTACACTGTATCCATGATGGTACCATAGAGACAGTGGGGACCAGGAGGCACAGATGGATCTCTGCAGTTCCACCGGGGGAAATCATTGGGGTCAACCCATGGCTGAACCTCCCCAGCCTGTGCTGCCCATAATGCTGTCCCCTGTCAGGGTAATTACATTTCATGGGCATTATTCCTCCTGAAAGGCACTTCCAGAGGATGCAGGATGCCACGGGCTTCTCCCCCAGGCATGAACACTACCAGCTCTGTGTTGAAATGGTGCTTTGCTTCTTGATCCCAAGAGCTTCTCCCTCCAAGGACTGGGCTCTCCTGATCTCCAGCCCCAGCCTTTGCTGGATAGTTGCTCCCCCTTATCCTTGTGCTAAAACTGTTCTTTTTTTTTCAGTGAGTTTCCTCTCTCCTGGGTCCATCCCTCCCCATGTGTTTGTGGACAGGAGTCATTTCCAGTTCCACTTTGCTAAACTTTGCAAGGCTCACCTCATAAAACACCCTCCTCAGCTCTGGGCTGAGTTTATTATCCCTGGACAGAAGGGACCACGGTGTCCCAGCAAGGTCACACCAGCACTTGCTGCTTCAGCCACAAATCCATCCTTATTCCTGATGGAACCATCCTTCCTGCCCTGTCCTAGAACCACAACATCCCTTTGCTGCCCTTATCCCTCATCCATCTTGGTCTTACAACCCCTCTGCTCTGTTAGATCCCTCCTTCCCCACACAGATCCCTGATAAATCCATCCTCAGGTGCCCAAGCAACTCTCTGGTTCCTTGGCAATGGCATTTCCGAGGGGCTGTTGCAATTCAGAGCTTTTTAGAAAGGTTTCTCTCCTAAATTGCTGCTTCAATCTCCTCTCCTGCCAACTGGGATGCTTTAACCCCCAGCACTACACTCGCTGAGGAAAAGGAAAAGCACTTCCAGGTCTGGGGAGGACATAAACCCCAAATCCTCCCCATGCCAGGAGAAAATCAGGAGTTTCCAAAGAGAGAAGTCAGCAGGATTGAGTTAAAGCAGATTAACTGAGCCCTGGAGATCACAACAGGGTGGAGAGGAAACAGCTCCTACTCCTGTGGTAAATTCAGGAGTAGGCAACAAGTCCTTGAGTGTGGGAGCAAAGCTGTTTTCCCTCAGGAGCTGCTGGGTCAGGGAGGTGAGAGCAAGGCTGTGCAGGGAAGGTGTCACTTGCTTTGGTTGTTAATGAGGAATCCTGCCAGGAGCAGGCTGCTGGGAGTGCAGTGTCTGCTCCAAGAGCTGCTGAGGCACAGGAAAACACATCCCACAGGCTGCAAAAGGAGGGTGAAGCAGCTTCCAGCCAGAAATGGCACCTCCTGGGCGCTTGAATGAGGTAAGCAAGGGAGAGATTCAGGGATTAAAGAAAGGGGCAGATCCCAGGGATGGATGGGAAACACACCTGAGTGTTTTCTGAATGTATGGGAAAACAGAATTTCTGTTTAGACAGGCACAGGAGGCTTTAAGGGCATGGCACAACCTCCAGGCACTCCCCTCCTGCTGCAGACAGGAATCTCACTGAAAGCTGTTTTATACCCATCAAATTCCAGGAGGTTCAGCCCAGGAACTCCTGAGATCCCTCTATGTCCCTGTAAGAGAGCAGAAGATGCACAGAGCAGTTTTATCACTGAATCACTCAGGGTTTATGTTGGTGTTGCTCCATCTACATCCACAAATCAATCAATATTCTGATATTCAATCAGAATATTGCAAAATGAATGTAAGAGCAAATCCCATCACTGGGCAAATACCAGGAAACAGGATCTTGCATTTCTCAGCCTCTCACTGGGAAACTGCAACTGTGGAAAAAGCAGAGATAAAGGACAACCCAGCCGCTTAGGAAACCTGAGCAGGTGTGAAACAACTCAGCTCCTCCTCTGGCTTTTCTCCTCCCTGGCCCTGGGAATCACTGGAGAACCTCTGCAGGGCTGATAAAATGTTGTTGAAAAGGGAGAAGAGGCCGAGGGCTGAGGCAGGCTGATGTGCCCCTGCACGGTGATGATGTGTGCAGTGCTCTTTTCTTTTTCAATCAACTCAGTTCACCTTGCATACACAGCACTAGAGACTGAAAGCAAACACATTTCATAGTGCTTTTATAAAAGGTATCAATAAAAGGACTGAAACAGTTCTGTTCCTACCTATATCACTTTTGACAGGTTTTAACATGGCATAAAGGAGAGAGTATTTTATAAACATGGTGTTCTGGAACTTGGTACTGCCTCTGAAAAAATATTTGGTTTCTTTTCCAGTAGCATCCTCAGATCCCCAGCTTTATGTGTAACATGTAGGAGAGGTTTAATGAATAAAACTTACCAGCTGAATGCTGTTGGTGTCTGTTCTTGGCTTCCTGCACTCAGGAATGACTAGTTAATTACTGAATTAATTCTTTCAAAAGAAAGTCAAGGTAGTTCTTTATTTGGGAATTTTATGGCTTATTTCCAGGTCACAGGGAGAGGATTAAAGACTGTTGGTTTTGACAGTGAGGACACAGACATGCTTCACTTTACTTAATTTTAATTTTACTCAATTTTACTTAATTTTACTTTAATTTTACTTAATTTTATATGCTTAATTTTCCTGTCTTCCTACCATGAATTTGAGTAGTTTAGACCCATTTTCTCTCCTGTGCAAAGCCCATCACCTGCTCAGAGCAAGTTTCAAGCTGGATATGAGCACCCCCAGCACTGAGAGTCTCTGCTGGGCTCGCCTGACTCTTTATTCATTAAATTGCTACAAATCAGAATTTCAAGCAATTTTAAAGTTGCAACAACACATCTAGGAAGTCAGCGAGAAAAGGCACATCAGATTCTGCATCTGCAGGAAACAGCACTGGCTCTCAGTTCACTGAAGTCACTCGTTCTACAATTTCACCATCAAACAGCTCCTGACTGAGACTTTTCAGAGCTTTTTGAAGCTAAGGGATGGCAGCCTGAGGTTTTTCCATAATCCTCTGTGATTCAGGAGTTACCACGGGTAGCCAGGAGCAGATTTCCTTGAAAGTTATGTCTCATTAAAGTGGAAACAGCACCTGCAGACACATAATGTGCTGAAATTGGTGCTATTTTACTCCTGCTTTACACAGGAGTAGATTGCAACGGGAGGCTGCATGTGTCAGGATTGCAGGAGACATCCCGGGCAACACAAAACCAACGTAAGGGGAAGTGAAATGAGAATTTAGCAGAGTCCAACTCTCTGCTCTGGTCCCCCGAGTTGTGTAAGGAAGCATCTAAAAGGATCCCTGAGTTTTCACAACAGCACAAGGGAGTTTGGCCCCTTTTCTTTTTGCTGATGGAGCAGCGTGGCTTTTCCAGGGACAGGTTTTAAATTTTTTACTGCTGATTAACGCCTTTGGACCGTGGCCCTTCAATCTGTTTCCTGCTTCAATTTACTGAGAGCTCATCACCAAAAACAACAAAGCCAAACCAACAAAAACCCTGCCATGAAACAATGCACGGAGGAAAGGGTTACGTTCATCCTGTTGCATTAAAACTGGGTTTACCCGAATTTGGACCAAATTGTGGGGGTGGACTAATCAGAGACTCATTAAAGTTGATTGGTGGTTTGTGAGGCTTTGGGAGCAGAATGCCCTGACATCCCAGGGCTGGAGGATGCAGGAGCAGAGCATCCTTGAGCCCCGGGGCAGCCCGTGCTCAGGGGATGGTGTGAAAAACACATTTACTCTCTTGTGCAAATGTAAAAAGTTTAATAAAGGACAACAGGAGGCAAGGACTACAGCTGGGTGCATCTCGGCACTCCGCTAAGACTACACTATCACTTTCGGGGATACTCTTTAAATACTTTTTATTTTATATCAGCCTGCTGCATATTCATAGATCCTCATGCATAGTAAACTTTTTTCTCAAACTAGTTTACATATTCTAAGAACTGTTTCCTTGGGTTCGCCTTTTTAGAGCACGCACATTCCTTGGCTGTGGTGTTACTCCTTTATAATTACTTCTTTTTGGGTCTTGGTCTACACTGTCTTCAGATGGCGAGTGCTGATAGTTGGCAGATCTGTAGTAGATGTCTTTATCTTTAATGTTCATTGGATGTTATCCCATCCAAGCAGGCATTTTAACACAAGCACACTGATATCAGCTATGGCTAAGCTTCATTAACAACAGAAATAAAAACTGTACATTTATAACAAAGTTACTTTAACACCACACATATAAAACCCATTTTGATATTTGTGAAAAGCCAATATAATAACATGTATCTATAACAGTGGGATGCACAGCCGGGGGGATACACCCCCGAGTCCCTGTGCCTGCATGTCCCGGTGTCCCTCGTTCACAGTGTCCCCATTCCCTGGTGCCCCTCGTTCCCCCTGTTGGGGTTCACCAGGACCCCGTTTCCCCCCGCTGGGATACAGCAGGACCCCGTTTGTCCCCTCTAGGATTCAGCAGGACCCCGCTGGGTGCAGCAGAACCCTGCAGGTGTTCACTAGAGCCCCGTTTCCCCCGCTGAAGTTCTCTAGGACCCCGTTTCTCCCTGTTGCAGTGCAGCAGAACCCCATTCCCCCGTTGGGATGCAGCAGGATGCCGTTTGTCCCCACTGAGGTTCACTAGAACCCTGTTTCCCCACGCTGGGGTTCACCAGGACCCTGTTTCTCCTAGTTCTGGTGCAGCAGAACCCTGTTTCCCCGTTGGGATGCAGCAAGACTCCGTTGGGGTTCACCAGGACCCCGTTTCCCCACACTGGGTGCAGCAGAACCCCGCTGGGATGCAGGAGGACCCTGCTGGTGTTCACCAGAACCCGGTTTCCCCATGCTGGGATGCAGCAGAACCCCACTGGCATTCACCAGGACCCCCCTGGGATACAGCAGGACCCCGTTTCCCACCGCTGGGGTTCCCTAGAACCCCGTTTCCCCCGGTTGGGATGCAGCAAGACCCCGGGGGTGTTCACCAGGACCCCCTTTCCCTGCGCTGGGGTTACCTAGGACACTGTTTCTCCCCGTTCCAGTGCAGCAGAACCCTGTTACCCCATGCTGGGATGCAGCAGGACCCTGCTGGGGTTCACCAGGACCCGGTTTCCCCATGCTGGGGTGCACAGGGGCCTCGTTTCCTCCCATTGGGGTTCACCAGGACCCTATTGGGATATAGCAGGACCCCCTTGGGATGCAGCAGGGCCCCATTTCCCCCCACTGGGGTTCTCTAGGACCCCGTTTCCCCACGTTGTGGTGCAGCAGAACCCCATTTCCCCTGGTTGGGATGCAGCAAGACCCCGTTGGTGTTCACCAGGACCCGGTTTCCCCATGCTGGGGTGCACCAGAGCCCCGTTTCCTCCCATTGGGGTTCACCAGGACCCCACTGGGATACAGCAGGACCCCGTTTCCCCCCGCTGGGGTTCTCTAGAACCCCGTTTCCCCCCGTTGGGATGCAGCAAGACCCCGGGGGTGTTCACCAGGGCCCCGTTTCCCTGCACTGGGTTCACCAGAACCCACTTGGGATGCAGCAGGACCCCGTTTCCCCCCGCTGAGGTTCACTAGGACTCCGTTTCCTCCCGTTGGGGTTCACTAGGACCCTGTTAGGATACATCAGGACTCCGTTTCCCATCGCTGGGGTTCTCTAGGACCCCGTCTCTCCCCGTTGCGCTGCAGCAGAACCCCGCTGGGACACAGCAAGACGCCTCTGGGGTTCGCCGGGACCCCGCTTCCCCCCGCTGGGGCTCACTAGGACACTGGTGTTCACCATGACGGGTTTCCCGGCCGGTGCGCCCCGCTCCCGTTCCCGCTCTCTCTCTCTCCCCTCAGGGTGCCGGCTCCGCCGCCGGGCGCGCGGTGCGCAGGCGCGGGGCCCCGCCCCCGCCGCCGCTCGCGGTGCACTGTGGGACACAAACAAAGTGCCCGGGCGGCGCGCGCGGGAGCTCGGACGGAGGCGCGCGCGCTCCCCCCCTCCCCCCCCCCCCCCAACCCCGCGCGCGCGCCCCCCTCCCTCCCTCTCTCCCCCCGCGTGCACGCGCAGCGCGCGCGCCCCTCACGCCCCCCGCGCGCGGGGGGGGTCGCGCGCCCCCCGCCCCCCCCCCTCCCCCGGGTTTCCCGCGCGCCGCCTGAGGGGGAGGCGGCGGCCTCCGCCCCCCCCCCCGACAACATCCCGCTCGTCCCGGCCGTCCCGCTCGTCCCGCCGCCTCCCGGCCCCGCCGCCATGGCCCCCAGATAGCGGCCCGGCCTCACCGACCGCCCGCAGGTAACCGGGGAGCGCGGCCGGGCCTGGAGCGGGAGGGGGCCGCTCGGTGGCGCGGCGGCCGCTGGTGCCCCTGGGGGGCGGGAGGGATCTGGCTCCGGCCCCGCTGCCTCCCTTCCAGAGCCGGCCCGGCCCGTCCTTTCCCGCCCGTGCCCCGCGGCCCCGGGGCTGCGCTCGCCCCCCGGGGGATGCCATTGCGCGGCGCACAGCCGCTGTGTCCCCCTCCCGCGGGGCCGTGTCAGCCCCGCGCCTCGCCGAGCGTTCCCGGGCGGGGGTGTCTCCCGCGCGCTGTCTGAGGGTGTCACCTTTCTCCGCGGGTGTCCCCTGCCCCTTCTGCCGCTGCTTGGGGGTGCCAGCTCCCGCTGGGATGCCCCTGCCCCGCGTGCCGCTGTTTGGGGGTGTCCCGTGCCTCGTGTCCCCTGTGCCGGTGCTGTCCCCTCGGGGGTGTCCCCGGCCCCGCGGGGCCGCAGTGCTGCCGGAGCCTGCGGGGACACACGCCAACCTGGAGTTCCGAGGGCTGGGGGGGGGGAAGTTGTGTTGTTTCCTGCATCCCGACGGGATACCTGCTGCCTCCAGTGCCGGCTTGTGGGAGGAAATAGAGGGATTCCCACTAGCCGTGAGGCAGAGCTGCTGTCCCTTTGTTGTTGTTTGTTTTTTCCCCGCAACAGCCCCTTCTGCACATTGCTCAGTGTCCATCTGCCGGGGTCTGCTGCGTGCCTCTGTGTCCCCGCACCGTGAGGGTGTCACAGTGCTCAGCTGCCAGGAACTGCTTCGTGTTTTTCTGCTCTCCTCCATCTCTCCAGAGTATTTTTTCTATATAAACATAATCAGCAGATTCTGGGAGGGTATCATCTGCTTCTTGCTTGCCAAAAGCCTGTTGTCTCCTTTAACACTCACAGGGTACTGGTGCCTCCAGAATCTGCTGTACCTGTTTGCGTGGGGTCAAGCTCAGCCTGGTAAATCCCACACCTCAGGGAGCTCCTGCCTGCCTGCAAACGCTGCTGAGGTTTTCCCCACCCACAAAGACACATCCTCCTCCAGAGCCTGAGGGACGAGTCCTGCAGCCCACCTCGTGGAGCCTGTTGTGCCCACTGCTGAGGGCTGTGTGTCCCCTGCTCCTCACTCACCAGGTTATCCCTCCGAGTGCCTGCCAAGGGCCTGCATCCCACCCTGGCCCCCCTCAGGGCAGGTGCAGCCTTGCTGCAGGCAGGCATTCCTCCTGCAGGTGGAGGTTTCCACCCTGAGTCCTTTCACATCTTGGATGCCCAGTGCCAGCTGTTCCTGTGCTGCCTGCCATCACCTCCCTGCTGCACGTGCCAGAGAGGTCAGCCCTGTTCCCATCTCTGATCTCTTCCTGCCTGCCTGTTACATCTCCCATGGCTGAAACTTCCCCCTTTTCCCTCCTGGGCCCTGCTGATCCTGCAGTGGCAGACTCTCAGGTTAAGCCTGCCTTGGTTTTGGCTTTGCTTTGGGGTTTTCTTTGTTGAGCAGTCCAGCAGAGTAAAATCAAGTAGTGTGTGTAGTTCTGAGGCATCAGCACATCCCATCAGTGTAAAATACCATCACTTTCTCTTGTTCTGGCCATATGCATGATTTATCCACTCCAGGCCCTTCCAGTGCCTGCAGAGTTTCCAGGCAAGCAGGGGAGTGACTTTTGACAAGGCCATGGAGGGACAGGACAAGGGGGAATGGCCTCAGATGACAGAGGGCAGGGATGGATGGGATATTGAGAGGGAATTCTGCCCAGGGTGGGTGCTGAGGCCCTGGCACAGGATGCCCAGAGCAGCTGTGGCTGCCCCTTCCCTGGAACCATTCCAGGCCAGGTTGGACAGGGCTTGGAGCAGCCTGGGCTAGTGGAAGGTGTCCCTACCCGTGGCAGGGGAGTTGGATGTGATCTTCAAGGTCCCTTCCAATCCAAACCGTTTTGTGATGTTTCTAGAATCATTGTTGTCCTCGTCTGACACTCTGCGTTTGCCATACCCATGGGGAGTTTCTCAGTTTTCCCAGTCACACATTTGCTTCTGCTTTCTTTCTGCCTGATACAAGGCTTTTCCTTTCCCTTTTTAAAATTTGTATTTGATTTATTCTTGGGGTGCATCCCCCAGGTATCCACATGGCAGCTCTTACTGAGGTGGAGGTCACCCAGTTCCCTCCTGAGCTGATCCCTGGCTCCGAGCTGGATGTTTCCATAGCTGAGGTGGTGGTTGTTTGTCACATGTGGCACATGTGGTTGTTTGTCACTGCTGTGTGGGCCCTGCAGGGTGATGCTGAGTGGGAATGAGTCCTGTGCAGGCAGGTCACAGACCCAGGAGTCTCTCTGGGAATTGGGAGTGCCATGTGCTTTTCTTCTGCCCTCGAGGTGTCCTGCTGCAGCTCGATGTCTACACGTGGTGCAGATCCAAGGTGTGATGAGCCTGCACACCTTGCCTGGGTTTAAGTGCAGCTGGTTGAGGAGGTGCAGCTGGACCTGGAGCTCAGACCCAGCTCTCCCAGTGTAAATGCCTCCATTGATGTCCAGCTGTTTATTCCAGGAGCCAGTTACAATGCTCTAAGTGCCTCTCCCTTGGGACTACTTCTATTTAAACAGCTGGTTTTAATCCAGAGCTTTAATTGCTGCTGACACTCCAAGCAGTCTCTTTCCGTGGGAGGGGAATGTGCAGCCCCACTTTGGTCTCCCCAGGTGGATGGTGCATGGATGCTGAGGGAGGATCATGCTTGGGAGCTTTTGTCCTGGTTTTGTTTACAGGGTGACAGAATTCCCACCTCTCTGGCTGTGAGGTTTGGACGGGAGAGACTGTCCTTACATATTCCTTCTGCAGTATGTAAGAGGAGTAGTCAGAGGGTGAAACTGAATCCTTGCCATGTTTGTTGCAACAGGAGGTTAATCATAAACTCTGGCACTTTCCAAAGGGGTGCTGTCACTGCAGTGTCCGTGGAGGATTGTGCTGCTCCGAGGGTCTGCTCAGCTGTTTGCCGAGAGGATCAAAAGCAAAACAGCTGAACGACCACCCAGCCATTGGGTTTGGTTGTATCCCACGACTTGCTGAAGGAGATTTTGTATCTTTGTGGCCTTTCTGTGAATGGATGCGTGGTGCTTGTGCCTGGTGAGGTGTTTGTGTGGCCAGCAGCAAGTCTTGGGTCCTCCCCATTGTGTGGGGTATTTCACATCAGTGTTCCTCTGGCCTCATCCGCTCTAGCTGCTAAACTTGTTTTTCAGTGAGCTTTGAGAACATCTGAATGTATTCCTGGGAGAGCATCTGGTGATATATGGAGCTCCACTCCTTTTAGGGATTGTAATCCACTAGCTTAAAGAAAAAGAAAATCAACGTGTGACAAAGCAGTGGTGCTTTTGCTGGCGTGTGACGAGGAAGGAGATGTCCCCTGACGTAGAAGGGATTGTCTGTTGACATTCTTCTCCCTCTCCCAGTTATAAGTAGGTTATCCCTGCTCAAATTATGCAACTGTGCAGACAGCCAGACTTCAGGAATTCCAAATACTTCAATGTGTCAAGTGCTGACTTCTAAATTAAATGCCACGGTTGCAGAGCGTGTTCACAGTCTGTCGCTTGAAATACGACATCAATCTTGGAATCGCGTGTGGCTGAGAAGGGGCAGCAGCTTAATTGCTTGTTTCTTCCAAGAAGTGTTGTGTGAGGGTGCAGGAGCCAAACTGGGTGGGAGATGTGCCTCTACCTGTGACTCTGCTTCCATATGGAAGTCAGCAGAAAAAAACCTACTGAAAACATTGATTTATGTAACAAATTGAAATGCTTCATTCTCTGGCCGTTGCTGTTGCCTCAAAGATGCAGTTTCCAGCATCTAGGCCTAATTAAATAGTTGTGTGCTTATTGCTAAGTGAACATAGGAGTCCATCACTCTCCTTGCCTTGGAAAGCAGATTGATTCTTCTAATGGGTTCAGTGGATGAAAGCAGGTGTCTCGGACTGCTTTGTGCAAGGTGCTGAAATGAAATGGTGGTGGTAGGAAATGAGCTGCAAACCTGATAAAATGGGGTGACAGGAAATGTAAACGCTCAGCATTTCATTCAATTCTTACATTCCATTTAATCAAGTGAAGGAAGTGACTTAAACTGTGCATTATTTGTAAATAGCGTGTTCTTAATGCGTTCCACTTCAGAGCTGGGGAAATCATTATTTCACATGAGCAGATTTAGCAGTGTGTGAACGATGGATAATAAGTGCTGCAAAAAGTGTGTTGGGCTCAGCGTGTGGTCTGTGACAGTGGCCAGGAGTGAATCATTAGGGGAGAGTGCAGCAGCAGCGCCAGGCAGCTCAGGCACCATCCCCAGCTCCTGGTTTTCAGGTGGCCTGAGCAAGGGGTCTGAGCTGGCAGTGCCTGTTGGACCTGTCCTTGAGGGCAATACCTCAACATTTCCAACAGTTTATACCTGGAGCTTCCACAGAATACCTGTGATGAATCCCTCAACTTGTACAAAAACAATGCCTGGCTTCTGGGTTTGGTTTTTGTTTGTTTTTTTTTTTTTTTTTTCTTTTTAAACTGTAATCTCACTGAATCGTACTTTTTGTAGTATGAGAAAGAATAAATAATCTTTTTTTGCATCAGCACCTCATTTGTGATTTTACAGGTCTCGGTGTTCTCAGTTTTCTCTCTTTGGGTTCTTTTCCTTTTCCAAGCTGCATTGTCCCAGTCTGTTCAGTACATCTGTCTGCGGAGGCAGCTCTTCATCACTTTGGGGTTTTTTTTCTTTGAGCTCTGCTATTGTTTTGAGGTGATTTGGCCACAACATTTGTTTGCTTGCTTTACCCAAGAAGACTGAATAAAAAGAGATGTGCTTTCTAATAAAGGGATACTTTGTAGCTCCTCTGTGATAATATTATAAACATTTACTGTGTGTAATGTTTTATATTCCAAGTGCAAATGAACACAGTAATCATAGTGAGAGATATTGTAGTGGAAATACAGATACTGAAGAAGATCTTAGTTTATAAATACAGCTACAGATGGCCGTTGATAAGGCATTTTGTATTTGGATATTACCAAGAGAGCATTATGGAAAAAACTACACTTGTGGTGGATACTTGCCAGAGTTGAGTTGGAAGGCAGTGGAAGCGTGAAGATGCCGTGTCCTGTGGAGAGCCAGGCTCCCAGAAATGACTCGTGGGCCTGGGGTAACTGGTGGGTTAAGGGACACAGTGCTCCCCTGCTGGGGACAGATATTGACACTGTTGAAGCTCTGTGGTCTGACAGTCCCTGCAGTCTTCTTTCAACGTTTTGTTTGGGTTTTTTTTAAGTGGATAACTACCCCTGTTTTGAAATAGCTGCTGTGAGAAGTTTCTGTAAATGTTAGTAAAGATGCTGGAGGTTTAAAAAAACCCCACAAAACTCTCCTTATGCCCAGCACCAACCATGGATATGGTTCTGCCCGGCCAGCTGTGGCCATACAAGGGCAGAGAGCTCCAGCCTGTGGAGTTGCTGCTCACCTGATAATGTGATTTGTGGATAAATACAAGCACTTTTAGGATTTGGAGCCAAGAAGAACTCCTTTTAGGCATTTATCTGCATAAATGAGTCATTAGGAAAATAAAGGTACACGTAGTGCTGAAAGGGTGATGACACAACCACATTCCTGCCTTGCTTGAACTTGTTGAGGATTCTTTCTAGCTGCTTCCGTTGGGAAGGTGGCTGGTGGTGAAGTGTCTGTGACACCTTGGCTGCTGGCAGCAGTCCCTGCTGTCTGGATCAGCAGTGCCTGTTCTCCTCCTCGCATCACACGGATGTGAGACTTCGCCTTGATCTCTCCCTTCTGCTCTTTATTGAGGTTTTTCTTCAGTGTTGCTTCCAGCACTGGGGGTGTTTATGGGGCTGCTGTGCTTCAGGGAGAGTTCAGATATGCATTGCCCTTCAGAAGAAATCATTTGTTGTAGTTAATGTGGATTTCATTAGGGTGTAATGCTTCCTGGAATAAAAGTGAGAGAGAAAAGCTGTCATTTTGTGTAATAAACCTGAATATTTCAAACAACCAGTCAGTTGACAGGTAAGCTTTGTGCTGAACTAGTGAAAACTAGCACTTAGCCAAATTTGGTTGTGACAAACCTCCTGGTTGTGGTGTGCCTTCCAGTCTCTTATTTCTGTCAGATGAGACAAGGAGTGGTTTCCAGGGACAGCAGGGAGCACAGTGAGGTGGGCGGCATGGTTTGGGGCGCAGTGGAGAGGAGGGACTCCACTTTGGCTGCTTTTGTGTAATGCACCCCTGATTTTGCCTTGGAGGAAAGGAAAAAATAATGTGTGGGGATCAACAGATGGGAGAGTTTTGTTATTTTTGTCTTTTTGACTCTTCCAGGGATCCAGAGGAGTAGTGCTACCCAAACAATCTTGAGCCGTGCTGCTTTGCTGTGCCATTTTTCCTGCTATTTCTTCCACATGCCATCACCAGAAGGGGCTTGGAGATTCTTGTTTTTGTGACTAATTTGGGAGGCTGGCTTGAGTAGTCTCTTCATGGATGTTTTTCCTGACTTCTTGTTGATACGTTTGCAGAGCTTCTGAAAGTGAAGGCTCAAATGCTGTGGGTAGCCATGGTAAAACAAGAAAAAATAGCTTTCTGGAATTAGTTTAAATTAGCAGGTTGCTGCAGTTGGTGCCACGTGCAAATGAAAGTAATATATGGACATTTTTTGGCAATTTGCAGTACTTAGAAAATTTAATATTCAGTTGGGGGTTTTTGTACTGTTGTTAAAGACCAAACTGCAAATAAAACTGCAGCCTTGCTTTTTATTACACAGAGTGGGAAATGGTCATCTAACAGCTTCTCTACACTAAGAAATTTGGGAAGAACTTAACCTGAATTTGCATGGAGCAAAAGGATAAAAAAGTTACTGAGATCCCATAAAAATTATGCATGAACAGTGCCATGGAAAGCGTGGTTAAATTTGAATGTGTGCCTTAGGGCTGTAACACATCAGCCCATTCACTGTAAGCTGATTTCATTCTGAGCTGCTTCCCTGCATAAGGATATGATGAGGACTCAATTCACTTGTTGCTTTTATTCTACAAAAAAAACCACAACCAAAAACCAAAAAAGTGGAGATTTGTTTTATATATTGATGTTTAGTAGTTTGATCGTGTGTGTTTTGGGGAATTGGTGAAAAGCAAAAGTATAGGGTAGTGAATCTGCTGTGAGGTATCCCAAAACACTCTGCCTAGTGAAGTTCACACGTTAATTTTTATTACAAGAATGAAGGTAGTTCAGTGTGGAACAAGACCTTTTCACAGTTCCTGCTCATATTGTTAAACAAGGCTCAGTTTTAAGTGCTGTCAGAAAATTGCTTTTATGTGCTGTAAGGAATGCTAACGTGAGATTCCTACAGTGCAGAGTTGAAAGCACCAGGGCTGGGGAAGGTGGCATTTATCTGGTTTGCTTATTCAACCATGTGAAAGCTATATTAGGCACATAAACTTTCTGCACTACACTGCAGCTTCAAAAAAGCAACAAGTTAAATCTGGGTCCTTTGAAGTAGTGAATAGTAACATTCTGTTCTCCAGAAGTGATGACTTCAAATGATCACACCAAAACTCAAAAAACTGTCATGGCTGAGGAAAACAAGACAATTCTCCCCAGATAAATCTTATTTCAGTGCATCACTGTTGCATGAAACGTGGGTTTTGTTGGAGCCAGCAAACTTCAGTTATGTAGAAAGGCAGAGAGTCTTAAAAAAGGACATAGATCTTCTTTCTCTATCTGGAAATGATCTCAGCAAACATCTTACTGTTGCAGAAAAACATTCTGTGGCGTCAGATCAGTTTCCATACAGCAGGCACTACTGTCCTGCCCTGATTGTTGTAATCTCTGCTTTTAATTAGATGCTGAGATTAAGAGCTGTTGTGCTGCTCAGTGCCCTCGCTGTGTTCCTGTCAGTTGTGGCTGCTCCAGTGCCCCTGCTGTAACATTGCCTGCTGAAGGAAGATGCTCTGAGAAGATCTAAGCACAGTTTACTTTGCAGACACGTTAAGGGACAGCTGCACAGAGAAGAAAAATACACCAAAACCCTCTTCTCAAGACTCCTTCAGGAGGTTAAAATAGATATTGACAAATACCTGGCAAGAAATCAGGCGTTGCAGCAGGCTGCTGCTCTGTGTGCCTTTTGCTTAGCTGTTAATTTAATGTAACAGTGTGGAGATCTTACTCCAAAGTCACTTTTAACTCATCAGCTTCCAGTTCACAGCTCAAGTCCGTTCTAGATCCCTGTGTATCATGTCAAATGTTAAATTCATGCCCTTGGATTTCCCATTAATTTCGTTCTGTTCCTGGGAGACTCCAGTTCTCAGTCATTTGTTTTTGTGTGTTGTGCTGACAATACACCTTAGCCTTTTGATCAGCATTTTCTGAGCCAGTGTCTTGGAGATCTTTGCAGCAATGAGTCCTTATGGCACTCCATAGGTGAATTCTTCAATGTGTTATCCAAGTACATGAATTTCTCTCAGCTGCCTCTTTACCTTCAGTTTGTCTGTTCATCTGTGTGTTTGCACTAACAGCTCTATTTGTCATGTTAGTCAAACATTTAATGAAGTTCTCATCATAGCTGGCATTTCCTCTTTCTCTGAAAAATACATTATCAATTCAGCTTGAGACACTTTAACTTCAGTAAACACAGGTGGTATCCCAATTTCTGTTTGTTTTCTTATTCTTCATTCTTTTTTCCTTCAGTTTGTTTTCATTTGGCTGGATTTGTGCACTTGTATACAAACACCTGCAATCATGTGTCTTTGAGAGATGAAAACATCTCTATATTTTTTAATAATCAGGCCTTGTACATGAAATATTTGAGAGATGAAATTATCATAGTGCTAATGTTGCCAAGCTTATTTGCAGGTGTGCACCACAAAATGAGACAGTCTTTGAACAGTCCTGCCTCTCCTGGTACACTGACACCTCTTCCCTGGGAATTAAAGTATCACTATTTCATCACAGCACAGTCTAATGGAAACACTTTTAGACTGGCTTCTAATGAAAGGAGTGGTAGCATGTTTTACACACCTACAACATGACATTTAATCTGCAGGTTTTATCTGTGCCAGGAGTTGTAGCTATGCTTTAATCTTGCTGCATTAATCCAGCACACTCAGTGCCTGCGTTCAGAGCCCCAGGTCGGCTCTCAGGGATTCCCAAGCCTTTGGATTAGAAGCTCCTGCCAGCTCACAGCTTTTCCCATCAGTCAGGAGGCTCTGTGCTCAGCCATGGCCATTTACAGAGCTGGGCAGATGAATTTCCATTGCCCTGAAGCCAACGGGAGCATTTAGCAGTTGAAACTTCACTGTGGACAACTTAACTTCCAGCCCTGTGACATTTCTGCAGTTAATAATGTCCCCATTTATCTGTGTGTTGGTTTTCACTCTAGACCTGCTCCATGGCAGCTGTGAGCCCATCAGCTGCAGAGACCACAACTCTCATTTACTGAGACATAACTGATGTGCAATTCCTGCCATAAAAATTAAAAAGAGAGCACTGAAGTGGAATTAAACCCTCCTGCCAATTTGAGATCAGACAGGAGAAGGTCTTGCAGGCCCCTTCCTGTAGGCCATACATAAGGGTTGGTAAGGGACAAGAATAAATCCAGAAGTGTCACTTTCATGAGGAAATGACAAGCCAGAGCTGCATGAGAATCTGCTGCAAGTATGTGGCTGCTGGTGAAGTTAATGAATGTGGCCTTGGAATCTGTAATTATTATAGTCAGGCAGATGAGTGCTTAATTCTGCCAGATGGGAGAGCTCCACTCTGAGTTCCAGGACATGCCTGGGGGTTTCAAGCAGATACACTCTGCAGAAACCCTCTGGAAGCTGCATCAGCCCCAACAGGTAAGTTCTGTGCTGTGTCCTGTTCCGTCACTGGGCCGTTTCTGAGGTTTGTGGGATCCCTTTGGTCAGCAGGTTTGGCTTGGTTTGGATGCACACGTTCCCATCCTGAGCCGTGTGCTGGGCTCTCCTCTGCAGGCTGTAATTCTGCTCCTGTCAGCCCACACGGGCTGTCTTTAATAGCTCCTCTCACACTGTCAGAGCACAACTGCTGCATTTTTACATCCAACTTCTTAATTCCCATGCAAATGTCTCGTCAGGAAACAAACAAAAATCCCTAAGACACATTGTGCTTCGCCTTAAATGTGGAAACAACAACTCCCAAAAAATAGTGATGGTTTAACTCATGGTTTTCAACTTTTTCTTTGCTGTGACCTCGCAGTACAGGAGCAACAGCTCTGTGATATGTTTTCTGTTGGTTTTAATATTCTAAAATAAAAGTAGTAGACACATATATACCTCTTTTTCATCACAGTAGATGTTTTGGGTTTGGTTTTTTTTGTTGTTTTTTTTTTTTACTTTCATGTGCTCAGGCAGTCTTGTGACATGAGGAAGACTTTGGTCTCCTCACTTTGGAAACTGTAAACCTTTCCTTGGAGTTTTATAGTTTTGAATGAGGACAACTGAGATATTTGGAATTAAGCAAATATTTCTGATTTGCTCTTGGTCCATATTGCTTTAACAGCAGCCATTGTGCTTAATATCCATAGTATAAAAATAAATAAAAATCTGTAAAACCACAGAGGAGCAGGAAGTACATGCTCAGGTGTTGGTTGTCCATCTTTTGGCACGGGAAGTTAAAATCAAGTACCAGAAGCTGTAGAAGTGGATTGCAAGGATGGTGCAGTGTCTGACCATACCTCACACCTTGCTGCTGGTAAGAATTAGAGCAGAATGCCAGAGTGGGAGGATTTTTTGCTCTCTCTTGTATAGGAATATGCACTGAGAAGTTAATTAGATCAACTTTTTTCAGAAAGCTAACAGTGATTAAGGCATTGTTGCCAAAAGCAGAGGCTGGTTTTGAGTGATAAATTGCAGGGCTGATAAGAGGCTGGGAGCCTTGGCACCTCCAAGAGGAGGGGTGTCAGCTCTGGAGTCAGCACTCAGCTGAAGTTCCACTCATGCAAACCAGTCTAAGATAGTCTGTGCTCTTCTGCTTGGGGAAGGTCTGTTGGTACTGTTCCCTTCAAATGTGTATGTAAATGTTTTCTAATTTTATCCTTTCAGAAGTGTTCTGTTGCAGCTGACATCCCATCTCCACTTTACAATAAAACCATTTTGTAGAGCAAATTGATGGCTTTGGCACCCCACTACTTGTCTCAATGGCTTCACCAGCCCTGAGAATTCAAATGCACCTACTAGATTTGCATCATGCAAATGCATTTTTCCATGATCTGAGTCAGTTTTTTCCTATCCCCATGAAAGATTAATGTTTTTGATAGCAGTGTCAGTGTGAGTCAGAGCTGTGGCTGTGAGCTGGGGCTCTGCCATGGCCGCACACATCTGCTTGCTCCTTGTGCCATGCTACAGTCAAAGCTTTTGTTTCCTATTGCTGCAGGGTTTCATTTGGGGCAAACTGCAGAGATCTGTTAGGAATACGAAACATGTCTTTCATGGACACCCTGGGCCTGCCTTTTTCCTGAGTAATTATTTTGGAGGAGGAGCTGTTGGATGCTTTTCACCTTGTCCTTTGCAGATAAACGCTGTTCCTGGTCTGTTGGAGGACTTACAGTAAAGAAATATTGTGTGCTTTTTTCTTTATCTCTGTCCTGCCCTGATGAGGTTTACCATGGTTGCCACCAAAAATGGTGGTGGGCCCTGTCACAGCTCAGGATTTCCAGATGTGCAAATCTCAGCAAATTCTGTGAAGACTTGTAGCCTTGGTGTGTTGACTTTGTAAACCTCAGCTCTTACAGCACTCAGGAGAAACTTACCTAGATGTTTACAAATCCATTTAAAATTGGGGAATGAGAGTAGCTTATTGTCAGTTTCTGGGAGTGATGAACATTCAGAGCCTCTGATAATTGTGTAGGTTACTTACATTGACCTGGATCAGCCTCAGCTATGGCTGATTCCTGATCGTGTTTTAGTCTCTCTCCATGGAGCTGAAGTCTGGTTCTGGAGTACTGCCTGCCACCCTTCAGCAGCAGCTTCTCGTGGGCTATACCTAAAATTTAGGAAGATCTAAATTCTAGAATTTGGAAAGTCTCTTTGCAAGGAGTTTTTCAGAGGAAGAGATGGCTGCTTATGAACCAATTTGCCACCGTAGCATCCTTGGAAAGTAAAAAAATAAAAGATAAAAATTAAGTGTGGAACAAAGGAACAGGCTGGGGGGTGAGTACAGAGCACCCAACAAATGCTCTCTGTGAGCAGCAGTAATGGTCATGAAGTCAGTGGCCTCAACAGCTCTGGCACATGAACTTGTCAAAAGTGGTGTGCCAAAACCCCAATCTTTACAAAATACATGGTCTTGTGAAGTGCAGTATTTTTGGTGTACACTGGGAAAGCACAACACACTCTTTATGTGCCTTCTGCTGTGTATTAGCTGCTCATAATAAATAGGTGGGTTGCAGTATTTCGGCTTTCAGTTTGTTAGGTGAAATTGCTCTTCCATCCCAGCTCCCAAGTGGAGTTCTCTGGAGTTCCCTACCTGTCATCAGCCACTCCTGGTGGGCAGACAGAGATCCTCCCAGGGAAGTGAATGTTCCATGTGCAGCTTGAGCCCTGGCCGAGAACAAAACACCTCCAAACTCTTTAAAACAGAAAGTGACTGAACATTGTCCTCTTCTGAGAAGCTGGAGGAAAGGGACACAGGGGCAGTGGCAGTGTCCTGGGATGTTTCAGTGGAATGGTTTGGAGAGTCAGAAGTGGTTTGGTTCCTGAACTGAAGGACCAAGGACTGAGTCGGGCCCAGCCCCGAGTGCTCCCAGTTGTTTGCAGGCTGTGGCATCACCTCAGCCCCAGTACAGGCTGGAGCTTGGCCTCTCTCTCAGGTTTAACACAACGGGGTTTATGCAGTAGCTCCTGAACACTGGCTCCTTTGTGCACTCACACTTTGGAATCTGCTGTCCTGGAGGAAACTGAAGTTCTCAAGCCCAGCATACTTCCCAGAAAGGGTCATTTCCCTGGTCCACTCATGCACTGCAGCCAGAGGTTACAGGTTTGCATTCCAGGCATTCCAGAGCTCCAAAGTGAATGCTCCACACTGATGTCATTTCAAGCACAGAACCCTCTGTTTGCCTCTTTTACATGAATGCTGTCCGGCTTGGCAGTGCTGGGTTGAGGTCAAACTAGGTTCACTATCCTGAGTTAAAATATGATTTAAAATCAAGGTTAGAAAGTGCTGTTGATTGATTTGAAACTAGGATGGTGTGGTAGCTCTGGCCAGCAGTTTTGTGAAGTGAACCAGGACAAGATTTATAATGGAGATAGTACCTTTTATTAGGCCAGCTGCTGTTGGGGAAAGAGACGTGTGTTTGGATAGAGATAGAAATAGAAATAACAGACTTGTAGTTCGTTCTGATTGAAGCAGTTGTTCTGATTCAATTATGAACTTAATTATAGTTAATTATACTAAGCAGTTAATTTGAGGGAGTGAGGGGTGCTGGTACCTGTGTACTGCAGTGAGATGACAGAGATAAAATGCTCCAGGTCACATGTTTATCCCCGTGGAAGATTTGTCTGTGTCTGGACTGCTGCTGTTGATGGAATGCTGCTCTAACCAGTGCCCAAGGAGTGACTGACATTAAAAATAAATAATAATATAAAAACCAACCAATGATCTGATTTACACCGTGGGCTCACAGTTGGGTGAATGTATCTGAGGGCTTGGTGAGCACCAGGGTGGGAATTTCCTAATTGTTTTGAGGCTACAAATGGTATAAAGTGTGTTGGTTTCAGTGTTCAGAAAAAGTTGGTGTTTTCATGCTGTAAATTGCCACCTATCAGGATAGGGAGGTTAAAGGTACAGTGGTGGTTTTGTGGTGCTAAAAATTACTTTTGTTTTGAAATGATGTGACTAAGTGAGAAACTGAAGGCAAACAGCTCCCTGAGTTTGATTCACTGACTCTTCTAAAATGTTATTATAGATACCATGTTTCAAACCCAATGATTTGAGCCATCACATTAGGCAGCAGGTGAATAGGGAGCTAAATTTTGTGTACATGGAAGTAAATAGGTGGCATAAGCAATATTTTTGAATTCCAGTGTAGTTTCTTTTCCATTCACAGTTTCATTACATTATAACATTACACTTAGAGTGTACAGTTTCATCTTTGCTGTTTCTAAGCTCGGAAACTTGACACCTGTTGGATCCCAAAACTGTGTATGTGTGCTGTGGTGGCTGTTGCTAAAACTTGCATTTCAGTAGCCTTGAAACAGTGAGAAAGAGCTGAGTTACTCCAAACTGCTTAAAGGTCAGGTCTTCATTTGTGCTCCTAGGAGTTAAAAAAAAAAACCAAAAAACTAATTTTCAAATGAATTGTACAAAGCCTTTGGTACAGTAGCACTTCCCTTCAGACTGCTTTTGGCTAATAGTGGACAAAATTGTCCTTGCTCTGGGAGTGCTCACGTTTGGATTCTCACCTTGTCCTTGCTCTGGGAGTGCTCACGTTTGGATTCTCACCTTGTCTCACCTGTGCTGGTGATTCCTCACGTGCTTCCAGGGTAGGAATGCATTCTGGAAAAACCATTCTCCAACTCTAAATGTCTGTGTCAAAGTTAAATACAGCCCGTTAAATACGGACTGAAGTGTCCCACTGTGAATATTTTTAAAACCTGTGAAAGTGTCTTTGAATTTTGCTGTGTTTCTCTGGAGGTTTGAAATGTGTTGTGGGAGGAGGAGCCCCACTCTTGGTGATACCATCCCTGGTCCCTGCCTAGAGGATCCCCGATGGTTTGTGGCTCCAAAATTAACAGCTTTTCCAGCTCCAGCCCACTTACCACTTAGCTGAGGTGTGCTCCTTGCTGTCCCCACCCCAGCACTCCCAAGGGCGTGGGTATATTTAGTTCTGGGATCTGGCACCCGAGAGCTGCTGTCAGGGACTGCCTCAGAATGGGAAATGAGACCTGCCAAAGTGCTATTTTGAAGTGGTGATAATACAGAGATGATGGACTGGGGCTGGAGCTGTAATGGTGCAGCCCTTTACCCTGTCAGGTCACTGTGAATTGAGTGCAGCTATAAAAGTGCCTTGTGCCACTGAAAGATTGCAGAGAGGGTTTGAACCATTGTATAACCTGGCTGTGCTTTAGCACGCTCATCTTTTCATGTGGAAAATACTTTCTTACTGTTTAAATTACCTTCTAAAAATATTTGATGTTTTTACTACATCATTAACTGTAAGGAACTGATATTTTTCCCCCTCCTCAGCCTGGCCCTTTGGATTTTTCTGAAAATAGCATTTGTGCATGCTCCTTATTCACACTGAGGCCTGGGTGGGAGCCACTTGTTTGAATGGAGGTGTCAGTGCAATGAGGGTGAAAGTCATTTTACAGAAGTGATTTAACAGAGCAATATCCCACATTCGTGGCAGGAACACTGCTCCTGTAATAAATTTAAATCAATTTATTGCACATCACTGACTTCCGCTATTTTATTTTAAATTCTGTAACCAGATCAAGGTCAAGGAAGCAAAAGATGAAGGGAGAAGGGGAAGGAAGCCAGAAGAGGGGAGAGGCAGCAGGAGGGGGCAGCAGGACAAGGAATGGTTTAGAGCAGGGCAGCAGAATCGAGCTCTGGGCTGAGCTGAGCATTCCCTGTTCAGAAGAACAGAGAGGAAAATGGGCTTGTCTTTAGTGCCTCTAGGAGCTGGGAAGGTTGCTCTGAGATTTTTCTCCTTGTTTATAACGATGTATTGGTACTATTTCTAAATACCAAATTGTTCTGTGGCTATTCCTTGTGAATGTGTTCTTCTTGTACCTCTGCTGAACAGAACTTGTGGACTTCTGATGTGCCAAGGAACAGCTGCAGCAGCCGGGATTCAGGAGGAAGGGGATCCAAAGGCCACTTTTGAATATGCTTTTACAAGGTTTTGCTGTAGTGTGTTGGTTTGAGATCAATGAAATGTGGTTTTCATTTGATTCATGCTGGAGAACAAAGAGTCTGGATGTTCAGATGCCTCTTGAGGTCGATCTGTTTTCTTTCAGTGAAGGGAATGTTTTGCTTGTGCTTAACTTCTTCCTCTGCACCAGTGTGAAATTTCATTTTAAACCCAAATGGCCCTTACGTTTTCCACCAGACTTTATATATATTATCAGGTGTTAGTTAATCTGTGCTCTTGAACAGTTAGGGTTCCTCTGTCTGCAAGGGTTTGAGTATCAAAAGTGAAAACCCAGGAACAAGAAGCAGCCAAGTGTCAATGTCTGTAGAGCCAGGTGGGCTGTGACAGCTGCTCTTTCCATGTGTCACATTTGGGATAAGTTGTTCCACCCTTGCAGTTGCTCTGTGAAGCTCCACGTGAGCCATTTGCAAGCATGGGATGTTTTTTTTTACATGGAAGGGAAAGAAGGATGATGTGCAGAAGCTGGCTGACTCCAGGAATGAATCAAACACAATAATGCTGTTGATGATTAACCAGTGAGATAATTCTGTATCGTGTTAATTGTATGAGGTGTGTGCAACACAGAAAGCTTCCATGGAGGCTTGGAGGGGGCTTAAGCAGGTGAAACACTGTGGTTTATGTTCCCTTTACAGTGAAATGATTCTGAAATTTTTGGGGAATCCAGGGGTCAGACATTCTCATCAAGAACTTGCACAGAACACATGCATTTGCTCCCACATGGAGAGAACTGGTCCCCAAGAAGGCAGGTTTGTGTTTTTCAGGAGAAAGAAGTTGCCCTCCTTGTTTTATTTATCACATACATAAAATCAGTTTATGTCTGTTTGATTTAAACTTAAACTTTCCTTTGAGGTTTATATTGCACTGTGTTTGTGAAGGAATTTTCAATAACTTCTGATCCTAGTTTAAAACTATTAAAAGCAGCTTTAGGTAATCAATACCTGCACTAGAGCAGGAAATCAGACCTATTGGCAACTGTTGTTTTATGTTTACTAGCTTGAACTCTAGCCTCTGAAAATTCATGCTGTAGTTTCTCTAAAGCTTTTCTGGTATTAAATACCTTCCCTGGGAGATTTGCTTACTCCTGCACCCTTGTTGTTGACTCAGCCTGACTTTTCTGTTTAAAAGATATCTTCAGTAGTCTGTCAGTTTAAGAACTATGAGCAGTGGTTTTCTGGGCCCAGAAAATACAGGTTTCTACACAGATAACAGTTTAAAAAATGCTTTCTTTTTAGTATTACAAACATTTTTTTGAACTGTGTCGGGAATTTGGTTTTGAGTGGGCATAGCAGGAGTGTGAAGAGAGAGGGAGAAAGAGAGGGAGAGATACCCCTATAGGTATAGGGAGGTGTAGATACATAGATGTATGGAAGATGGTAGGGAGAGATTGCAAATAATTTAATCTGTGATTATGAAAATTACAAGTAATTGCATTTCTGTAGAGTTAGTCCCTTGCACAGTCTGGATCCTAGAGAAACCTGGCCTTAGAGATTCAGATGAATTTTCTTTGTACAGAGTCTTACAATCATGAATCCACTTGACTTTTGTTTTCAGAGATGGAAATGACAGTTTTCCTCTTTATTTCAGGATACCTTTGATCTGTCATATGTGGGAAGAACGCTAAGAGAGCCATCTAAAAATGGGTGTTAAAACATTCACTCATAACTCCCCTGCTCACAGTCAGGAGATGCTGGGGAAGCTGAACATGCTCCGGAATGACGGCCACTTCTGCGACATCACCATCCGCGTCCAGGACAAGATCTTCAGGGCACACAAGGTGGTCCTGGCAGCCTGCAGCGACTTCTTCCGCTCCAAACTCGTGGGCCAAGCAGAGGACGAGAGCAAGAGCGTGCTGGACCTGCACCACGTGACGGTGACGGGGTTCATCCCGCTGCTGGAGTACGCCTACACCGCCACGCTGTCCATCAACACCGAGAACATCATCGACGTGCTGGCCGCCGCCAGCTACATGCAGATGTTCAGCGTGGCCAGCACGTGCTCGGAATTCATGAAGTCCAGCATTTTGTGGAATACACCCAACAGCCAGCAGGAGAAGGTGCTGGATGCAGGACAGGAGAGCAGTGCAAACTGCAATTTCACCTCCCGGGATGGCAGCCTGTCTCCCGTCTCCTCCGAGTGCAGCGTGGTGGAAAGAACCATTCCCGTGTGCCGGGAGTCTCGGAGGAAGCGCAAGAGCTACATCGTCATGTCTCCTGAGAGCCCCCTCAAGTGCAACACACAAACCAGCTCCCCCCAAGTGCTCAATCCTTCCACTTCCTACCCAGAGTCCAGAAATCAGCCCGTGGACTCGTCCTTAGCTTTTCCCTGGACTTTTCCTTTTGGAATTGATCGAAGACTTCAGTCAGAAAAGGTGAAGCAGGCGGAGAACTCTAGGACTTTGGAAATGCCTGGGCCCTCCGAGTCCAGCAGGAGGATGGCAGATTATGTGACTTGTGAGAGCACCAAAGCCAGTTCTCCGCTGGTGATCGAGGAGGACGTGCGAGTCAAGGTGGAAAGGCTGAGTGACGAGGAGGCTCACGAGGAGGTGTCGCAGCCCGTGAGCGCATCCCAGAGCTCCCTGAGCGACCAGCAGACGGTCCCAGGGAGCGAGCAAGTGCAGGAGGATCTCCTGATCAGCCCTCAGTCTTCATCTATAGGTATGACCATTTCTGCATTACATATCCCAGCTGGCACGTGAGCTCTGGGGATTTCATTGGAGGAAATCTGCCTCGTGGGTGTTCATGCTTTACTTTTGTGAAACTCTCTTTTCCCCCCTGATTTTTGAAATATTGCACATAAACTTGGAGTTCTTTAAAGAACTTTGCAGAAGGCAGCTGAGAATGGTGAGCCTGTGGCAGCCCTCTTTATTCAGCAGAGGTTGATAACTTCTTTTTACCTCTAGTTGCCTGACTGGGGAAACTTAATTCTGCTTTCATTAGTGCCAAAAGGCACGATCTCAGCTGAGCTGCAGCATCAGATTTGAAAAGCCTGTGCCTGCAGCCACAAAGGGTTAGAACAGGACTGTGCATCAGACATCAAATCTCATATAATCGTGACAGAGAGCCTTTGTAAGAGGATTTGCAAAATAAGTGGTGAAACACTGTCATCTTAATGCCCCAGACAAAACTAAAACCACAGTCATAATATTGAGAATCTTTCCATTTCTGTGGGATTTGATTCTCAAGTTGCTTCTTCAAATGCTGCTGGTTGCTGAGAGAAATCTTTTTTCCATGACAGACAATTTGAAACCAGTTTTGGGATCTTATAGCAGGCTGTTCTTTATTAAGAGCTAATACTTAAAGGTTACTGGAACAATCCCTTTTTTCCTCTGCACAGAACGCATTGAATGGCTTTTAGTAAATCAGAAGATAGAGCTTTTGCAATATTTCTAATTTAATTATCAAAATTTTGTCCAAGTCAGCTGTTTTACTCTCAAGTGGCTTGAGCTGTGCTCAGCAGAGTTTGTTTACTGAAAGATTTTTAATAACTCCTGTTCTGTTTGAAGACTGTAAGAATGTAAATGCACTGCTCTGCTTCATTCAAATAATGTGTATGTGAAAGGCTGCCCCCATTAAGGAATTAAATAAACTACAGGACAGTAAAGAGTTGTAGCCTTGTAGTCTGCATTATTTGTTTGCTTTGGTCAGTGCAGCACTGTGACATCCCTGGAGAAAGTGAGATCAGGCTGACCCTCCAGAACTGCAACACACATTCAATGCCAAGCTAGTCACTAAAAAGAAATGAAAATATTTCCCATCTATGCCATGCTTTGCTGCTGGATTGTTCTCCAGTTTGTATAGCTCACATGTTGATATTTTAGATTGTAATGCTTTTTCCAAATGAAATGTTTTCTTTATTGGAGACAAGGATGTTTACCTTTGCTGAGGAACAGACTTAATGTCTTCTGGTTTAAATCTTTACATGTAGTTTGCCAAAATATTGCACAAATTAAAAACTAAAAGAACCTATTTGTGTGCTGGGGAGTCACCAGGAAAAGTGGTCCTTGCTCAAAAGCAGGTTTTGTTTGATTCAGTTTTTAACTCATTGCAGTCAGAACTGAAAGACTTTGCCAGGGCCGTGTGATAAGAGATGCAAATAGTTTCATCAAAGTAATTATATCATCACAGACAAAATAGAACAAGAAGCAGTAATGATTAGGGAATGTTAAAAATAGCAAATCAAGTGATATATATCATAAATATATAAATGAATATCACAGCAAGGCAGCTTAAAGAACAAACTGGGTGTAAACTCCAGGCCCCAGATGAGTAGTTTTGTGTGCATGGGGTAGAAAATATCAGGCCTTAGTGATTATAATTTTTAAACTTAAATATCTGTCATTGCTGTTAGTACAGCACGTTCTGCCTTAAAACAGCTGCAGAGAGAAGAAAAATGTGCCAGGGCAAAATCTTTAAAGTACAAATCTGCTCTTTGTCTTTGAATATGTTTGAATTAATATTTAGTGGTCTTGGCAAAATAACCATCCTCAGAATGGTTTTTATTCATGTTTTGCTATAAAGGGAAACAGTGTTCTTGCTTTTTAGCACAGTTATGATACAGCACACTTTGTAGCTAGAAAGCACTTTTTACCTCCCAAAAATGCATTACTTTATGCAGTCATGTAAGAATAGTAAATGGAGGCAGCCAGATATGTTAAAGTACAGCTTTTTCTCCCCTGAACATATTTTCCTCATATAATTGCATATATTTATCTCAGTGTTTTATAGTGCATTTACAAAAGCATTCTTGCCTCTCTCTGATATTGCAAAAAGCTCTTATTCACTCTTTGGGAAATTTAAGAATTGTTCATTTGCAATTTATTATATTTGGAAGCACTTTATAATACGGAAGGAGACGTGGAGCAGGGACTTGATAAATAAATCATTCTGGTTACCAAACAGCTGTGTCTGAGAAGATCCTCTCATAACTCATTAGCACTTTTGGCATTTGAGAGGTGAAGGCATGAAATTAAACCTAAGAGCAGTTGGGCTTATTTTTCAGTTGGGCTGTCATTTAAGTATTTCATGAGAAAGAAGGATAAATCAAAATGGGATTAACTTTTGTAGTTTATAGGTTGCTTAGCTGATGCATTTCCCAAGTATAGTTTGTCACCTCTTAACAAAATCAAAAATTTTTATTTTACTAATTGTGAAGCTGCCAGAGATGTAATTTTCCTCTTGTCACTGGCCCCATAACATGGCATCACATTAAGACAAGAATCTCTCACTTCAGCAAAGATCTCTCACTCTTTTTGACAGAATATGCACATTTTATGCTTCACCTTTCCCATCTTTGTTCCTTCTCTTTGGTTTTCCATTTTCTCTGACATTTGCCAGTGTGCACCTAATTCTACTTGATTTTCCTGGTGAGCTTTAGGGTCCCCAAATTCAGATTGCTCCTCTACCCCTCTCTTAGAAAGCAGAAGTATTTCACCCCAGCAGCAAGAGCAGCTCCTAGCACGTCCTGCCCTTTGCCTGTCCTCGAGGTGGAGGTGCAGGGAGGGAAATCTCCTTCCCCACCTGTGCTCCTGTCCCGTGGATTCAGTGGGGGAAATCCAGGGGCTGCTTGACCACAGTCTGGTGCTGAGGAGAGATGAGCAGCAGCCCCATCACTGAATGAAGGTGTGGGGTTGCTTTGATGCTGCATTTCCTTGGATTCTGTTCCCCAAGCCCCTTGAGCTACATTTGCCCCAGTGTTGGTGAACTGAGCAGAGCTCTGGAGTGGTTTTGTTTGTACATTTCTCTAACAAACAGGTGTTTGGTCTCTTTTGTGTTGCATTTCTGATTTCCCAGAGGGCTCTTCCTGTCTCAGCTGCTTATCAATAAATGAAGATATTATCAGTTAATATATTTATGGAAGATTTAGAACAAAAAAGCCATTTAGTGTGGCAGGTTTGAACTCCTTATTGCTCAGGAAGTCTTAAAAAATTGACAAATAGTCCCTTTAGGTGAATGTAACATTTCTGCTTTACAGTGCTAGTTCTGGATGTGTTTTGAAAACTGGTTGTATTTAACAGTTCCATTTTCTAGGTGTACCAAATATGTGCCCTTTATTGAATTGTCAATTTACTGAGTAATGTGTGCAGAGAGAAGCTGATTTGGAACAAGTCACTTCTGGGTGTTCTAAATGACTTTCCCAAGGCACTTTTATTATCTTGTCACCCATGTATCAGTGTCTATCAGAGATTTGAGAAAGCAAGCTTGATGTGTATTTACCTGCCCCCCAACCCTTTTTGAACAGTTATTTGCATTAAATTGCCCTTTTTTCTTTGCCTAGGCTCAATAGATGAGGGGGTTACAGAGGGATTGCCCACACTGCAGAGCACCTCTGGCACTAACGCTCATGCAGACGATGACGATCGGTATGTACCAACCCGGGGTGCAAAGTGTTCTGCACCCAGTGCTTGCTCTAATTAACCTCCCCAGCCTTAATCCCACAGTGTTTAGTTGTTCCTACATCGAGTTCTCTGTGTTGATCAAGGTACAATCAGTGCCTGGAGGGGCAGATGCTTTAGAAGAATGTAGGTGATGAAAGTCAGAATCTGCTTACTCGTTGCTTTTTGTTTCCTGTTTATTTCCAGGCAGCACTGGTGAAGAAAGATAGTCCTGTTCTTGCTGTTTCTTCATCATTGCTCTGTATTAATAAATTTTAATTAAACCTCTATGTGAAACATGCATGCTAAAGCAACAAACTGAAAACAAGGCCTAGCCCTGACTTCAACAGACCTCACTACTGCAAACTACAGGAGAGGCAGAGCAGCCTTAAATCTCTTCCCCAAACTTTCTGCCTTTAGCTTCTCACCAAGATGCTGTGTGGCACTTGCTGTAAATATTTAGCAGGCTTTTGCTGTGCTGAGCTGAGTGATTTATTAAGGGAATCCCTTATAAGGGAAGGTTGGCAGAGAAAACCAAACTGAACTGGGTCTGTTTGGTCAAAGAGACACCGTGGTTCTGTTAGAGCCAAGCGAGGTACCCACCCATGGCACACAGGGCTGCTCTCAGCTGCTCTGCCTTCCAGTTCTTAGCTCTCCCCTCTCTCAGCACATTTTTCCAAACTGGTTTTTGCAGGGGTTTGTAAGACAAGTGGGTCTGAGGAAGAAGTGTAAACCTTTGGAAGTTTTTCCAGAAATTGTGTCAAGAGAATCTCCCTATAGAGATAATAACCAAGAGCTGCATTTTCATAGCTCATAAAATTTTTCCTGTCATTTCCATCTAAAATCTGTCCCACTTCCCTTAAAAAGGGAAAATAACTGCTTAGATAAGACTTTTTGGATGACATGGAAGATTTTATCTATCTGCTAACAAACCTGAGTATAAAAATAACACCCAGCACTTAAGGGTTGAATTTATAGTAGGAGCACATGTTGCACTTGAACTAATCCAGGCTTTTAAACCTGTAATTCTCAAGTCAAGTGGTACACATATTTTCAGCAGTGGATTATTTCAGAAATTTCCTATAAAACTGCAGAGCTTCAGCACAAATTGAATAGAAAATTCAAAAGACAAAAAATTCTTCAAACACACTGAAAATTCCCACTAAAAGATCTCTTACATGCAGAGAAGGAAAGAATATTTACCTTAGTTTATGCCCCAGTTTGAAAATAATTAGTCTCAGAGTGACAGAAGTATCAGGAAAATGAACTCAAATTTGCACCTTGTCTCAATAACTACAAGTGAACTGAGAGTCATGGGGATTTTAGACTCCAGAACTACCAAGTGATTTATTTTATAAATTCAAATGAAAGTGTCAAGAATGTTCTGATTCCAAGAACCAGTTAAATGTGTAGAATGGTACTACCAAGACCTGAGCAGTTTCCTTTCAGGGGTGTGTGTGTATTTGTCTTGTTAGTGCTTTCAAACACACTGGGACAGCCCTTCAAGCATGACTTAAATTCCCATTTCAAGCATGGGATGGGCACAGCAGCCAATAAATATGGCCTGTTGTTCACTGTGCAGCAATTTGGGCACACAGTTTTGGGAGAATAAGAATTCTGAATAAAGTAAAACATGTTTCTCTAGCTGAATGATAAATAACCAATCAATACATTGTACAGATGGTGAAAATTTCCCTCCCAAACTGTTTGAATGTTTCATGCATCTTTAACTCCATGTTGTACATTTCCTTATCACTAGAAGTTCTCAAAATGTCCAAATCAGTGGTGTGTGCCCAGTGCAAATTAATATGGAAAAATGTATGTTGTAATAAACATTTATTATATTAATAAATGCAATATATTACATTTCTATTTCTAAAACAAAGCAAAAGACTAGTCCCTCTAAAGGTCTCTCAGTATTACATCCGTGTCACTCTGGGAGGAATCATAAACATTTCAAAAACTAAGATGTCTTATCTCTTGAGTTTCTGTCTTAAATAATTAACATCATTAATTTGGCCTCCTGCATAATCACTATTTCATAAACAGTAGGTCACATGTAATTGTTGTCAGTTTAATAGGCACACAGGAGTCTGTTAAGTATTAAAATTACTGTTCCAGTGAAGTCTCATCTATTCTTTCTCTGGTATTTCACATCTGGATTGTTACACACTTTTCTAATCTTGCCTGCTTTAACAGTTCTATCAGTTTGTGGCTGCACTTTAAAAGGAGTTGCTCAATTAATAAAAGTTATAAAAGGTCTCTCTGATCCAACAGAATGAGAACCTCCACTTCTCTAAAATAATTATTTGCAAATAACGAACATTTCCAGGTTCACTGGCATTTTGGCATTCATGTTTGTCAGAGTTTGGTTCTGCATAGTAAATAATCTCAGGGTGAAAAGAAGAAAAAGTGCAAGTAGGATATTTCAGTGCCAGCATTTGAAACCCCTCTCTGTGTAGCTGGTACAGAAGTTCTTGGAGATGTCAGACAAATCTCAGCTGTTAAATGCCATATTGATCACAAATTGCAAGTCGTGAAAAATTAAGTAAATGTGGGTGAAAAAGAAGCAGGGGAGAGAAAATCTAATAATGTTTCAAACATAATCTCTTCATGGTGCTAAGTTATGTCACCAAAAAGGTATTTCACCCTGCTGGCAGTGTGAGCCTGGGAAAAGACAAGCCAGGCACTGATAGCTGGAGAGCCTCCTGATTCCCACTAGATCTGCTTTAATCAGCCCTCCTCATCATGAAAGATGGATGAATTTAAAAACCAGCCTTTATTTTCATTTTCTTCTGTGGAGCTGTGCCCATAGCACTTCTCCCGTGGAGGAGGTGGCACCAGCACAGGCATGGAGGGTGAGCAAGCCCAAGAGAGCTGGAAACAAAAGGAGAGCTCTGGCTCCTGATTGCTGCCCTACTTTGGGTGTCTCCTGAGAAAGCTCCAGGAGCACAACGTGCCTGTGCCTCCTCACAGTCCCTAACACAGGAAAGAGGGAGGCAGCACCTAAGGAACATGTCAGAAGATTAAATTCTTTGTTGTCACAAAACCCAAATGTTATTCTTATTTGAGCACACTACATGTATAAAAAAGGAAGTGGAGTGCCAGAGTTGGTCAGGAATTTGGTTAGAAAAATCAGAACCTATGTTTAAAACACTCCCACTTACTTCAAAAAGCTTCAGTTGGAGTTTTTTAGACCCCAAAATGGCAAAGAGCTCCATTCTGCCAGGCCCAGGACAGGAGCTAGTGACTTTGCTCTTGCAAATATTCCCTTTATCACAGATCAGCAAGTCTGTCAGCATCTCTGTTTTCCACAGCTCTGAGACCCTACTGTGTATAAAAGGTCAAGGACAAGAAAATTTCTTCTTTAGTGCAAATCTTCCTCCAGTGCCATGTGAGGTCAGAAATCCTTAGGGTTTTACAGACTGAATGATACTAAACTCCTACAGGAAACCCTTTAATCTTGTGTGTATCAAGAGATACCTGGTGCTCTCTCTCCAGATAAATTTTACAACTGGAACTTTTGCTGCTGAGCGTTCTGCACTCAGAATTCAGATACCCCCCTGTCCTCACAGCTGTAGTGCCATCCTTTTCCAGAGTAAAGACAGTTTAAGTGTTGATTTTAAAGAGATTATCCTAGTTCTGCCCTCCTGTGCTGAACTGCTTTGTGAATTTTTGTATGATGCCTAGGAAAATGTATTTGTGCACAGTGCATGTTTCATTTGAGTGAGTGTTAGAAATCCCCAAATCCAGCATAACCCTGAAGCCAGCCCTCTGTGCCTGAGGGGGAAGCAGAGCAGCAGAAGGATTTCCTCAGTTAGGAAAACCTTCTGACTGTGAGGAGCCATCATGGCATCTTCTCAGGACATTTCAGACATTTCAGTTTAGTAAAGCTGAAGCTGCAGTGTGCTGGCCATGGACTGAACAGTCAGGGTCAGAGCAGTTCCCTGCTGCCAGTGATGGCTGATCTTTCAGCAGGCTGGGAGCAGCTGAAATGGCTATTTCACCAAAAATGCAGACCTTAGTGCTCAGGGAAGGGAAACCCTAGGTAAGTACAAACCCTGTTGTTCCCATGTTTGTACCAGCAGATTTGCTCTAATTTCACTGTGCCCTTTAGCAAGCTCCTTGCCAGAGGACTTGGATTAGAGCACTGTAGTTCCCTTAAACAGTTTGCAGCTGGAGGCTATGGAGGAGCAATTAGTCAGTTTTAAATAAATTACTTTGAAAGTTAAATTGTTCCTCTCTGCAGTTCATGAGCTGTTCTTTAAACACAGCACTGGAGCTCTGCTCATGGAGCTCTTTGAATCAGACAAGGGGCAAGTATTGCTTCATTAGATTAATATTTTAAACTTAGAAATACGCAATTGTAGATACTAGTATTTGTTGATAGAGCTTGGATTGAGATGAAAAATTAATTGGCTTTAATTTCATTTGTAAATATCACTGAAGCTGCAAAATACTCCTTTGCTTTTCATTTACTCAGCTCAATAAACTCTTCCTCAGGGACTGTTTAGTGATTGCAAGTCATCGATGTGCTGGAGAAAATGCCCACGCCTGAAAAATAATGTTCAGTTTGCAGTTGTGCTCAGGCCTGTTGCCCAAAGAAACAGAATTCTGAGCTTATTCCCTGGGTGTGCTCAGATGTGCAGAGTCAGTGACTGTAAGATTTCAGGTGCAGATCCAGAGATTTCCAGAATAAATGAGATTTCAGCAGAAATGTGATGTGTCAGTCTCTTCCATCTCCCATGAATAGCCCTCAAGGTTCAGATTTTCACAGATGAGGCTTCTTGGGTCATTTCTCTGGCTTGTTTTGTAAACGAGTGCCTTTTTTCTTTGTAGTCTGGAGAACGTTCAGTATCCCTACCAACTCTACATTGCTCCTTCCACCAGCAGCACGGAGAGGCCCAGCCCAAACGGTCCCGACAGACCCTTTCAGTGTCCCACGTGCGGGGTGCGCTTCACTCGCATCCAGAACCTGAAACAACACATGCTCATCCACTCAGGTAAGAAACAGCCCCGCTCCCCCAATTCCTGACTCACAGCCTTGCTCTGCAGCAGTTGTAATAATGCAGCTTTTCCACTCATCTGCCAAGTGCTTGAGAGTTGATTTCAGAAAGATTGGGTAGAGGTTTGTCTCGCTGAATGCTTGTTTTGATCCCTGGAGTCTGCCTGATAGTTGTGCTCGTGGATGATTAGCATTTGTGTGGACTGAAAAAAACCTGATTGCCTGGAACTCATCAGGATAAGTAATTTTCCTGAAAAATATCTGAGATGAAATAAAGTATACTTGGCCCTTTTATTGCACTAAAGAAGTACATTGAAATTCTTCCTCTGCCATATTGCAGTTCAGTTCTCTGCTGTGTTTCAGAGGAGACTTGCAGCCATAAGAAAATATTATCTGTGTCCTTGCATTGAAGGAGGTTGTATGCCTTTGGATCTCAGACTTTTTGGAGGGATTGCAAGACAACTGAATTGGTTTGATTATCAATTTAGCTCCTGCAGGTAGCACAGGCAGCCAGAGGTTTGTGTGAATGCCTCCTGTGGGTCTTGGTCCCCAAATTCATTTTGATTTCCAACCAAGCATGAACTCCCCAATGTCTTTGCTATTGGTGTTTTCAAGACTTGTCAGCATTATGTGGCAGTAGCATTGACATTTGAGGGAATAAAGGGAATATTGAAGGGTTATTGCACTTGGTCACTAAGTCTCACGGTTTAGAATCTCCTGGTTTGAGTCTGACTCTTACCTGCACACAGAGGCTGAGCCATTCTGGGACAGAGCAGCCACAACTGACAAGGTGCAGCTTCTTCCTGTCAACAATTATTTGTTGAATCCTTTCAAGCAAAATAACCAGATATGTGTTTAATTTTGAAAAAGCAAATTCTCTGGGCATATCAGCTGCAAAATGATCCCAGGCCTGTTGTTAAAATCTGACAGCAAAGCATCTGTGGTCTACCTGTCAACTGACAACCCATGGGTAAAGTTGGGAGGGCTTTGAATAGCTGGTTTAGAATAATTAACATGCAAAAGAACTCTCAAAGTCTGTAAATGTTGAAAGTGTTTTCACATGAGCAAAATGGCTCAAGAGATTTCCCTTAAACTACCAGAGGAAATAGGTGCCCTTGGACAGTAGGAAAGCATGAAAAGTTTGAGCTCCACCAGACCATATTCCAGTTTATTAACTTGTTTTCACATGCTTAACAGGGCGTTTCAGTGTAACCTTAACTACAGCTTTCTCTGTCTAAGAGCCCTCAATTAAAAGTTCACCTCCTCCTTTGAAAGTAAGGAAAGCAGAGTGAAAGACTGGGGGAATTAACAGCCAGGGTTGATGCACATTCAGCCTTTTGAGAAAATCTTTTTTATTCCTTGACAGCCCTATTATGAATAGAGCTCCATATTCCAGATTCTTAGCCTCATGTTTGGATTTTCCCACTTTCTGCCGTTCAGACTTTTTATTAAATCCTAAGCTTTTGGTGACTCAGACTTTCATCTTGTAATAGTTCTGTTTGTGTGATTACACACTCAGCCACTGCAACATGTTGCAGAGCTCACGTGTTTTAGGGTAAGAAATGAAAAATTACTTAGGAACTGAATTTCTAGAATTGATACAAGAAAATATTTCTAAATTAATACCAAAAAGAATGAGAGGCATGAAGCTCCCCTGTCTTAGAGAGCTGTCTGTTATGCAAAGTTGCCGAAAATTCTTGTACAACAAGGTTCCCACGCAATATAAAGGCTCCTAGTGCCCCTTTTATCACCATTGCTGCTGCATTACAGGGGCGTCCCTGTGCACACAGTCCCTTGCCAGAACACTTCTCTGAGGCCAAAGGCAGCCAGAAAAAAACATTGCAATTAAGGGTAGGCTGATAATTGCATTGTTGGGAACCAGTCTGGCACAAGAATCTGCCGAGATCAAAGGAGTTCAAAGGCACAGGAGATGACTGCAGCATCAGGTCCTTGTTGGCTGTGCCTGGGATCTTTAATCCACAGGGACTTGTGCTCGTTTAAACCGTGGGGAAGGAGCCCCGGGACAGGTCACAGCCATGAGATTTCCTGGAGGTGGTTACTGAGGGACTGCAGCTCTGCTCTAATTATTTCTGCCTTTTTAAAGTTAACAGAGAACCTCTTGCTCAAGCAGGGCTGTGCTGTGACCACCTAGAGCTGCTGTCCTTGTGGGGAGGATTCTGCCCTGGCCTGTGTTACACAAGGTTGTTATAGATGGATAATGAGATGATTGGCTCTCGCAATTAAAAGATAACTATTGTGTGAATATCAAGAAAAGCTTTAGTGATGTGTAGTTATGTTATTGTAGTTTAGATGTCTTCTAGTCTCCCCATAGTTCCCTTTCCTCCCCGAATTGTTGGTATCAGACAGCTGAGGTTGTCTAGGGGCTGTTTAGGACAGGTAAAAGAAGGTGTGCACATCTGCCCCTTGCATGGGGCAGCTGGGAATGGAAAAGCTTGGTGCTCAGGGGGTGCAGCATGGCAACAACTGATCTCCAATCAAGTTACAAGAAAGCAGACTCCACCGAGAAATGGCAAAGAAGAGCTGACTGACAGACTTTGGGATGGGCCAGGGCTGGTTGATAGAACCCCCAGGGGTATAAGAGACTGAGCATCCATCTTGAAGATGAACTGGCCATGTAGTGTGCACGAGGGGCAGTTCCCAGCGCTGCAGCTCTTTCCTTATGTAGTCCTTTGTTGTATTTTTGTTAAGGTTCAATAAACCTTTTTAAATTTTCCAAGTGAGCAGCTGTTTCTCACAAGGTGAAGGCGTTTGTGCTCTCTCTTCCGCAGGCATTAAACCCTTTCAGTGTGACCGCTGTGGGAAAAAGTTCACCCGAGCTTACTCGCTCAAGATGCATCGCCTGAAGCACGAAGGTAAACGCTGTTTCCGCTGCCAGATATGTAGTGCCACTTTCACTTCCTTCGGGGAATATAAACACCACATGCGGGTTTCCCGGCACATTATCCGCAAGCCTCGGATTTACGAGTGCAAAACATGCGGCGCCATGTTCACCAACTCTGGAAATTTAATCGTTCACCTGAGGAGCTTGAACCATGAAGCGTCAGAGCTAGCAAACTACTTCCAGAGCAGGTGAGGTGCACAGCAAAAACCTAACAGGGAAACTTGCTTTTTTCTTTTTTTTCTTTTTTTTTCCTTTTTTTTTTTCCTTAGATCATCATTTCCTGCTTTCAGGGCAGCCTGCTGTGCCTCTCTTCAGGTTGCCAGCTAATTCCAGTCAGATTGATTCCTGCTCCACTCTCTGTTGTATCTGATCTGTCTTACAGCATGGGAGCTATATAGGAGGCTACTGAAGAATCCAGTGATATGCAGAGGCTGGTTCTGGGTTACTTAATTTCTCTTTTCAGTAGTACCTATGGCCAGGCCAATGGTGTGAAGCCACAGTGTTCTGTACTACAGCATTGGTGATTTGCTATTGATTTGCTTTTCAAAATCTTGTCCATAGCCTGTTCACTTTCATAGGGGACAGACTTCCTACTTCATTCTAAGTGCTTGCTTAACACTGTGGAAAGATTGCATGACTCCAGACCTTCTCCTTTCTCATTTTCTAGATAACATTACTAAATGATTAGACTAATAGGTTTGGAAATAGTAAGGGCCACTTGGACATTTTTTATCAGGGCACAAAAGACTTGGCATATCTCACAAATGCACTGCTAAAGACTACTGAAAGAGTTCTGAGGTATCAGATGAGCACTGTGTTCTCTCATTGATATAAATGTAATTGTTGGAATTTGAGATAGAAAGTACAAAAGTTGGATGAGACAAATTGAAGACAGGAAGGTCTTCCAGCCCTTAAATCTATAGAGAGAGTGCAGCTTGGTGTGTGTAAGTCATCTGCCTTCAGCAATGCAAAAGACATGTTCTGAATGTTACAGCATCACAATCCCACCCCTCCTGATTTCCAGACATTATTCTTCTTCCCATAAAAAACATTTGAATATTTTGTTCTATTTGATTACCTCAGGAGTGATGTAGGATGAAAAAGATTGAAAAACAAAGCAGGAAAGCCAGATGCTGTTCTTTCAGCAGAATATTGTTTAAAAGTACAAGTGCTTCATATCTGTGGGCTTACACAGTTCTTGTTCTTGGCTCTTGTGCCAAAACTGGAGCAAACACTCTGCAGGGTGATGCCCTGGTTGTGGTCAGCACTGCATTGTTGTCAGCAAATTAAAGTCATATTAAAGGGTGTGATTTTAGTTGCCTGTAGCCCTTCCTTCAGTCTGATTTGACAAACCTGAGGTTTAGCAGAGCTGGCTGTGAGTTTGGGTTGGAGCAGTGAATGCTTCTGTCACTTAAGGAATTCTTTTAACTGAGGCATTGCCAGGTGAACCAAAGCATACAAACGTGCATATATGTGATATGTGTATATACTTGTCTCAAGTACAAACTTCATGTCTGGTGCTGAAAACTTGCAAAGAAATTTATTTCCAGTATATCCTCATGCTCTGAAAGTACAACTGGAGCATTTGGTAGGTTTTCTTTGGATCCACTCAGCCCTCAGCTGTTCAGAGTGCATAGCAGAAGCATTGTCCAGAAAGGATTAAAAGGGGAAGGAAATGCAATTCCATACTTTCCTCAGGAGTGTGATATGTGTCAGGATCACTCCCCCACTGCAGCTGGCAGCTCCCTCTGCCTTCAGCTGTCTCACCTGGTGCCCCTGGTGCCAGCCTGCCCACTCAGAGGGAAGTCCTGCTGCTGCTCTGGGGGATGCTGTACCTCAGACATGGAAAGGGCCACATTTTGCCAGTGCTAAACTCATTTTTGTTTCTATTTTTAAAGCCTGAGTGCTCCCTTTTTTCGATGAGGTTTTCAGTGCCAAATGTGTTCCAGACATTAACTTTCATTCTGTATCACAACAAGGTGATACAATCTAATAATAAGAAGTTGCTGTGTAGGAAATACGGATGTGAAATAGATGCCATTGAATAAATTCTGTGTGTGTGGAAATGAGAACCAGGTTATGGTGCTTAGTGGAGTATGTCAGTGCCACGATCTTGGCCAATGTGAAATGAGTACCTTTGTTCTCTGTCTATGCAGTGTGTAGCTTGTGTGATGGAGCTGATACTGTGGTGTGAGAAATGACATTTCTCTTCTGTCCTTTGCCCCTCTTCCAGTGACTTCCTAGTACCGGACTACTTAAACCAGGAACAAGAGGAGACCCTCGGGCAGTATGAGCTAGGGGAGCATGGCTTTGAAAGCAACTCTTCTGTCCAAATGCCTGTCATTTCACAGGTGTCGTCAACTCAGAATTGTGAAAGCACTTTCCCCTTGGGGTCTCTGGGTGGGTTGGCAGAGAAGGAAGAAGATGTGCCAGAGCAGCCAAAGACTAACACCACTGCAGAGGCAGCCGCGGGTGACCCTCCCAAACCGGAGCTGTCATCTATTACTATCGAATAATTCATGGTTTGGTTTCATTTTTGTTCTTTGGAAAGTGCCTGTGTTTGGTCCTGTACATTTTAATTTAATTTTTTTAAACAAAAAGTGGGGAGATTTTCCCCTTTTTACTTTGTAAGCTACGCTTTAAACGGAAAACTGAGACAGATGTTACATTATTTTTCATGACTGAATGATCACTTCTGTGAAAATATTTAAGACTGATTGCACAAAAAAAGATCTTGTCAGAACATCATGGAAGCTGTGATATACTTCTAAAGAGGAACAACTGATTCAGATCACTTTAACTATTCCTTCTTCCACAGGTAGAGCAGCTCATTAAGTTTCTCTTGCTTCTGCAGGCCCTCTGGTTAAGGGAAAGAAATCAGAGGAAACCTTTTTCAAATGATAAACAAAAGGATGCATTGGAAAGCATGATTGAACAGTTTTGACTAGTTTTGAGTGGATGCTTTAATCTTCTGCATAAAGAAGTGACACTTCCTATATGTGCCTGCTGT